>NW_026585895.1:33299875-33385556 GCF_907164565.1 Psammomys obesus
AGGCGGAGCGGCAGGTGCCAGGTGCGCTCGGCCCCGGCGCCGCAGCGGGCGCCTCTGCCGCCGCCGCCGCCGAGCCCTGGTGCGCGCAGGCAGGGCTCCCCCGGGAAGGCGCGGCTCGCAGGACCGCCCGCCCCAGCGGGGCAGGAGGCCGTCCAGCCGGGGCCCCCGGCCGCCGCTGCGCTGCGCTGCGCTTAGGACGCTCTGCTCTCCCGGGCGCCTGCCGGCTGCTTTCGCGCCCCGGCTTGGCGCATCCCGCGGAGGGTCCACGATAAGTCCGCGGCGCCTGCCCTCGCCGAGTGGCACAGCCCTGCTGCGTCTCGCGCCCTGAAAACTCGGGCAGCCCCGGTCCGAAAGAGCTCTCCGGAGTTAGGCACCCGAGCTCACCCTCGCCTTCACCGGGAGGATGCTCGTGGTTGGCGGGAGGGTTCGTGGTCTGAGTCTGCTGGACGCAACAAGCGGACTTGCACCTGTCATCCAAACTTCCTCAGTGGATGGTGGGGTTTTCCTCCGTATTTCAGAGACAGGACAGTTCCTAAAGGTGCCACTGGAAATCTTCAGCCAGAGGTAGATGTGTGTGCAAATACTGGTCTCCGTGACGATTCAGAGTTTAATAAAGTTCCCGACCCCATTAAGCTTGCGTGTTACTGTGTTACAACTAAACTGCTGAATAATTAGCAGTGAGAGTCGTAAGTACTTGAAGAAAGGGGCAGCTGCAAAGATAGTATTAAAAAAAAAAAGCCCCCCCCCGCCGCCGCCCAGCGTAAGTACTTGAAGAAAATGATACAGATGACACAAGAGAGTAATGCAAGGTTAATTACCAAATGACATCTACAGACAGTTGCTGTGGTAGGTCAGAGAAATGAGCCATAGCTTTGGCCAGAAGTTACTGAAACCTCTGCAAAAGGAAGAATCAAATTGACTCAATTAAATACCAGCTTCTGTTGACACAAACCTCTTTGTTGCATAGTTTCTTCGTCTTTAAGCATTACAGGTTTCTCAGCAAATTCTCACAAAGTGCGACAGTTTTAACATTTTCTAAATATTGAAAATTACCCTACAGCCAGGCGGTGGTGGTGCACGCCTTTCATCCCAGCATTTAGAAAGCAGAGGCAGGTGGATGTCTGAGTTTGAGGCCAGCCTGGTCTACAGATGAAGTTCCAAGAGAGCCAAGGCTACACAGAAAAACCCTGTCTCAAAAAAACAAAAAGAAAAATACCCTATCCAGCTCATAAAAGGGTAGATGATTTGCTAAAGTCCAACAGTAAAAACTGATTTCCCGTCGTGTCTTAATACAGCAAAACCATCTTTCTTCATTGCCACCCACTTTTTCTCCATTTCCTTCTCTCAGTGCTTCTTTCTACCAACTTCCGTCTCCCCTTTGTCTCCATCTTTTCCTTTGAAAGCAGAATGATGGGTATGAACTTCCTGGTAACATCTAAATAATTAAACCAGTTTGTCCCGCCAACACTTGGGAGCGTTGTTCAGTGGCCTTGTGTTTCATCTCTACTGTTATTGTGAACAATGCAAACTGCTCTGGGTTTGGTTTTTGGAAAGGGACACCTCCCTCGTAGTTGTGGGCATGTCCTGCTCTGAGTGCTACCCTCTGGAGGAGTTCCAATCCTTTGTAAGAAAGAACAAGAATATCTCAGAAGACAGCTCGCTACTGAGTTCAGGTCTGAAAGGCAGGGGGAAACAGTGGTTGAAAAAAAAAAAAAAATGAGTCATCCAGGCCTTTTATCTAGATGCCCAGCCCTTCTCAGGCTCAGAAATGACAACGTTCTTCTCGTCTCTCTGCTTAATGTTACACTCAGAAAAAGAACATTGTGTGTGTGTGTGTGTGTGTGTGTGTGTGTGTGTGTGTGTAGTTCCAAGCAGTTGAAGTCCATTTGATTCTTACAGCTATCTGCTTCTTCATTAAAAATACTATAATTTTTACTAATGAGGAAACTGAGATTCAGATATGTCAAGTTCCAATACCAGTAGACCACAGAACTGAACTCAAATCTGAGTTTATCCTGACCCCAAAACTCTTATTCTCACAATGGTGCACTTCAGTATCCAAGGTCTTTGGTTTATTGACCATCCAGTGTTCAAAAGTTTCTGACCCAAAGTTAATTAATGAAAGCCTCCAAAGTTAATTAGTGAGAAGTTCTACCTGATGGCAAGAATGGCATCTACTCTCTCATTATGTAACCCTCAAATAAAGCAGACACCTAGCGTGTTTGCTGACTGATATGAAATCATATCAGCTCCATGAAGAACTTTAGGGCTACTGACCCCATTCCCCTCCGGGCTAGAGTTTGTGTGCCTTCCTGGCCTGACGTCAGGCTTAGCCATCAATGCTAATTTTTCTTTTCTTCGGCTTACCCAGCTCTTCAGATTTCTACCTTTGCCCATCAGAATTCTAGAACCATGAGAGCATCTCAAAGAAACTTTTTTTTTTCCTAATGTAAAACTCAACCATGGGAAAGGCTTTTGCATTATAGCTGGTTTGATGTTGTTCTTTTGCTTTGAATGTGTAACAATTTTTTTCTTCCAAGCTCCCATTTCTTCTTGCCTTGGAGGCAATGATTATAGAGCTAAGAATAAAATGGTTTGAAGCAAATGTCACAGTAGCCTTTCACCTGAGACACAGCCTTGTGTTTTCTTAGATTCTAATTCAGTGCCCAAACCCAAATACCTGTTTCACATCTGGAAAGCAGTTCTTATTTGTATACAAATGCTGTCTATTAGAAAGTTAGTTTGTTTCTATTTGTTGAATGCTCTTACTTGTTAGTGCTAAAGACAGGGTATCTTTTCAGCTTTTGAAGTAAATCCATTCAGAATTTATCAAAACATATTTCAAATGGTTATCAGCCTAACCTATTCTAATGTCCATATGCAATGCACATGTAAGGGTATAGCCATCCTAACAACCAGTCCACTCTGGATCAATCCAATGACAGCCATCGAAACCAGCAAATGTGATATACAAACACAGAATTAGAACCAGTTTCATAACCATAAAAAAACACACAAGTAACTGTTCAAAAAATCAAAATTACACTTCCAGTTTCCATTTCCCAGTATAATAATCAGGGCTTCCAAATAATAGACAAGTTACTTTTTGTAAACAACCTTTAAACCTAGTAAACACAGTTACTATTCAGTGGTTCCAGGCTTTTGCAAATGTCACGTTCTTTCTAATTGACTCTGAGTCTCAGCAACCCGGATTGAGAGTTAATTGGGTTGGTATGTGAACTGCATCTCTCCCCTCCCTCCCCCACCATGTTCCTAGGAATGAATCCGGGACTAATAAAGCGTCCTTGTTTCCCATATGTAATCTGAATGTGGGAGTCTGCATTCATTACAATCAACTAGAGTCAGTCCTGCAGCCCCAGAGCACGGTGTGAAGGCAGCTCTCCATCTTTTGAGACGTTGGGAGAGATAGTACTAAGGGGGACACATGATAAACGTCTACTCTCACCTCTTCCTTTGCCACAGGGAATGGGAGACAGTAACTAAAAGTCTCGAGCTGTGGCTCAGTTACCGGATCAGTATCTCTTCTCTGAGACCTGGTTGGAATCACAGGGTGCCACCTTGTGTATAAGCTGACAATTGACTTCCCAGCTCCGCCAAGGCTCCAGACAGACTCAAAAATAGACTGCCCCAAACTTCTGCATTTTATTAACCGAGCAAAGATGAGACAGATGAATTAAAGAGAACAAATTTGAAAACACACAGCCCGAGAGAAGCTAAAACACTTGATTTTAAATCTGACAGCCTGTCTCATTTGTCTCTCCACCCTTGACCGGAAAACACACCCAATGGTCCCACATATGGAATAGATTGACACCGTACATTTGGGCTTTTAAGTGGGGGAGGGGGTAGAAGTAATTAAAGCCCTTGTGATGGGGCTAATATTTCTGACTTGGATAATTATGGGCGTTCCAACATATGAACAAGGCAGCTACTTAGATTTAATTTCAGGACTTTGAATTTCTTAGCGGCATTAGGTTCTAGTCAGCTGGTGAATATAGTCCTTCTTATTTTAATAAAGCATGATAGCATGTTTGGAAAAAAACTAAATTTGAAACAAAAAAAAAAATACAAGCAAAGTCATGAATGGTAAAATAGGATATTTTTCAGTGCTGCTATTGGATGAAAAAGTCTCTGCCTTCAGGACTGCTTCCATGTAGGTAAGGCTCACGGAATCAGCAGGACCTTTTGTGTTATTTTCAAAGAAGTGTTGGCATGAAGAAGCTAGGGCTTTGCTGGGGGTTGTGGGTACAAACCTGTTGGTTGGGTATCTGGTGACAGGCTCATCTCAGCAGCCTTCCCTGACTTCTGGCTCATCATTTTCTCAAGCACCCCAGGAAGGTAGCTGGGAAGATAGATTCATTTATTCATCTTCTTCCTGTCCTTCCCGGTTCTGGTTTCCTTGACCATAAGGCTCAGAGCACTCAGCTCCCTGGGATGAAAAGTGGTGCTGAGAGGGCTCCATTGCTAGGAAACCTGGTCTCAGCCATTTTCAATGCTGCTCCCCTCCTCTGGCCTGTTTTTTGTTTTGTTTTGTTTTGTTGTGGTGGTTTTAATCTCTCCCACTAACAGGAGAGCTGATGTTTTACATATAACATATAAAGATTTGTAAATAAAGCATGCAGCTGGAATCCTGAATTAAAGAAAATGGAGAATTGATTTAAGAAGAGCCATGCCTCGCTGAGCTTATTGTTGCTGTCCGAAAACAAAGCAGCTCATTTCCTATAGTGTTTGCATATTGAGAAACACCTGAATTCCACAGTGAATAGTCAGGAGGCAGAGAGGAAAGTATCTTTGTATCTCCAAATCAAAAGGCCATTTACTTACCTTTCATCAGCTATTAGAGGTGACTTTGCTAGGAAAGAAACAAACCGCTGCAGGAAAGAACTAATTATTTACATTTTTACTGGCCTTCCTAAACCACTCACCTTGATTCAGAGAGAATTTTATGTGGCTCTTGAAGGTAGCTAACATATATAGTAGGATGGCATTTGAACTCTAAATTCCTAGCATCGTGAAATAAATGTCAGCTTCACAGTTCATAATGTCCTTTCGATAACATGATTACTTTGGATATTTACCACTGCTCTCAATCAGAATGTCCGGGAATAAACAGGTAGTGTAACATGAGCAGGCATGGTGGTACACCCCTTTAATCCAGCACTCATGGAAGCAGAGACAGGCGGATGGCTGTGAGTTCAAGGCCAGCCTGGTCTACAAAGTGAGTCCAGGAGAGCCAAAGCTACACAGAGAAACCCTGGTGTAAAATTAATCTCAACAATATACTTACAATAGACACAACAAGGCATCCTAGTGCTGTTTCCTGCAGTGACTTTTCATATAAACTGTGAGATTAAAACAAGCCTGAATGTCTGGGGTTCTGAGAACCAACCCACAGAGCCATGGACATCATGGTTCCCAGGCCACCCTTTATGAATAGCATTTTCTCTCTGCTGTCTCTTTGCAAACGGGATAGAGCTGAAACTGGACTCTGTTCTTTTCACCTGGAGTGTAACCCTTCTAAGCACGCAATTACACACATGTGCTTCACATGTCCATGTTGCAGAGGATAGAGTTAGCATTCTTCTGTGAAAAGAAAAGAGCTTAGCAAGTTCTAAGGCTTCAACCTCCTGCAGTGACCCCTGGCAGAGCCAAGAGGCAATTTGACCTTGGATCGTTGAGGTAGGTATTATGATCTCAGGTTGGATAGCATTGGGGGATGGGGTGCCCAGAAAGTGTCCATGTATGTGCCATGGAGACTTTTGGTAGCCCATCAGACTGTGCAAAGGGTAGTCTTGAACCTGAGTTCACAGTACCCACTTCTCACTTGTGTACCAAGTCCTCCACTCCCACACTTCCCTAGCCTGGCAGCCCTGCAGCTGTGGGCATTCCCTCAGATACACAGGCTTGTGTCTACACCTGACCTACAACTACCATTTTCAAATGACTCCAGCGGACCTGCAAAGACAATGGAGTCTGGGGATAAAGGTCATGTTGTTACAAAATCAACCACAATAAGCCGCAATTGCTTTAACACACTGAGCCTTCTCACATTTAAAGCTTTTTTGAGTTATTTTATATGTACGGTTGTTTTGCCTACATCACGTGTGAGCCTGATGTCCTTGGAGGTTAGAAGAGGGCATTGGCTTCCCTGGGACTGGTGTTTAAGGTAATTGTTAGCTAGCATGTGGGTGTTTGGAACTGAACCCAGAGCCTCTGCACAAACAAGTACTCTTAACTGCTGATCCATCTCTCCAGTCCCCAAAGCCTGTTTTAGGGATAGAGATAAGGCTGGAATTTATTTCCAAACTATTCCCTTAGAGGGAGAGCTCTCAGCTACCGCTCTGGCCTGGATATGTAATGATAAGAGACTAAAGCACTGAAAAGGTAAAAAAAAAAAAAAAAAAAAAAAAGTCCCAATTAAATGCTCTCTGTTAAGAGTTGCTGACCCTGGACTAAGACACCCTCCAACTGTCAGCTAAACTAGCCCTTCCCTTTGAAAAGCCCTTCTTGTTACCTGTATTGTTGCACAAAAGAGAAAAGTAACTATACAGGTTCAATATCAATGTTTAAATGTAAAGCTGAGCAAAACGAAACATTCTATCCCTCCACACTCTGGCTTTAATACTTTCTGCTCTGTTCCTTTTGGTTTCTCTCAACTAGCTAGGTGTAGGGATAACTATTCATACCATCATGGCCAAAGCCTGATATAGAGGTGCTAGGCTCCTAATCCAGCACTCAGGCAGGAGGAGTACAAGTTTGAAGACAGCCTGAGAGATAGGTAGGTAGGTAGACAGACAGACAGACAGATAGATAATAGGAAGATAGATAGATAGATAGATAGATAGATAGATAGATAGATAGATAGAATGCTTGGAGGTAGGGAGGCTGTGGAAATGGCTCAGTCAATATAGCGTTTGCCCTGTGAGCATGAGAACCCAGCACCCATGTAAAAACCAGGTATATGCCTGTAATCACAGAGCTGAGGACGCAGGAGCAGAAGGGACCCTGGGTACTGCAGGCCAGCCATCTTAGCCAGTTAGAATCTCCATGTTCAATGAAAGACCCTGTCTCAAAAAGCAAGATATAGGAAACTGGAGAGTTTGCTCAGTGGATACGCGCACAAGCTGTTCTTCCTGAAGATCAGGGTTCAATTCCCAGCACACACACAACAACTCAGAACTGTCTGTATCCTAGTTACAAAGGGTCTGATGCCCTCTATGGCCTCCTCAGGCACCAGGCATACAAGTATGCACAGATATACATGCAGGAAAAACACCCATACACATAAAATAATAAAAAGTGTTCTTTAAAAACAAGGGGGGAAGCAATAGAGGAAGACATTTTATTTTTAAAAATTTTTTAATTTATTATAATTTATTCACTTTGTATCCCAGCTGTAGCCCGCTCCCTTGTCCCCTCCCAATACCTCCCTCCCTCTTCTCCCATGCCCTTCCTGCAGTCCACTCATAGGGGAGGTCCTCCTCCCCTTCCATCTGACCCTAGCCTAGCAGGTCTCATCAGGACTGGCTGCATTCTCTTCAATAGATTAAGACATTTAATGTTACTCCTTTGTCTTCACATATACATGAACATGTCTCTCTCTCTCTCTCTCTCTCTCTCTCTATATATATATATATATATATATATATATATATATATATATACACACATACACACAAGAAGACTCAAAGACACCCAAAGATTTCATGGCCCAGCCAAAAAGATGACCTTAAATGTTTTAGGTAAGAAAATTGTAGCTTTATTAGAGAAAAATCATATATTTATCAAAGACTCACTCATATTTAAACCCTGAGCCAGAAACTCTGAAACAGTGGTTCTCAACCAGTGGGTCATGACCCCTACAGGGGTCAAATAACCTTTCCACAGGGGTCTCCTAAGACCATCGAAAGCACAGGCATTGACACTATGATTCCTAACGGGACAAAACCACAGTTACGGAGTAGCAACAAATAATTTTATGGGTGGGATCACCCCAGCATGAGGAGCTGTACTAAAGGGTCCGCTGAGGGAAGGCTGAGTACCCCTGCTCTAAAACGCCTCATTTGCCAAGTTTTATCCCAAGCTAGAGAATCACACTCCTTTCTTGCAGAGGAATTGGTGTGACACAGACACGGCAGTTCTCAAACTCTCCCGTCACTCCAGTCTCAGGAGTGACCTCTGAAGGGACCAGGCAGGCATGTAGCACACACACATACATGCAGGCAAAAGACTCCTACACACAATAATAATGAAATCAATCTAAAAAATTCCAAAAGCTTTCTTCCATAACTACAGAAAGAGTCATGCGATCTTAAAACCAGATTTGAGGGAAGGAATCCTATCCTTCCCACCCTTCTTCCCTTAGCCTGTCTTTCTCTCCCCCACCCTCATTTACTTTTTGATGTGTGTGTGTGTGCATGCCTGTGTGTATGTGTGTATGTCTCTGTGTGTACGTATGTGTGTGTGTGTGCCTGTATGTGTACATGAATGTGCGTATCTGTGCGTTTATATATGCCTCTGTGTGTGGTGTGTGTGGATGTGTGAATGTGTGCACACTGTGTGTGTGTGTGGTGTGTGTGTGCCTGTGTGTACATGTGGGTGTATGCCTGTGTCTGTGTATGTCTTTGTGTACGTGCCTGTGTGTATGTGTGTGCATGTCTGTGTATACGTTTGTGTGGTGTGTGTCTGTGCCTGTGTGTGTATGGGTATGTGCCTGTGTGTGTGTGTGTGTGTGTGTTTGTAAGCCTTTGTGAGTGTGACTCTGTGTATGTTTGAGTATGCGTGTTTGAGTGGGTGCGTGTGTGCCTGTGTGTAGGATGTGTGCTTATGCCTAGGTGTATGTATATGTTTGTATGTGTTGGAGTGCATGTATCACTATGTGTGTGTGTGTACCTGTATATGTGATGTGTGTATGTGCATGCCTTTGTGTGTGTGTCTGCTTATGCCATTATGTGTGTGCCTGTGTGTGTATATATGCCTGTGTGGGGTGTATGTATGTGACCTGTGTGTGCATACCTATGTGTGAGTGTGTGTGTGGTGTGTGCTTGTGCCAGAAGAGCTGTGGCTTCTATGAGGAGAGCCGGGGGGCTGGCTTGTCTGTCCTTTTGGGAAGCAGACTACCATGGTCACAAGTGACAGAAAAAGTGGCATTAGCAGAAGGCCGAGTGACATATCTCCATCATGCAGGGCGGGCTCTGAGAGAAGTCACCAATGGTCTGCTTGTCTGTCACTTTATATATACTCCAGTAGTGCCCTTGCACACCCACCTGCTTTAATGAGGAAGCAGGCATACCTTGAAGTCAAGCCTTTTCAGTAGCCGCTAGGTTTCCTTTTGTTGTTGTTTGTGCTCAGATTTGAGAAGGATGTTTTTGTTTGTTTGTTTTCAACAGGGTCTCACTATGTAGACCAAGCTGGCCTCAAATCAGAGAAATCTGCCTCTGCCTCCGGAGTTTCTGGAGTAAAAGGCAAGGGTGGCTATTTGTGTGTGCGTGTGCGTGTGTGTGGGTGTGTGCCTGTGGGTGAGTCTATGTGCTCATGGGCTCTGGAGTGGCAGGAGTTTGGGGGGATTCTAGGCTTGTTATATGGGCCCTGGGATCTAAGGTCCGGTCATTTTGAGTATGCAGCAGGCACTCCTAACTGCTAAGCCGTCTCCCTAGCCCCTTGTTTTCTGTTTTCATTTTCTGCCATCAGGGGCAGAGACGGGCTTGCTTACAAGGTTTGTGCAGAACTCCGAATGCCTTTTCAAGCAAAGTTCCCAGGTGCAGTGAGCTTTCCCAAGTCTGCACTGAAAGGGTCTACTGTTGGATACGCATACTGTGTGCTTCGTAAATCAGTGTGGGGTAGTCAGGGCTGGAGGCGGCACATGCCTGTCACCCTAGTACTTGAGAGGCAGAAGAAGCAGGAGGATCAGGAAATCATGGGCGGCCTACAACACAGGACCCAGACTCCAAAACAAACAAACAAACAAGAATAAGACACAACAGCAAACTAAAAACAAAACAGGACCCTATTTACTGACCCTTTGACCTCTTTTTTAAAAAGCAATGTTGTTTGGTTTTTAGTTATTTCCTCTTCTAGTGCGGAGAAGTGAGGAAGTGTCTCACGTGTGCTAGGCACGTGTTCTACCACCGAGCCTTAATCCCCCCTCACTTTATGTCTTTCTATTTTCCATTGCTATAAAGAAATTCAAGGAAAATGATGGGGTATATGGCTGGTAGGTTTAGTTGGTTTTACCAATCTTTCTGAATCCTAAGAGGTAGGAAAATTCCCCCAGTGAGAGTTTAGGGAAAAACAAACAAACAAACAAACAAAACCCAATAAACATCCTGTTGGCACGATGTTCCCTCACAAGATATTTGTTCTTTCTTATTTTCAGGAATTTATGACTAGCTCCAATGTTCTGCTTAAATAAGCCTAAGTCAAGCTGGATGGCTTTTGTTAATTACAATGTAGCCATTACATCTGTACAGATTTCATCATTTTTAGAGCCACTTTACTAATTACAAATAATTTGTCATTACATGAAGTAGAAGCATAATTCAAATACTTAGAACTGAAAATGTCAGCTTCGTTTTCGTTCCCGAACCAAAGACTTGGTTCACTCCCTCAGAGGTGATGCTTGTTGTCAATGGCACAACCAATAGCCCAGAGCCAGCAGCACAATGACTGGCTTCTCGTCTCCCCAACCAGATGATCTATAACAGGAAATTTCTGGGGTGCAATTACGCGCAGCGTAGTCACTATCATAGCAGGCCCTGCTCGGGACAGATACATGATCTCTCATCTGCCTAGCAGGCCCTTTCAACGTGCCTCCTAACCTAACCCTGACTGGAATACCAGGCCACTCGTGAGCATCAGAAGTGCAATACTGTTCTGTAGAAACCGTTTGATTGGGGACATACCACTGAATACCTAACTCCTCAGGACACGCAGACGCTGACCGCCTGGAGAAGACTCACTACCATAGCAGTTTCTAGCCCAGTAAAATTTGGGAAACAGGCGTAGTAAGGATGAAAAATAATTTCAAAACATTATCCTGGGTGCTAAAATTATCGTTACAATGCACACCTGCCTCTGTTTATCTTGAAGCATTTATGTAAGAGTAATGGAGCTTCTTTAAAACATTTTGAATTACATCTACTCATTATTTAGTGAGAGGAGGACATGCGTGGTATGGTAGACATGGAGGTCACAGGACAAATGGCAGGAGAAAAAGAGAACTTCTCTTTTTCTGCCACGTAGATCTCAGAATTCAAGTTGGCAGCATGCACCCTTATGTGCTGAGCCAAACTCACCAGCCCAGTATAGCTTCTTTTGATGCAGTAAAATTCCAGCATGAAAATAACCCCCTCACTTTGACCCTGCGGACAAGTTGCCACGGGTCTCCCAGTGGGACTGCAAGCATGGCTGCCAATATTTGAACCTTTTCCAAGTGCCCATAAGAAAATGTCTAATGATGAACTTAGAATTCACACTTAGAAAATATTCTAGGAAATGGACTGAAGGAAATGAGTCCTTCAAGACGCACACGGGCGGTGACACACACCTGTCATCCCAGGTCTCAGGGAGGCAGAGGCAGGCAGATCTCCATGAGTTTGAGGCCAGCCTGGTCTACAAAGGGAGTCCAGGACAGCCAAGGGTACACAGACAAACAAAGATACAGTGTTATAGCTCATGCATTTCCTGCATGCCCAGCTCCAGTGCTCTGGCACAGATAAAAACACATTTATCATGCAACTGTCCTTGGAGAGGATCTTTTTGGTGGAAGGTGCTTTGTTTCAGGGCTGCTTTGATGTGTGTGGAAATAAACTAACATATTTGTGAAAGTAACAGTTATCAAGTGTTGTATAGCACTAAAAGGAAAAGCTTTTTAGGCAAAGGGATGGGCTATTTTTTCCGGCTTTAAAGAAGAAAATGGATTTTTAAATTTCAATAAAAATAAAATTCAAATCAAAGTAACAAAAAGGGGAATAATTATTTTATCAAAAAGCTTACTCTTAAATGATGCTGTTTCCATGGATGCCAATTTGGCTAATCTGGGATGTGGCCCAGAATGAACATTTCACAATACAGGTAATTCTGCTTCAGAATGTTTTACATTGTCCCATTCTTTGGTTCCTCATTTATACTCTAATTTTTTTTCTCTAATTTTCATTTTCCTCTTGTTTCTCTTATGGTTCCTTGCTCTTTATTTTTGACTCCATCTTCTCCCTTCTTTTTTTCTTTTTAGTCTCTGGGAACAGAAGGAAGATATTGGAGGAAGGTGGCCACAGGAATAGGAAGACTGGGTTGGAGAGACCCGAGGAATAAAGAAGAAAGAGAACTGCCAATTCCATCAGCCTCAAGCTGTGCTTTCAAACAGCACATGGCCTCACTGTGTTCTCCATGTCCCTGTAATTGTGGCATACACATCAGGCTACCTAATTTTCTGTAGTCATGGCTAATAGAGGGAAGCCACGAGAGGCCAAGGGAAAAGGGCATGGATCTTGGATTAAAGCCTGCAAACGTCCAAGTTTAGTACTGCCAATTAAAAGAAACTGTTTAAAGTGCTCAGAGCAAAACTAGGATTAGAGCAACTACTGTCTTCATACTTGATGGAGATCAATACTCTGATCTCCATCTACTTTATGAGCACTGGCTTTTGTTTATTTCTGCCATAGAGAGACTTGATCAGATTTATTCTTCTGCCACAGTAGATTAATATTGTTTTAAGAACCTTGAGCTAAGAGTCAGAAGAACAGCGTACACGCTAGACTTTAGCATTAGCCAACCTTGGTCCTTGGCATATCACGCCACCTTTCAGTTCTCACTGCCCATTACTGCAAAAGTCAGGGAGCTATCTACAGTGCTCATTTTGGTGCTAGAATCATGCTAAATTAAATTAACCTTTTGCAAAGCTTCAAGATAAATAAAGCAGGCATGCGTAATTATAAGAGGTAGGTTTGTATTATATTTTACATTTTTTTAAGATTTATTTTCAATTTTTAATTATGTGTATGTAGGGGTTTGTACACAAGAGTGAAAGGTGATCTTGGAAACCAGAGGTGTTGGTCTCCTGGAACTTGAGTTACAGACAGTTGTGAGCTGATGAGGTAAAAGTAGAAAGCAACAGGAAAGTATCCTGAAAAACTCAGTGTAGGACTTTCCCTGTCACAGCTCTTCAGTCCTTGCTCTTAATCAAAATTGATATGCAGCCAAGACCCAGGCATCATAGAGGTTTTCCAGATATCTAGACTAAGAGGTTCTATGCCTGTTGACTTTATGGTAGAGAGCAAATGACCTCTTGTAGTGTAGAACTTTCCCTGAGGAGTTATAAAACACATCTACTCACCTCAGATAAGAAGCCCACAACAGATGACATACGGATACCACCAAGCCCAATCTGGTGAACTAATGAGTCCTATTAGAGTTGCTTTCAGGAATATGAATGAGGGGTTGGTTACTTATCAAAGCAGAGATGACTCTAAGACACAAGCTCTGCCTAGCCTGGGTGACAGCTCAAAAAATCTGGAAACCTGGTGCTCCCTGCACAGCCTGCAGACGGCTCATCAGGTTGGAGGGTATCCTTTCCAGGTGCCTCAGCTGGTCTAAACCTCTTCCGGTAGCAAGGCTGGTTTTTGCTTCCTCAGGACAGCTGATCTCAGAGTCTTTTTTGCAGCTTAGCTTGGCTTTTCCGAGCATGACTCTTGGCAGTCTTTATTCCTTACTGTTTATTGCTCTGAGGGTCAAGAAAACTCACATGAGCAAAGCTCTCATGAGTTCAAGCTGTGCGATCATAAGGACAGGCCACATGTGGCAAAAACATGTTTTTCTACAGAGGCATAAACATTTAATTCAATTAAATGAGAAATCTGAAGTAAACTCACTACTGTTTGCTTCACCTGGGGGAACAGGAAAACACAATACAAGAACAATTCTGTGTTTTGAAGAAACTGAGGTCACAAGACTTCCTTTCGTGGAGTTTTCTCACAAGCACTAAGAAATCTCCTCACATGACTCCATTGCGGGACACTCTGGCAGAAAGGGGCCTGGTGAATCTGATTAGTTTCAGGGACTTGTTGAAGGTATTTTGAGTTGTTTACCCACTATCTTAAAGCTTCTCTGCAGAGTGGAATGCTTCCATCTCAGAGGAAACTGCCACATTGTCTCTGTAATAATTAAGAAGCAAACTGACTGAACATCTTCATTTTATCCTAAGAAAACATTTCTACTCTTAAATTTGGAATACAGAGGAGATATCAGGGAGAATAAAAAAATATTAGAGGTGTTGGGCTAGAGAGATGGCTCAGCAGTTAAGAGCACTGGCTCTTAGAACCACAATTGCTATTTCAGTTCAACCTGACCACAGATGTCTTCCATTAGAAGTCAAAGGCCTGGAGTGAAATAAAAGTTTTCAAATTCCGTCAACCATCTTCCACTCTCTGGCTGGCATCACCATTTCAGTTACACATACATTTTGAAGAGGAAATGGTTTTTGCTGTAATCTTCCCAACCCCTGGCTTGTGAACAGAATTTTACCCAACAGAAGAAATAACAGAAAGGAAAAATGGAGGCAATATCCCAACCAACTCAAACTGAAATCCAGTTCAGTTTTGGATATTGTCTCTGTGCCAGGCTAAGTATGAGGCTACATCTCCGTACATGCTCTTCTTCAGCTGTAATCACTTACCTGGTTGAGAGATTTCAACTTTGGTACCACTGGTGTTTGGAACTCTATAGCTATTTGTTGGGAAGAAGGGGGCTTTTCTTGGCATCAGAATATTCCACAGCACCCTTTGCTTCTACCCACTAGATGCCAGCAGTGTCCACACATTGTGAAAAATGAAAAATGGCTCACAACAATTGACAAGTATTTCCGGGGCAAAATCACTTCTGGTTGAGAATGACTGACTGAATTTTAACTATGGATATCACTTCGATTTTAGCTAATACGTCACCACCTCTTTGAAGCCTCCCTTAGCCCCTTAAAGTAAATCAAGTGCCCCGTTCTCGGTTATTTCATTATCTTATTTTGTCTTATTTTATGAGTGTGGGTGTTTTGCCTGCATGCATTTCTGTGCATGACATCAATGTCTGCTGCCCTTGGAGCTATAATATCAGATCCCACGGAATGGAGTTACAGATAGTTGTGTGGTGTGCCATGTGAGCGTTAGGAGTTGAACTTGGCTCCTCTGCAAGAGCAACCAGTGTGCTTCAGCACTGAGCTACTTCTCCACACCCATGTTCTCGGTTCTCCTAGTACTGTATACAATTCTGTCAGAATGCATATTAAGGTTTGCAGTCACCGAGTCATTAGCATGTATATTAATTAGAGTTCTCTACAAACAGAACCAGTAGGATATGCACAAAAGATTTATTTTATCGGAGCAGTTGGAGGATTCAATCATGGTGGGTGAGAAGTCCCTGAACAGGCTGTCTGAAAAGTGGGTAGGGGGTGCTCTCAGGTGAAGGGCCCCAAGACGAGAGCCAGAGAAGTTAATGGCATCATTCTTAGTCCCCACCAAAGGCAGGGGAACCGGGGACGACTGATCCGAATCTTGAGTCTCACGACCAGGCTAGCTACAATTCTGAAATCCAAGGGCAGGAGAAGGAGGAATGTTCAGGTCCAGGAGGAAGGAAATCTTGCTCTCGTTTTTGTTCTTTCTTGGCCTCCAGCTGTCTCCAGTCTCCACCTAGGACAAATCTCCCGATCATCCTACTGAGCCACTGGCCACTCTCCTCCAGCCACACCTCAGGCACACCCAGCAGTAATTAGTACCTTCTAGTTCTCTCAGCATTCCTCAATTCAGTCAGACTTACACCCAAAACCATCATAGCCTGTTCCCAGGCTAGCAGAGCGCAAACCTGCTGCTCTGTGCTTTGCCCTTGGCACAGTACCTGGCTCATATGTGAGGCTCCATAAAAGAACTAACTGTATAATCTCTGCCTCAGTAGCAAAGTTTTAGGAAACGTAAAGAAATCCTATTTACTGCCACATCTGTAAAAGCCAACAAGGCAGAAAAAGGTCTGATAAGTCCTTGAGGACATGAAGAAACATACACACATGGATATTTGTTTGTAAGAAGCATTTGATGGAGGTTGGCACCCAGCAGAACCCACAGTTCTCATAAGGCCCTAGTCCACAGAAAGGCCCTTCTGATCTGGTTCATGGCAAGCAGCAGCAAGGGACCCCAGGACAAGCTAGAACAGGTGAGAAATTTGCTCCCAACTTCTCAAACATACTGTATGTGGCTGAATTTGAAATAAAAGCTGCTTTCCTTTCCTTTAATAAATGGATAATAGATCATTCTCTTTGTGGAGATGCAAACAGAATAGGAACCAAGCCATTTCTTCTTATCTCTTTGCTATCAACAACACCTTTCCAAGTGACAGATCTTAAACTTGTTTTGGCCTTTCTTGCTGTAAACTGTTTATGCTTTGTTTCCTTTGTTGTTTATCTGAAGGACGTTAACAGCCAAGGTCTGGGCCGGAAAAAGAAAAACTTGGTAGGAGACGGTTTACAACGTGTGTTGGGAAACCACACAGCTACTGCTATAGCTAAGGCCTAGTGAAGGGGAGGCACTATGACCATCTCATCCCTAAGCCCAAGGGGTAATGGAGGAATGGGGAGAAAGGCAGACAGAGACAGATGTGTACAATGATCTCTGACCTTCAGAACAGGGATGAGGTGACCAGGAGGTAAGGGAACACAGGAATAAATCAATAATCAGCGTTCCCATTCTCTGCTGCCTCGTTTTGCTGCCTTTTACTGATAGCAATCAAGTCCTGAAATAACAGGTGGTCTACTGAAGCTCCTAGGGGGCCCAAACAGCATGGGAAGGGGCAGCAAAAATACCCAATGTCAGAGAAACCCTATTTCAACGATTTGTAAGAGAACACTGATTTTCCAACAAAGCTTTTATTAGGAGGCGGTATACACTTTGAAAGTGAATACATCCTAAACAAATTGTGCATAGCTATCTCAGAGACTTAGTCATACTCACTGCAGTGGTGCGCCAAGCTTCAGAGCATGAAATGAATTCACGGAGACTCCACCGTCACCTACCTCCTGCAGGCAGGGATGATGGAGATCTCAATACCACAGTTTCCCTTTCGCTGTTTCTATGATGAAAAGAAAGAATCGCCATTAAGGCTTAAGTTGTGTGCAAGGGTTTGATAAAATTTGGGGAGAAACAAAGAAAAAAAAAGCAGCTACTTGGAAGATAAGAAGGACCTTCAGACACCAACTGGGTTAAAAAGGATCAGATGTTTGCCCATGTGTGGTGTGACACTGTTTTTCCCTTTTTGAATTTTCTGAAACATTTAAGAGAAGATTTAAATTGCTTCCCAGTTTTGTTTACAAACATGAAGCTACTCAGATAAAGACCATAAATTATCCCAGCCTTCATGTGGGATAAAGTGCAGAAGAAAGTAAAGAACAGATGTCCATCTGGCCAGGGTATAGAGAAATTTTGATCCAGCAACGTGGCTTCCCTGATCACCTCCAAAGACATAGATATGTGTGATCTGGCTGGAATGCAGACACACTCTTAGTATACACACTCAGTCCCAAACAGTGAAGGTAAAGTTAGTCTGTAAAAATTAGTTTGTATAAGGAATCACTGATGTTTGAAAGTGATGTCTAATTGAGAGGCAGACAAAGTGACAAATCAGAGAAAGATTTGACTGAATAGGATATGCCCAACTCTCATGAGAACAGAGAGGAAACAGAAGCTACTTAGGAGAGCGGGGGTGGGGGGACAGAAAGGGAGAAGGAGGAGGAAGAGGAGGAAGAGGAAGCAGTTTTACCAAGACAGGTTGAAGAAAGAACAAGCTAGACACCGGTGAAGACAGAATGAGTCAGAGGATGAGAAGGAGCCAGAAGATTAGAACAGATTGCTAAAGTTAATGTGAGGCCAAGCAGAGCAATTCAGTCAGAAGCTGAGAGAAGCCAGTTTGAATCAGTCAACTTGGAGAGGCATTTGAGCCAGAACAGCTGAGTTGAACCAGACAGCCAGAATTCAGAAAAATTAGAAAGGGTGAACTTATTCAGCAGTAAGTCTCAGGGGCTGAAAACATTCTAGATGTAGATAAGATTGTATGGAGACTAGAAGCTTCCAGGTTAGCAGACAGAGCCAGTAACCATCTAAGATGACAATAACATCTGGTGAATAAAAAACATTTTTATACCAGGGATTATTATTTTCCAGGAGGAAAATGCAGAGAAGATGGGAGCCTAGAGTTGCCAGGCTCAATGTCATAAAAAACAACAAGCATTGAGAAAAAAGGTTGGAGCCACGCTCATAAACAGAGCTCCTTTAAGATAACAAAGCCCAAAGTCCACTGGGGATGAGGCTGCTTGCTCTTTGAGATCAAGCCCCTCCTTCTGCCTGTCCCATCTCTCAAGTCCTGATGTAAGCTTGTCACCTATACTCCTACCTGCCCACCTCACTGATTAGTGACCTCAGCCTCTATCTATCTGTGCTTTCCTTGAGTTCCTTCTACAAACTCTCACCCTAGCATGCTCGTGCACAGAAACTTTGAAAACTGCTTTGCTTTTCTATTGTATTGTATTGTATTGTATTGTATTGTATTGTATTGTATTGTATTGTATTGTATTGTATTTTATTTTATTTTATTTTATTTTATTTTATTTTATTTTATTTTATTTTATTTTATTTTATTTTATTTTATTTTATTTTATTTTATTTTATTTTGAGACAGAGTTTCTATGTGTAGCCCTAGCTGTCCTGGAACTAGCTCTGTAGATCAGGCTGGCCTCAAACTCACAGAGATCCTCCTACCTCTGCCTCCTAAGTTCTGGGTTTAAAGGCATGCGCCACCACTGCCCAGTGAACACTGCTTTTCTTAACAATAGATTTTGTGACGGCACAGGCCATCTAGGAAGCTGCAGATCACCCACAGATATGCTGTATCCATCTACTTGCTAATAAACTTTCTAAATGCCTTCTTCAAATTTGTGGCATTATCTTCTAGCACCATATGAGAAGGCAATACATAATGCATCTGTAGGTGTAAAACTAAAAAAAAAATAGGCTCAAGAACCACAGGAAGAAAAAAAATGGGGGTTAGCAGAAATTATTTATAAACAATACAGTGATTTAATGATAACATCTTTGGAAGCACCTGATAAGCACCTGAATAGCGGTGACGGTTTTAAACTCTGCCTTTCTTTGCCTGTAGCATGTTTCAAGAACAATGCTTTGGGAGCAATCACTCTGTTCTATTGGCTTCCATGAATTCTTACTTCTCAGCATAGAGAAAATGAGTTGTTTGTCTGTTATTGAGACAGGGTTTCACTATGTAAGCCTGGCTGGCCCAGAACTCACCATGTAAACCAAACTGGCCTAGAACTCACAGAGATCCATAGAGCTCTTCCTGCCAAATACCAGGATTAAAGGCTAGCTATGAGTTAGCTTTTGGGGGGAGACAACACAGGAATTCAGGGAGAACATGACTCGCTATGTAATCAGAATGTGCATGCGGGTACTAATTTGTTACTTCCCCAAATCTAAATTGAGCTCTTGCTTGTGGCCGGTTTTATTGTATCTTCTTTCTCCTTTCAGGATGCCCACAGTTGTATTTTACAGCTGCTAGTAAGCATTTGGTGACATGTGGGAGAGGACGATGTTGTGAAAAAGTCAGGTTTATATTTGGCAGATGGGGCTTTATTTTTAAAATGAAGAGCACGTTCATCCTTTTAAAGATTGTCTGAACCACAGAGCCCTTCTCCGGGAGGCACTCAGGAGTTATCCACAGTCAAGCTACAGTGACTAGCAGAGTCATAGGATTCTGTCCCTGCACAGGGGACCCTACAGGAGGGAACCTTGGAGAGAGGCCATCAAGGTAGAATTTGGAAGTGGAAGAGAAAAGGCACATTCATTGTGTCAATGTAGCTCAGCTGCCTTTGGCATCTTCTCTGGCTCTGAGCCACGGCAGTGGACCCTCTGGGAAGGATTCATTCCATCTTGGGAACTAGGCTTACACCAAGGCCTCACCCTGTCTCCAGATCAGTGATCACGAAACAACAGAAAACTAGCATGTTTTCTCTTAAGACTTTGGTGGCAGAGCTCTGGGGTAGACACGGTTGTGAAATCCCAGAAATGGGTCAACAGTTAGTTGCCGTATGTCCCTTCCATGTGGCCAGGGACACAGATTCTTATGTATACCCGTAGATGAAGTGGAGCCAAGAGACTACTCCCAACCTGAAGTGTCAGTGGACCGAAGGGGAAGACGTTTACAAATGTAAACCAAAGGTGGGAAATAGGAGAGGGGCCCGGCATATTTTTCTTCTCATGAGGAAAGGCTTATTGAAGAAATCTCAGCTCCAACCAAGGGTGTACAGAGGAACAGTGGGCTTTACACTTTCAGAAGTCTTGACCCTTTTAAACATGAGTACATCTGCAACATTGACATTTGCCACCTTTGTACTTGAGCCCCTCTGTTTGCAGAAATGTGGATTGTTTCCGGAATCCGGATATCTGCAAGCTTGTAAACGGGGCTTGTATCACAGGCCCTTCCCTGGTACGGAGGCAGAGCTGGGGGACCAATCTCAGCACTTTCAGAAAATCCTTTTGATGTTACAAAAAAATGAGAAGAACCTAACGTTTCTTTCAAATAGAGTGCATTCATGAGCATTCATAACGAGAGCAGGAGGAGTTGTGTCTTGGATGCTTCTGACGAGGTCTTTACATTTTTCTTTTTTTATTTTCTTTGAAACAAGAATAAAGGCTTCTGGTGATTTCCTGTTTATTGTAGTCTTTATTACTCCAAGGGCATTAAGAGTTGTCAACACACACACACACACACACACACACACACACACACACACTGTTAATACTTGCTACCTGGGTAAAATTCCAGCATTTGAGGATTTTTCAAATATTAAAGGTGCCATGGGCTTACTATTTGTGCCCAGAATAAAAAATAAAATAAAATAATATATAAAAACAAACACACACACATGCGCACACACACAGACTGGATTGTAAGCTATACCTGGGGGTCAGGAGGAGACTGGCACTTTGCAGAGCCTAGCTTTCCTCTCTGCAACATGCAGCAATACCGCCTAGATTATAAGGTGTAAGTGCCAGATAAAACGTGGGGTCACAAAGATGAGAGTGTCCAGTGCAGTTAGCTGGAAACACCAGCGTCAGCATCATGCTAGAACTGATTAGCATATGCTTATGAAAGTTGGTAGCTCCGTTTTTATGAATTCTGTTAGCCAGGTGCCAAACTCATGGTGGTTTGGAAGCACAATAGAAGGAACACTCACACCATAAATGTCAGCGATCATAAATCCGGTTCCTTTGACAGCCAGAGACTTCCAAGCCTCTCACTAATGCTCATAACAAATGTAAGTTTTTTGTCTTTAAGTTCAATTGCCTTTCCTCCTACCCTCTCTGTGTCTGAGTTGAGAAAGAGTTTTTTTGTTTGTTTGTTTGTTTTGTTTTTTGGCTCTGTAGCACAGGTTGACCTTGAACTCAGACTTCTTCCTCAGCCTCCCTGTGCTGGGATTTCAGGTGTGTCATGCCCTGCTCAATTTCTTGTTTGACTTTCTGAAAATACGGTGCACTAAACAGTTTGGGCAGAAACATCTTGGAAATGTAACCTTGTTCAGTGGGACAAAAATCTCTTTTAATTTAAAATACCAATGGAAAACACTGAGAGATTGGATTCCAGGTATCAGCAAGCTTTGTGGGTATGGGAGGTACGTTAGGTTGACTACTGTCCATCCCTCCTCTCTGTCTTTGCCCGTCTTTCTACACTGAAGAACTACTAATAGTCTTGCTTTGAGGGAAGGTTGGACCCAAGCTAATGCACAGCTCCACAGCTAGCACCTGGTTGGTTCTTGAGTCGTGGATGTGACTTCTCTCCAACAGTGACTTGTTTAGTGGTGCACATGTGCCTAAACTGTAGCTTGCGTTCCAGACACAGAAAAAGATTAGAGCGATTGCATCCTTTTGTGTTCTTATATTGTGGTGTGAGACTGTAACCCATAAGCAACAGGCCGGTAGAGGGGAAAGAAAGCCAACTTCCTATGAGGCTCTGAGCAGATAAGTAGAGAGTGTATTTCTGTGGCATCACTGAGCCACTGCTTGAACTCTGAACTTGCCTTTCCCCGGTAAAAGCAGTTTGAACCAGTTATGTCTTCCTTTTAGTTGAAGCTCGAAAGCTTTTGTTTTAATGCATGGAGGAAATATATTGCAAGTATAGCTGTCCTTTCAAAGTCCCCCCGGTTGTAACTTGTAATCATCACCTATGTAGAGAGACTATACTGCTTCCAAACCTCAAAAGCACAAAGCTCAACCTAAGAGAAGTCCGCATTATGAGGGTAAGATAGATAAAGAATGGGGATTTGTTCAGCTACTGTCGTGGAGTCGAGCACGAGTGGACCTCACTTTGAGGTTCCCTAGGTACACCATCACGGAGACCCTTTCAGGGTGATTCAGAAGGTTGTTTCTTCCTGAGTCTGAAATCTTACCCTAAACGGTATTTGGGAAATCCACTCATGGCCGGAAAAAAAAATGATGACGACATGAAAGAGTGGTGAAGATGGCAGTGAGTGCTGTGAAAGAGGCTACTACGCTGTCACAGAGGGAGGTCTGGGCCTCTGTCTGTCCCCATGACAGGATTTTCTAGACTTTACGTAGGAAGAGTGGAAATAGGACTCTGAAGTGTGTGCTGACAGCCCTATGCTCTCCATCTCCTCGTGGCTACAGTTCCTGGCTCACGGCTTCTTTTTTTTTTTAATTAAATTTTTATTTTTTATATTAGTTACAGTTAATTAATTTTGTATCCCAGCTGTAGCCCCCTCCCTCAGTCTCTCCCAATCTGACTCTCCATCCCTCATCTCCTCCCTGCCCCTCTCTAAGTCCACTGATAGGGGAGACTCATGGCTTCTCTGTGGAGCCGTTGGACTTGTCTGATGCTGACTTCTTCCCATACTCCAAAGGCTATAAGCTTCAGAGGGCTCAGCTGCCAGGCTGATGCCTATGAGGGACAATGGCAACAGTGAGAAGGCACATTCAGGGCTTCAGCAGTGGGAAGTGGCTGAGGGTGCTAGGAAGTCTATGAATGGCTTCCGATGCTGTGTAGAGCCTGTGAAGTCTTCCTTTCTCCGTTTGCTGAAGACTCCCATGGAACTGAAAGGAACCTCTGTCTGGTTTATTTCAAAGGGGAGTTTGTAGAAAAAAAAATAATGTGAACATTATCCAAATAGCTCCTTACTCGCTAATTTTCAGAGCTAAATATCTCAACTGCTCAAAAATATTTCTTTTTCATATTACTCAAAGGGAATGAGAATGGGGCTTGACATCAGATACTTTTTTATACATGTTCTCTCTCTCTCTCCTCTCTCTGTTGGAAAGATTTAAGCACTTTAAGAAACAATTTTTTTGAGAAGCAAACTGCTCCCTAATAAATGTTCGTCAGAACAAATTCAGCTTCAGAAACGAAGGGTGTTTCCTGCATAGTATTCTTTGGTATTCTTATTATTTGGCATCAGTGAACTCCGAATTTCTAAGGTGTTACAGATCCAGCCTATTTCCATGTTCAGCTGTACGGAGAAAACGTTAGAAAAAAAATGACAGGGCCTCCCAAGGGTCATGTCTTACTTGAGGTGCGGGGTTCTACAAGCCATCCAAGTGATATGAGAAGGAGTAGGTGCACCACCTCCTCACTTCCTTCACATCTAGGAAGCAGGCACAAAGAAGGAAGTGGCCGTGCTTAAGCAGTAGTCCTGCTGCAATTAAGCACCCTTCAAAATAAGGCTGAGGAATTTTACAGATGGAGACACACTCACGTTACTGCAACAAGTGTTGAAAGCAATGTTTTGGTTCTGTATTGTTTATTTGCCTCTCTGGGTGAATCGATGAACCCCAAAAGAAACACATATCCTGGCCACCAACAGAGTAAGGACTGTAGCAGGGTCAGGGGAAAGAGAAAGGAGGAATTGTCTGGTTCCTGCCTTCAACACAGTATTCTTCCTGGTCTCCTTGTTTCTGCTTTCTCATAGTTTTTGCTTCTTTTTCTCATAGTTTTTGTCCCCTTTAGCCTTCCTGCTCATGTGTGGACCCAGTGGCACCTGGAAAGTTCTCCCAACTCTCAGCTTCCTCTCCAGAGTTGGCTTCTCCTGGTCCCCTTTATTGCTTCCCTATCTGTCCTTCTAACGAGAGTTCTTAGGGCCCAGTTCATCTTCTCCCGTACGCTGCCCCGCCCCTCCATCCTGCGGTTTCACTTCCTGTGGCTTCAGTTACTCATATTTAATGTCAGTCTGAAAATGATGAAGTGGGAAATTCCATCAATAAATAATTTATAGATTTAAAGCTTGTCCGCCGTTTTGAGCAGCATGATGAGCCTCTTGTCATCCTGTTCCATCTCACCCAGGGCACCGATCATCCTTTTCCCTCAGCATGTAAACACTGTATATCCTACCTGCCTATTTGCCATTTCGTGGTCACCTTAGTCGAAAGACCTTGCAGCCGTCGGGGCTCGTGTCAGGGCGCGCCTTATCCTTAATAATGTTCCTAGAGCACAAACATGGTGACAGGAGGAAAGGAGGGGTGTCCAACAGAGGCCTTGGTGTTTTCTCTAGGTAAAAAAGGCAAGACCTTGGACTCAAGGCAATGAAAAAGAATGTGCCAGTGTTACCAAGACCCGTGGTAAGAACAAGTCTTTGGAATCGTGAAGAGGAATTCTCTGGTTTTCGTGTTGCATTTCAAAATGCAGATGTCACAGGAACGATATGTAACAGGTGCTTCGTTACAGGGTTCTCCTGGGCCATGCAGTCACTGGGGACCTGGAATAATGCTCTCAAGGCAGGGAGGACCCTGTTGCTAGCCATCCTGAAGGCTGATTGTTGTGGCCTCAGGCCTCTGTAATCTAGGAGGCAGTTCATGTCACCCAAAGCTCGGCACTGCTAGGCTCTCTCTTGCTTAGGAGCAATAGCTAGTGGTGGCCACTGTGGGTGGTATGTTTACTAAAGTGTGTGAGGTTGCAGGCCAAGTGCCCTCACACCAATCTTCAGGAATTTTTTTTTTCTCTGTGTGTGTTTTCGTGTGTACGTGCATGTTTTATCCTAAATGTGAATACTTAGGCAGACACAACACAAGAGGACACCATCTCAGTTAGAATCCTACCCCTTCCTTGAGGCTTTTTGGTCACGTGATATAAAGGGCTCACTGAGTCGCTTGTCCCCTCCCCAATTACACACCATTTATTTCCTTTGTTCTTATATGTAAAACGACACGGTTTCTTCTATAACCTAGTACCTCCCCCAATGGTAAGCCCTAGAGACCAGGGACTTAGACTCGGTTGATCCTAATCACTGTCTTAGTCTCAGCACCGTTAGACAGTGCCCAATCCATAGAAACACTTGTTGAATGAAGCGGCATATAACTGAGACTGGTGAATGCATAAGAGGAACCGCTGTGTGTCGTCTTGGACCTCTAGCCTTCGTGAGCAGAGAATAGCGTGGTACTGGTTTAAAGTGCGTATTCCCTGCGAGTACTCTGACTGAGGGGTTCTGGTGAGAGCCCAGGATTCCCTACTGTGAATGACCACTCTGAGTGTGCTTGAGGGATAACCGTTTGATAAACCCTGCTATAGCTGAACTTCAGAGATCATCCGCTGGAGATTCCACACCCAGTCAATACAAGGACAAGCATGAGCCTACAGGAGAGGACTCTCACTTGGAAGGTTGGAACTAGCCCTATTTGTCAAGGACTATCAGGACTTGTGGTCCATCAACCAGTCTGTTGCCTCAAACTAGATCAGAAAGACCTAATCAAATAAAAGGAATCAAATCCAGTTCAAGCACCAGCTCAAAATCCTTTTCAGAGTGCAGTGAGGGGTTGCAGAAGGAGAAATATCCACAGCAGAGAAAATTTAGGACTTTAAATTAGGACCGCTGATAATATCCCCACATACTTCTGAAAACTGACTGGCAAGGCATTATGGGTTACTATAAAGAAGACGATGCGGTTATTTTAGGTAATCTTCATGACAGTCCAGGGAAGCCATTCTTTATATTCCACGTAATGGGTGGAGCACAGAGAAGTCAGGGACACACCCAAGGTGGTACAGTGAATAGCCTATGTACTTGGACTCAAGAGGCTATGTGTTGATTTTTCAGCAAAAGAGCAATCTATTGCCAAAACAAAAAAAACAAGCAAACAACAACAACAAAAAACCAACAGTATTGGTGATCCAGCTTTCTGAAAACGCTAGCCACAGCTCCAAACAGGGTTTTCCACAATCACAGGCCAAATGAAACTCTTGCGTACAAGCCAGAGTTTCCTGCCTTTGGCAGTTCAAGGCTCCAGTGAAGCACCAGGCATGTCAGAACACTGAAGGAGGAAGGCTCATTTTGGCTCAGGGTTTCTGAAGTTTCATCCTTGGCTTTGGCTGGTACCATTTGGTTTGTGCCTGAGGTAAGGCGACAGGGCATGAAAGCTCACAGCAACCATGAAGCAGAGGGTAACAGGAGACAAGGGTACTCAATCCAAAACAGACCTTCCAGGGCAATGAGCTATTTCCTTCCGGTTGTATTTCCGAATCTTTGGTTATTTTAAGGCATTGCCAAATGTGCTGTTTAATTTCCAACTCTCTCATGTTTTTCTTTCTTTCCTTCATTCCTTTTTTTCTTTTGAGACAGGTTTTCTCTGTGTAGCCTTTGCTGTCCTGGAACTCACTATAAATCAGGTTGGCCTCGAATTCAGAGATCCACCTGCCTCTGGTTCTCAAACACTAGAATTAAAGGGGAACCACCACCACCTGGCATGCGTCTTCTGCCCTTCTCTGCCCTGTTCTGCCACCTGTACAGAAGCTCTCTATTCAACTGCATTACAAAGTTCCTTTTTTTTCTTCTCTTTTCTCCTCTCTTCTTCCCTTACTTTCTCTTCCCTCCTCTCCTTCCAGCGTTTGCTGTGTAGTACAGGCCTCAAACATAGACTTCTTCCTCAGCATGTCAAGGGTGTCACCATATCCAGCTTTCTGTCTTCCTTTTCTGTCTTTCTTCTCTTTCTCTCTCCCTCCTTCTTTTTCTTTCTCTGTCTGTTTATCCCCCCCCTTCTTATTTTTTTTTCTTCCTCTCTTTTCAGGCTTTTGTTATATAGGTTTGGCTTCACACTTGTAATCCCTTCTTCCTAGGCCTGCCCATGTCTTCTCACCTAGCTGTCTGCCTCTCTTTCTCTCTCCTTTCCTTCCTTTCTTTGATATTGTGCTGGGATAGAGCTCAGGGCCTTGTGCTATTGCATGCTGGAGCAGGAATTCATTCCTGAGCTATATCCTTAGTTTTCTTTCTTTCTTTCTTTCTTTCTTTCTTTCTTTCTTTCTTTCTTTCTTTCTTTCTTTCTTTCCTTTCTCTCTCTCTCTCCCCTTCCTTCCTTCCTTCCTTCCTTCCTTCCTTCCTTCCTTCCTTCCTTCCTTCCTTTCATTCTTTCTTTCTTTGGTAAGGTCTGACAGCATAGGGCTCCTCTAGCTAATTATAATTTTGTACCATTGTATCCGTTTCACCCTGAGGATTTTTGTGGGAGGACAACAATGCAAGAGCAGAGATGAGAGAACCCAGTGACTGAAGCATTTCCTGCCTCAGGTACCTCACCTCTTCTGCCGTTGGCACTGTGGTCTTTTAGTGGCTTCATCTCTCTAGAGCCCATCTCTTATTACTTGGACTCCTTGAGGACTCAGTTCTCATGGTTTTCTCTTCCTGGGCATCAAGCCAAACAAGGTGTGCTAACTTACCACTGTTGCTAGACCCTTGGGACCTCCTTGTGACTAATTGTAACTTCCAAGTTGACCATTACAAATTTCCCCATCCCATATTCTTGTTCAGATTCTTCTCCTCTGCCCCAAATCAAGAGGTGACATCCAGAGAAGCATGATGATACAGGCCTTTAATCCCAGAATTCCAGAGGCAGAGCCAGCAGGAGCTCTGTGAGTTCAAGGCTAGCCTACTCTACATAGTGAATTCCAGGCCAGAGCTATATAGTGAGACTCTGTATTGAAAAAAAAAAAATTACAGTGGGAGAAGAGGAGAAGAAGAAGAGGAGGAGGAAAAGAAAAAGAAGGAGGAAAGTGATGGAGTCTATGTTTGCTTCTTTTAAAACCCAGGCTGGCTTTTGTGTTTGTCCTTACAAGTAAAAGAAAACATCAAGGATGGAATGTAACTTCTAAGGCTAAGTAAGCATAAAAGGATATTGCTATGGTTTACATGTGTCTCTTAAAAGTTTTCATATTGAAAATGTCATTCCCAAATTCATGTCGGTGATATTTGGGGTTGAAGTCATGAGGGTGCAGCTCCTACAGTGACACCAGTGGTTTCAGAAGAGAGAGACACAAAGCCCTCATCAGGTGCTGTGTAGGAGCTGATATCATGCTCTTGGACTCTATTGTTGGAGGAAGGTTCAACTCTTTTCAAATGCTGATTTCAGTGCCTTGAGATCTGGTTACCGCCCTGCCAAGGGCATTGTTATGAATGTTGAATTATTCCCTGTAACAGTGTGATGCTGAGGAATGTTCCCCAATTATCCCTGTTTGGCTAAATAAGATGCTGAAGCCTATGACTGGGCGGTAAAGGGACAGGCAGAGTTTCAGGTTCCCTGGCTTGGGGTCAAGAGAGAAGAGGAGAAAGAAGAAGAGGAGCAGGGGAGAGGAAGTTGGAGAGAAAGGAGTTGCCATAAGGCAAGATGATGATGAGCACACACCTATAAGGACAGAATTATGGAGCTGAAGCTGCCTAGGAGTCATCACATTGGCAAATGCTTGGCTTCTATGTGGGCATTAAAGATACTAGGATTGGAATAGCTCAGAATCTGCCCAGCATAGCGCTTACAGCTTAATATAAATCATAGTCCCTCTGTGTCAGTCATTGGGGAACTAGCTGGTTAAAGAAAATGCCACTGTAATAATTTCATGGATTAATTAATATAGAAAGAACAAGTTTTCTTTCTACAAACCAGATTCCAGACCCCTGCTTCATGGTAATTCCAGTGCTCAGAAGGACCAGTGTGAATCTATTCAAGCCCAGTCTAGCCTACATAGCAAGATCCTGTTTCAAAAACCCAAATAAAGTTAACCACTGAGTCTCAAACATTTTGTTATTGCAACTGAAAGCAGACTGAGACACTGAAAATCCTTGCTCCTGGCTCTAGGGCCATGTGCCTTTGGAGCCTTCAGCCACCAGATGACTGTTACCTTGAAGCCACTGCAATGAAGACATTAGGTAGGGACAGATGCCCAAGGAGGCTTACTATTTCTTGCATCAATCTGCACCCAACTGTTCTCCTGTCCAGATAAATGATGGGTAAGTGGGGGACTCAGGATGATCCTTGTTTTAGCCAGTTTCATGAGAACAACCTTATTGAGCCCATTCTTCCTCTGAGAAACATAAGGGAAATGATTGCTACTGCTTCGTACCACCAAGTGTCAGTGTATTTGGCTGAGTAGCCACAGGAAGGACACTCTTGACATGCCTAACTCTGAGCATCATTCTAAATCCCCAGCTGAGCAGGTCTTCTGTTTCCTCAGCTGATACTCAGAAAATGTCACTAAGAAGCTTCATATACATTAGGACTGAAAAAGCCTTTAGAGATCCTACAGTGAGACTTCTCTCTTTAGCTTACAGGTAAGGAATGAAGGCTTAAGTGAGTAAAACTCAACTAGGATGTTATACATTCCATATAGATAATCATTTTTCCACATATAGATACTGTGAGATGAAGTAAATATATTTTTTTTCTCTTAAAGTTGATTAACTCGGGTATTTTGCCATACTAACAAAAAGGTAATGAACTCCTACCACTGCTACCCACTAGCACTATTTAGCAGCATACAGGATGAGTGCTGCAACTGGAATGTTAGTCCCCTAGAATTCATTTATTAGAAATTTAATCTCTAAACACATATATTAATGGCACTCACGTATCTGGAGTTAGAGCCATTGAGAGGTGATTGGAAGAGTTTATGAGAGTGGAACCTCCAAAGTGTCATAGTTATCTTTATAAACAGGAGAGAAGGGCTGGAGAGTTGGCTCAGCGGTTAAGAGCACTGACTGTTCTTCCAGAAGACCCGGGTTCAATTCCCAGCACCCACATCGCAGCTCAGAACTCTCTGTTCCTCCATTTCCAGGGGAGCCAACACATAGACTCTCACATAGACACATATACAGTCAAACACAAATGTATGTAAAATGAAAGTATATAAATTATAAATAAATAAATAAACAAACAGGAGAGAAACCCAAGCCAGAGCACTCAATCTGCCTTGCTGTGTCCTGCTCTGCAAGTCGTGACCCTGCAAGAAGGCCTTCCCCTGAGGAAATGCTGGCTCTGTGTTCTTCGAATTCCAAGCTTGGGAACGTGGGGCCAATTAAGCTATTTTTTTTATATACTTCCCAGTCTTGGGGGTTTGTTCTGTTAATATAGAATAGTGTAACACTCTGACCTTCCAGCAATTTCCCTTCTGGAAGTTTCACGGTTTACCATGTTCTTTGACTTCTTTGTAAATATTTATCAATTTGCTCCTCAGGTATTTAAAAAACAAAAGTCTTTAATCATGTTTGCCAGTTTCTCTGTGTAAAAGTTTCGGCATGACCGCATTCAAGTTATTAATGTGATATCCATGGACGTGGCCTTGGAAGGGAAGTTGGGCCGCCAGCCCCTGACACAAGCAGGCCCCAGCATACTGCTACTCGTGGGTCTTCGCCATTTTCTTAGATCAGAATGACACCCACTTCCCTCCCCTGCTCCACAAGCACTTCCAAGCTAATTCCCCCGGGGCCTTCCATCTGCGGCTCAGGTATTACCCACCTGCCTGGGAGCTGAGCTGGTCCTACCTGCTTCTAGGTTCCTGTATTTCTCTCCGGTACAGAAGCATCCACGGCACTCTGCGAGGTGCTTAGTACATAAGTCATCGTGTTTATTGGGTAGACGAACCAGTGCATGCAGACATGCCTTATGTCTCGTAAAAGACGCTCTTGTGAGCAGCTGTCTACTCGGTGTGAGGCCAGGAAGAACATATTCACTAAAGATGTAAATGATGCATCTGGGAGCGACTTCCCTAGGGTTGAGATCCTGCGCTCTTTGAGAGGCTGTGCCTAAGAGACCAGTAATTCATGTCTTCTCCATCCTGCATCAGTCTTTCTCACTTGTGACACTGCCAGGAGGCTTTCCTTCATAGATGGGAACTCCAGGCAATGTGAAGGAAATCTGTGCATACTGAATGCCTTGCTTACCTTCATCTGAGAATGGGGACAATAAAGCCATCAGGATGGTGGGTAGCCATGGCAAGGAATGGTGGGAGGGAGCCAGGGCTGAGTAACAATCGAGAGGGAAAGTTAAGGGTTACTAACTCATTTCCTACATGTTTTGGAGGTTGGAGGTAGGGAGCATTCTATACTTAAACATATTTTCAAAGTTGCTACCATATTGTGCCCTTTTTCTAGTAAATTACAAATAGCAATAGGTCATTTTGATTCTCTGTAATGAAAAACAGACAAGAGAAGTGGCAAGCTCCTTATAGCAGGGTTTGCTACTGCATATACTAGAAGTACAATATAGGGCAGGCAGGTGAGAGACCAAAGAACAAAAAATTAGTTTTTTTGAGTCATTGGATTAAAGTTTAAAGCACAAGCCTGAATAAAGGCCAGACAAGTAGAGACATGTCCAGTTACCTTCAGGGAGGAACCAGCCTTACTGCATTCTTTTCTTCCCACTAGAGATACAGTTGCTAGGAAACCGGCCCAAATGGCCCTGCTCCCCTAGGACAGCCAAACAAAGGAAGCCAGACCATTAATGGTTTGGGGGCCTTCCTACAGCCAATCAGTTCAAAATGCAACATCTCATTTTGCGTTTCAATCTATAGACACTTGCAAGGCTGGAATTCCCCTGCTTTGGGCAGGCTGGGAGGGGCTGTGATCTTTAAATCACCCACCTACCCTGAGCTCGGAGCTCTACTCTCAACCACTGCCTTGGTGAGGGTGTGAGCCCAAGCTCTAGCTTGTAATCAAAAAATCCTCATGTGTTTTGCAACAGATTCGACTCCTGGCGGTCTTTTGGGGGGTCTCTCGAATCAGCACAACAAAAGGTTCCATCTCTGATGTCTCTTTTACATCGTAGCATATTCATCATCCACCTACTTGTTAAAAATAAATAAATGTAAAATAAAAATAAAAAGAAAGTTAAAAAATAAAGCTTCTAAGCTTCCTGGGCACGTATGGGAAAAACCCAAGTGTTCATGGCCTTGCTCTCTCTTGTGTCTCCACCTCCAAGAGACAGTCAGGACTGGAATGCATGCCCAGCATATATTCAGTGTGCTGCAACACAGACAGGAAGTACAGCCCTGACAGCGGGGCTCTGCCTTTACAGTCATTGGTGTCAGCTGAAGGAAACGGAAAGTCTTTCTTCCTGGGTCAATCAATGAGCTTGGTGGCATGAGCGTTATTAAAGGGTTTTCTCTTCCTTCATTGCTTCACTGACTCGTCACACTCTCTCCCAGTTTCCAAAGCACTTGAGGGTAAGACACAGGGTCCCACAGCCAGCCATTGGAGGTAAGGAAACAGACATGCCAGTCTTTGTCTTTAAGAACTTTGTAGGCAAACCAAGTGGTTCTTTATATAGATCCCTGAACCCCAAAGGTTATGGACAAACTTCGGTGTGGCCTGAGTGTGAAATTTCAACCATCTCAAGAGAGGTCCCTGAGTTTTCATTGGTGCCTCAAAAAGGTTTCCCAAATCCACACTGCTAAGAGGCCCATTCAGAATCAAGCTGCAATGCAAATGTCAGGAAGGTGTGGTCCCACAGTAGTCCTGGCTGTCCTGGCACTCATTATGTAGACCAGGCAGACCTCAAACTCTCAGAGATATGCCTGCCTCTGCCTGCGATTAAAGGTGTATCCTAACACATCTGGCTGGTAGAATGTCCATCCCCAACCAAGTGTAATGAATGACTCACAGCTGCTGCCCTGAAGGAGTGAGCAGATGAACTTGGCCTCAAGCAGATGAATTAAGAATCCTGATTACCAAGAGTTCATAGGAGGTTGGACCAATGGTGTGAAATCTTGGCCTCAGCAGCCCTCCTTGCTTTTCAACGGATGGCAGTCTACAGAGTGTACAAGAAGTTGGGCAGTGTAGACAAACTAATTTCAAACATATTTTCCAACACAGTGCTAAATCTATTTTTATCCAGTCTTTTCGGATGAGATGAAAGACATCTGAATTTAAAGCGGGTCCAGTTGTTCACCTGAGAAAAATATAGTTAGCACTCCCTTTTCCTTGTTCCTAGATTTTTAAACCACCTGAAAAGTGAAAGACTTTTATTTGTGATACTGTCTGGGGACTGAGGAAAAGATTCTTGAGCATATCATTGAAAACGGGATAGCACAGTGCTTAAACAGGTTTATCTCCTCAGACTGTTCAATATCTCCTGTCTACAGGTTGTTGACACACTGTTTTTATTTTTAAAGAAACATTTTGTAAATCTCAAAGAGACAAGCTAGCTAGCTGTCCAGTGAAGGGCTGGTGGTTCCACACGGCTCTGCATTCCACCAAACGGTGAGACACTAGTGGTCAGATTTTTGTCTTTCTTTTCACCCATTTCTTTCAACTCCAGTGTCGGTAAGATACCTAGGTTTTCAGTGTATGGTCTCCTCATGGGCAGATGGTCATACTGGCCTGAAGAGTAATGCTGCTGCTCTGGTCACTTGCTTTCCTAACACTGTTGGCTGCAGAATAAGAATCCTGGAGGAGTCTGGTACTTCCCCGTGAAGCAGGCAGGCCCTGCGATGAGTTCCCAGCACCCCATGCTAGGCCTCTGGCTGTGATGTTTGGATTAATAGGCTGTCTTTCTTCTGGCTCCTGCCCAGTGCTCACATCATATCACAAGGTCCACTACCGTGGCGAGTCAGAGAAGCCCGAGTGAATGTGTGCTGTTGACGTGAGCGTGTCCACATCAAGGATTCTAGCCTGAGGCCCAGGGGAATAGCAAAGCCATCCCCCTCTCTGTAGGGTGAGGCTCAGAGGGATATCAAAGCCTTCCTCCACCCTATGTGTGTTGACAGTGTGTGTAGAAAATGCCCACCATACCTTTCTCCGCTGGCAGGCAGACTGCTCACCTCCGGAGACTGCTCCTTCTTCAGGTGTATCTGATAACCCTGCCTGTTTATCCGTCTGTAATAGCCTCACCTTCTTGTTCAACTGTGTGCAATAACCCCGCCGCCCTGTTCAACTGCAAAGATTCTATATGATAGAATAAACACGCTGAGTTTCTTGTGTTGATGAGGGCAGTGGAAAATAGTATAATTTTTCCCCAGTTATTTCTTTAGAGAGAGCTTGAGAGCCTGTGGAGGCCGGAGGCAAACTTACAGGAGTCGGCACTCTTCTTCTCTGTGTGGGTCCTGGAGACTGAACTTGGGTCCTCAGGCTTGGTGCTTTATCTGCCAAGCCAGCTTCCTGGCCTTAAAATGATAAAACTATTTGAAAAACTATTTGGCATCTGCTTATGAAGTTCAATATAAAACAACTCTAAAACTGAGCAATTTCACTTCTAGGTATTTGCTTAACCAAGGTGAAATGATATTAATCAATGTGTATAATATTAAGTGAGGTGACTCAAGCTCAGAATTAAAAAGCTGCTTACTATGTGAATCTTAGCATACAAAGTGCTCATTTTGCCCTGGTTTGCTTTCTGTTGCTGTGATGAAACACTCTGACCAAAAGCAACTTGGGGAGGAAAGGATTTATCTCAGCTGGCACTTCTGTGTCAAAGTCCATCACAGAAGGAAGTCGAGACAGGAACTCAAGGCAGCAGCATGGAGACAGGAACTGTAGCAGAGGCCACAGAGGAACATTGCTACCGGCTTGTTTCTTATGGCTCGCTCAGCCTGCTTCCTTATACCGTAACTCAGGACCACCTGCCCACAGGTGGGACCAACGTACAGTGCTGCAGACTTGTTTATAAATCAACACGATGGAGGCAACTCCTCAAACGACAGTCCCTCTTCCCAGCTATGTCTAGGTCGTGTCAAGTGGACAAAAAGTAGCCAGCACGCATGAATGTATGTAAACAAATATACGTGTGGGCACGATATGGCTTGTAGAAAGGAGAATAAAGGGTAGCTTTATTTGATGAGGAAACGGATTGTAGGTACAGGATTCATGAGTCATAAAGAGGCTATAAAGCTAATTGTTCTTCTAGTTTCACTCTGGCACGGATTGTTCAGTTTTCTTATTCCTTTTGGGGGTTGGTGGTGGTGGATAAGTGTATTAAAATACAATTGATGGTGAAAGTGTGCAATCCAAAGTGAAGCTCTGTGACTTCAGAATGGGCATTCCAACTGTACCGAAGTTCACTGACATGTATAGACTCGCCTATACATCAAGCGGGTGCTTGGTTATGACTACTTGAAAGTTCCTTACAATAAAGTGACTTTTATGATGAAAGAGTGAAAGCAAATGTCCATACAAAGACATGATCTAAAAGCTGGAAAAGCTCAGAATTCTGACCTATAGAAATGATAATAAAGGTAGGCTGATTAATCTGCTACATTTGTGGCAATTTGTGACACAGCATAAAAAAAAATGAACATGTAACCCCAATGGTCATCACCAGGTAAATATATAAACACGTTGCAGCATTTTCCTTCCTCGAATGTTACCTACCAATAAAAAGAAGCCCTCTGTTGTTAGGTGATAAGTGTCAGAATCTCAGGAATATGTGTACATAGAAATCAGGACACTGGTTGCTCCCGAGATTGTGGGTGTTTGATTGGATAGCACCTAAGGAAGCCTTGTGGGCCTCAGAAGTCTTGTTTAGGGTGGTATTTACATGGATGGTCAACATTCATAAAACCTAATAGAACACTTACCATCAGTGAGCTTAAAAAATCGACATTTAATCTCACATACCTGTATTTTAAAGCACAGGCATTTTCTCTCCCGGATTCTGACTCAGTGGGTCTACAGCAGTGGTGTACAGAGTTTGTTGTGTGTGTATGTGATTGTGTGTGCATAATCCAGAGTTCAGCCTCAGATTTCTCAGAAGCTGTTTTTTGAGACAGGGTCCTTCACCGGGACCTGGGTTTTGCTGGCTGTGCTGGCTGGCCAGGGAGCTCTAAGTATCTGTCTGTCTCTGCCTCCTTTGTACCAGGGTTACCAGTGTATACCACCATGCCCGGTTTTTCATAAGGGTGCTGGCGGTTGCCAGCTGAGCCACCTCTCAATTCTTCACTCTTAGTCAGCGCCTGCTTCTAATGCAGAAGTCACCTCAAGTGGCAGGTCATGTAAGAAGGAAGGATAAGGAATCAGGGACATATGGTTTCTTCTGACTCAATTCAGATTTCTCCCAAGGGAGCTGCATTGCAATCAGAACGTCTTCACTCCTTACTCAGCCAGTCATCAGACACTTCCAGTCAGTTCAATTAATAGAATTATTTTGAGTAATTACTGTTTATCTTATTCAAAGGAATGATGAGACAGCCATTCTTCCAAAAGTGTATAACATTTAATTAGAAGAAAACACTTATGTATATATGAAACGGGGACCATTTGATTATGATATAAAGAGGATAAGCGTTCATTCTATCCAATTTATTTTTTCCTGATCTCAAACTATTCCCAACAGCCCTGATCCCTTCTGTCCGTGTGTCCTTTAGAATGACATTTTGATGGAGTAGTTTGCACTTGTAATGGCTGTTCAGATGCTGTTTCTATTTCCAGTTTTCCTTTGATATTAAGGTTTCCCCTTCTCCATTTTCATTGCAGTTAATCATGAATTCAGCAGATCTCAGGCTCTCTGAGTCGAGGCTCAGAAAAGTAATACTCCACCCCCTAACTCCCTAATGTCTTGTCGCAGAGCCCTTCTTCCTAGAACAATTGAAGATTTTATCCTGATCAAAAGTCCAGACAGACAGATAAAAGACACCATCCTAATTCCCAGATGATACTGGTTTTTGCTGAGCCTATTTCTCAGGGTAATTTCTGCTAACTACCTAAGTGTTGAATTTTAATCCTAATTATCTCAGCCTAGGATGTTCACAGAGATCCGTACTTTGGAAAACTTCCTAACAATTTTCAACTTCCTCAATTCCAGGTCATTTAAAATAGTGCTTTCTGCTAATAATTGATAGTTCAGAAAATATTTCTCTCTGGTGATAAAGATAGAGAAAATGTTCATCTTTTTAATGGAAGAACAAAATGCCCCATATCCGAATGGCTTTTTAAAAACTTATTTCGTTGTTACAGCAAATTCCCACTTAGGTAGACTATAAGTCTAGGGACTTTAGCAAAAAGTGGTCTTTTGGCAAAAAGAAACCAAGATGAAGGATGCATAGGGGCTCTTTGGTCCACAGGAAGGTGAGCTTCAAGAGTATTGGCTGTCTTCCTGGCTCTGAGCAAAGGAATCCAGCCCGGTAGCATGAGAACAGAGTGACAGATCTCAGGATAAGGAGTAAATGTTGTTTTCTTACAACAAGTACTACTTAAAATACAACAAACTTCTTGGGAGGATATACTGGCTTTCTGTGGCTGTGATAACAAATTATCATGAATTGAGTGTCTTAAAGTAGCCATTATTATTGTCCAGTTTGGGAGCTCAGAAGTCTAGACACTGGGTTTCACTGGATCCTTTGCTCTGATTCTCACAAGGGCCGAAAAGAGGTCGGGGTGCTGGCCAGCCTGTTACATCCTGCGATCTCTGAGGGACAACTAAGCATCCAAACAAATCCGGTGGGCCAAGTTCAGTTCCTTGGTCATCAGGTCCTTGCTCCCTCACTGGCTGTGTTGTTCATGATTATAGGCTACTGTGTTTTTTCTCGTGCTTCCCTTGTGCATCTTCTTCACAATGGCAGGCTGGTTCCTTCTCATGCTTAGATGTGCCTAGTTTCCCTTTCTTCCTCATTCCTTCGACTTCTGCTATCTGCAGCTTCCCTTAAAGGTTTACACGAAAGGGATGAGGCTGTAGCTCAATTAGAGTGATTGTTAGGCATGGATGAAGCCATGTTTGATCATTACTAGCGAGGCTGCTTGTGTGTGTGTGTGTGTGTGTGTGTGTGTGTGTGTGTGTGTGTGTGTGTGTGTGAAGGTTCACTCAATTATTCTGGCCACACCTGGATGATCACCTCTCAAATTTAGGTTCAGGAGACAAGTCACCTTAATTATATCTGCAGTATCCTTTCAAAGTACTACATAGATGAGTGTGAGCTAATTTCCAGGATGTGGGAATCTTGTGAAGCAACTTCAGAATTCTGCCTACCACCTGAGCTCTTTGCTGGGGGATGGTCTTGTGCACTGTGTTTTCAGATGCCGATGTCTCTGCCAGAAGACCTGGTTGAAGTGGGTATTGTCATTTCTTCAGTTCTATGAAGAATCTCCTGTCTTAATGCTGTGTAAAGAATGCTCCCCAGGGACTGGAGAGATGGCTCAGGGGTTAAGAGCACTACCTGCTCCTCCAGAGGGCCTGGGTTCAACTCCCAGCACCCACATGGCAGTTTACAACTGTCTGTAACTCCAGTTTCAGGGATCTGACACCCTCCCACAGACACAAGAAGGTGAAAACACCAATGCAAACAAAATAAAAGTTAAAAAAAAAAAAAAAGAATACTCCTCTAATTATCTCTGATTGGTTAATAAAAAGCTGAAGAGCCAATGACTGGGCAGAGAGGACAGGAGGCAGGACATTTGTTCCCAGTCAGGGAGTGTCAGGAAGGAAATGGTTGGTTGGGAGGGGCCACCATGAGGAGTTGGCCATGAGTAGAAGGCCAGAGGACAGGTAATTGGCAGATGTCTGGAAAGTAACCAGATTAGCATAATTGCATTAGAATAGATGAATAATTGCAAAGTTATAGTGATTAAAGCTTGTTGAATAAGTCTTTGTGTCAATCATTTGGGGGGGGGGATTAGAAAAGGCCCCAACTAATACTATAATTCAACAGCCCTCTGTTCTCAAAGATAACATAGAAGAGGGGAGACTGATAACAGCCAGAGGAGTGTTCGCCTCTACTCTACGCAGAGCAGAACGATGCAGGGAAGTACAAAGCTCTGTATACTCGTCACAAGGACTGGTGTTACTGGTATTTTTGGTGCAAACAGGAACAGAATACAGTATTTATGTAGTATTTGGAACAATTCTGTAAAGTGAAGATTTGTCCCCCCAAATTGCTAATAGAACCCCCAGTGAGATGCACTCGGAATAGACAGCTGAGTGTGCCCAGATACGCCCAGATGCCCTTGTGCCTTGTTTGTGCATTCCTGCCTTCAATAAGATACTAGAGGAGGAAGGAACACAGCAGCAACCAGGGTAACACAGGGCAAGCAGATGTCCTTGCTGGAGCTGGCTCCTTCCAGAAACACAGAAAAAACAACTTGCTCATGTAGGCACACAGGTAGGCCCTGAGGGTTGGATCCAGACTTGGCTCTGGGTAGGAAGGCCAATAGCTAAGTCTGGCCCTTGCTCTGCCTGTTGTCTATTGTGTTGGGTTCTGTGGTGCTGGGATTCCTCCCAAAGTTAGGAGATGCTTGTAATCAGCCCTACAGGGACATGGAAGGACATGCTTCCTCAAAGGGTTTTGTGTAGAGGAAAGTTCTTGGAGGTAGGCCCTACTGTAACAGTGGCAAACGCAGTGACAGGGTGTCTCTGTGCCATGCCAGGCTGTCCTAGCATGTTCCACCGTGAAGCGAAAAGAGCAAACAGGATTGCCTGGTACAAATGAAGAGTGGAGGTAAGACGAACAAGTTGGCAGCAAGAGGAGGCAGGAGGGAAGCCAGGAGAGAGAGAAAAAGAGAACCATACTTGACACTAGCAAATGGAGGAGAAGATTACCTGATCCCTGGCTCTGAGTCCTAGTCAGCTAGGTGCAAGACTAGGGTAATGACTGAAGGACATGGTATAACCTAAGGGGAAGGTTTTCAGGTGGGCATCAGAGCCCTGCTCTTTTTTTTTTTTTTCAAACTATTAGTCCTTTTCAGAGATCCTGGGATACATGGGGTTCTTCTGTGCTACTTCCTCACCTTCTTGACATTAAGTGGTGAGTCAATTTCCCCCCACTTTTATGCATTAAGTTTAACCCAATATAAATTTCTATAGATTATTTATGTATGTATGTATGTATGTATGTGTATATATGTGTGTGAAGGCCAGCTATGTGCAGGTGCCTAAGGAGGGCAGAAGAGTGCTATCAGATCCCATGGAACTGAAGATATAGGCTGTTGAAAGCTGCCCTATGTGGGTGCTAGGAACAGATCAATGATTCCGTGCTGTCCAGTTTTATGTCAACTTGACACAAACCAGAGTCATCGAAGAATAAGACTGGGCTGTAGGAAAGCTTGTAAGGCATTTTTCTTAATTGGTGATTGATAGGGGGATCAATGGGCGTTAAACCAGCCCATGATGGGTGGTACCACCCTTGGGCTGCTGGTCCAGGGTTCTATAAAAAAGCAGGCTGAGAAACCCAGGAAGAGCAAGCCAGTAAGCAGCACCCCTTCATGGCCTCTGCATCAGCTCCTGCCTTCAGTTTCCTGCTCTGACTTCCTTCAGTGATTAACACTGATATGGAAATATAAGCCAAATAAACCTTTCCTCCCCAAGTTGGTTTGGTTATGGTGTTTCATCACAGCAATAGCAGCTGTAACTAAGACAGGTCCTCTGGAAAAGCAGCAAGCACTCTTAACCCCTGAGCCATTTCCCCAGTCCTCAATACGAATTGTGAAATGCCACTGATAATAAGAAAGTTCCCGAATGTATATATCTAGTCCAGATGTTTTCTTTATGAATGTAACAATTTTACATTTTGATCATACACTTGAAATATCTATTGTACTAAACAGACATGTCAAATCTTTAAACTTCTTTTTAAGTTTCTCATTAGATACAAAATGTTTGATCATATTCACCCCCTCAACTCTCCCCAGATCCACCCTCTTCTCTATCAACCCAACTTTGTGTCCTTTAAAAAAACAAAAACAAACAAACAAAAAAAACCCTTCAAGACCGACTCGTGCTGCTCAAAGTTTTCTTGAGTGTGTGCTCTTCTACTGGAGCACGGCTAGCTTACCAGGGACTACCCTCCTAGAGAAAAACTTCCTTTCTCAGTAGATTGCCAATCGGTCCACCACTAGGCATGGACTGTGCACCTAAGTCCTTCCTCCATGATGGGACTTGGTCTGGCTTGGGCTTGCACAGGATTTCTACACGGTGTCACATGCCTTCTGTGCGTTCATATGTGCAGCCGTCCTGCTGTGTCCTTGTAGTTTGCTGCTTCTGGCTCTTACACTCATTCTACCTCCTCTTCTGCAATGATCCCCAAGCCTGGGAAGAAGGGGTGCAATCTATGACTATATCATCTACATACCTTTACCTATACCTTTAACTATACGTACACCTATATCTAATTTTAAATAACAGCGTTCTGGATTTTTAATCATTGATATAAAGGTATGACTTCTCCAGGAGGTTTAGGAAGGGGGATTCTATAATTTTGGGAGTACATGATAAGTGTAGGTCAAGAAACATTGTGGCAGCCAGCCTCCAGGAATGTAGTCGATGATCCCAAACCCCTTAGTCATTCCTACTTTTGTTTGTCCTTTCCCACAGTAAATGTGGCTCCCCATGTGACTAACAGAATTAACAGATGTGATACTGAACTACTTCAGAGGTGTGATCATTGAAGACACAGCTGATCTCACTTGTGATTTTGTGTGTGTGTTGGGGGGAGGGATGAGTTTGCTCTTGGAGAAGCCAGTTGACCTGACACCAGGCCCTTCTGCCTTCCATCCCTGCCTCCTCTTCTCCAGAGAACTCCAGCCCCATGGAGAAGCACACTTAACAAGGAGCAGAGGCTCTTGTCAATGGCTAATGCCTGTTAAGCACTCCTAGAATTATGTTATTTTGGAGCAAATTTCCAGATGATTGTGGCTCTAACTAGTACTTGAACTGAAATACTGTGCTGTGTGTGCATGTATGCGTGTGTTCTGCCCAAAGCGTTGCCTTTCAGAAGTCTTACAGTGACCAGTAACACGCCTCTGATCTCATCAACCGCTCGGCCCTCCCTCATTTGTGTTGACCGTACTCAGCTCCTTAGCTCTGAAGCAACAGCTTCTATCTCCCACCCCAACTCTCTGGAGCTTTATTGCTTGCCACCATCTGACATGGTGCTTAGGATGAACAGTCTCAAAGGTCCCCAGTGGGCTGACCAAACCCTGTCACATCTGTATCTTGCTCTGAAGGATGCCCTTCCCAATCTCGCTTCTGCCTCCCCCTCACACTACTGTGCTGGCGATCTAAGTCAGGGCCTCATGTATGCTAGGCAGGTGCTATGACACATAGCCATGTTCCTAACCTTTTATTCTTATTTTTTTAATGAGCATACTCCCCAGTAATCTTCTATATTCCTGACCTTATCTCAGTGTCTGCTTCCCCAGAGACCAAAACAAACCCAAGTACTGTAATGTAAGCCCTTGGCATACATTAACTAATCTAAATGTGTGGCTTTTTTTTTTTCAGAGTTAAAAAAAAAAATCTAAAATCCCAGTAGCATGAAAGTTAATTAATTCTTGCTTTTATTAGAAATATCGTTCTTGGTTCTTAATCTTAAATCATTTTAAAGCAACTTTTTTTTTCCTCTTTTTGAAAAGGAAAAAAAAAAAAAAGACCCCAAACCATTGCTGGGCCCTCTTGCCTTTTGTTTCTGTCTTCATACTGCCCATTTCTAGTCAAGCTGACCCCATTTTCTCCCTGGACCTTGTGCAGTCTGACTTCCATCCAAGGTTCTGCTCTCTCAGTAACCTGCTCTGCTCGCCACTGTCTTTGCTCTCTCCCAGCTCTATATCCAGCTATCATTTCTTCATTTTTTTCCCCACCTTTTCCCCTTAAATCCTTGCCAGGATCTTCCCAAAGATACACTGCTTTGCCTTCCTCCCTACTATCTCTGAGCACTTTCTCCAGTGGATTCATCCATTGTCATGGCCTCTGTTAGTACGTGCAGAAAGGAACTTGGGGAGGCCACGGAGGAATGCTGCTTAATGGCTTGCTCCCCCTGTGTCTTAGCTATTTTTCTATTGCTGTGGCAAAGCACCATAACCGAGGCAACTTCTAAAAGAAAGAATTTATTTGGGGGGCTTGTTTACAGTCTCAGAGAGTGAGTCCATGACCACCATGTCCGGGAGCACAGCAGTAGGCAGGCAGACACGGTTCTAGAGCAGTAGCTGGGAGAGAGGGGAAGGGACCGAAGGGGATGGGCTGAGCCTGCCTGCACGGGCTTTTGAGATCTCAGAGCTCATTGCTAATGACATACCTTCTCAGCAAGGCTACACCTCCTAATCCTTTCCAAAGAGTTTTATCAATTGAGGTCAAAGTATTCAACTGCATGAGCCTATGGGGTCCATTCTAACCCAAACCGCCACACTCTGGCTTGTTCAGTCAGTGACCCCCTCCTACATAACCTAGTGCCAACCACCTACCCAGGGGTGGCACTGCCCTCAGGGGGCTGGGCCCTCCCATTTAATCGTCAATCAAGAAAATGCCTCTCAGACTTGCTCATGGGTCAGTCTGATGAAAACAATTTCTCACCCAAAGTTTCCTCTTCCAGTGACTCTAGCGTCTGTAAAGTTGACAAGGGGGAAAAAATAAGTACAGTGAGAAAAATATTTACAATCTACCCGACTACCTTTCTTACTAGACAAAGGAGCATTTCAAATTGATTCAAACATCCTAAAATAGTAAAATAGAAGCAAAAAGGGAAACGATATGAATTCACACTGTATAGGAAATATATATAATAAGTAAAACGAATGGCGGAGCAACCAGAAACTGACATAAGAAAAGAAAGAATTTGGACTCTAACATCATACTTTGTATAAAAAAATCGACAAAATTAAAAAAAATCTATATTATGTGAGAGTTGAGCCGATAAAACACAAGAAAGCGATGTGTTTGTGACTTCGGACAGGCAAAGCTCTGACATCAAAAGCATAGCAACCACCTAGAAAAGTCAGGGGCACTGTACTCTACCAAAAAGTAAAAACCTTTCTGCATCAAAGGATGTTAGTAAGAAAGTGAACAGAGAACTAACTGAAGGGAAAAAAAAATCACAAGTCTGCCAAGGCCTTGGTATACAGAACACGGAGAATGCTTGCAACTTAACAGCAAAAGACAAGACAATGTTCAAATCGACCAAACATTTTGATATCTATGCTTCAAAGAAGAACAGTGGCTAATAAGAACATGAAAAGCTGCCAAAATTGACTAGCTGTTGGAGAATGCAAACAAAAACTGCACTGGGGTAACCACATGCACGCAGATGCTACTAATTTTTAAGAAGAAAAACAAGCATCAGGGGAATGTGCAGGGTTATAATCTCATATCACTGAGGCAAAGCCAGCCGGGCAGTCTCTGTGGAAAGCAGTCACGGTGCCTCGAAACAGCAAATGTGAAATTACCACATGGCCCAGCAGTTTTACCCTTCCAGAGACTCAGATGCAGGGAATGTAGTTCGGGCTGTAGAGTGCTTGCCTAGCAGAACCGTATCTCTGGATTCTATCCCCAGCATTCAGGAGGTAGAAGCAAGTCAATCAGACGTTCAAGGCCACCCTCAGCTATATAAGGAGCCAGCTTAGACACCAGAGACCCTGCCACAAACAAACATGGTCTCACGTCATTATTCAGAGCAAGGGCGGGCATAGAAAGCCCTTATATTTACAGAGGACTGAGAACTGTAATAATCTGTGGGTATAGACATGTGCCCATTGAAAGCACAGTTTGGTAGTATGTTCATTTAGCAAAGCAACAGTATATACAGTAGATTATTCACCTACAAGAGTAACAAAGTCTTGAAAGATGTTTCAGATGGATGAAAATATGCAAAGCAGAAGACTTTCATAAGGGTCACGTGTTATTTGATTCTAGTTATTGAAAACATCTGTATTTGTGGTTGCCAGGGACTCGTATGTGGATCTAGGGTGGGGATGGTGACTGCTAATGCACAAGATATTTCTTGTTGGGGTGTAGTTTTGGTTATAGCACTGCTATCAGGACTTAACCACTGGCCACAGCTCCACAGCCACACAAGGAAAAATCAGCTACCACAAAATAAGGCAAGCTTACGTGAAAAAAAAAAAAATGTCCACAATATGTTTTTAATGTATCACAATTACAAATATATGTAACACCAAATGATATGTATGTACATATATTTTATAGATATTATATTTAAAGTATGTTAAAGAAAAGCCTTTAAAACCCTGAGAACAAAGTTCCCTAGAACTCACTATGCTACCCTGGATTTGATTTCTCTTTTTCAGTTTTGTTTAACATGTGTTCCTCGTGTACTAATTTACAAAATATGTTCCTTCCTGTATCTGCTAAGAGTGTGCATCATTTTGAACCTAAGGAGAAAAAGGTGGATGTTGGAAGGAAGAGAGCTGTGTTGGTGAACCGGAATCCTGCCACTCAGAAGCTGACGCTGCCTGTGAGGAATGAGCCGTGGCTGGCAGCACAGGGCATCACTGACTTCATGGCCACAGTGGCTTTCTGGGCACACCTCACTGAATCTGAGCTGTGTACTTTTCTGTGGCCCCTGGAGAGCAGGCTCCTATTTTGTCAGTGGCTCTGTCCCCAGGAACCAGCTCAGGCATTGCACAGGCAATAGTTGTTTCCTTTCCTTACAGAGTACAGTGACTATGTGTATGGACTAAATTTAAATTGCCATGCTCTGGAGAGAGGGGGCTTCTCAGTGTCCTCTCTTTCTCTACAAAATGGCTGACTATATCACCTCTGATGTTTGACACTATGTTACGTGTGGTAAAACCACTTGTAAGGATTTTTATCCCCCATCCTTTAATGCTAAATGCATCTGTGTCTTCCCAAATTGACGGAGTAAGTAGTGATTTCTTCTCTAATATGGTGACAGATGTGGTGCTGCTGTTAATTACACAGTTAAAACCTGAAATAAAATTGATCTCCTCTTAAACTATAATTAATTTTCTATACGTTTTGGTTTGCTCACAAGTTTAAGCATGGGTAATTTCACCTCTCTAATTAAAAACAAAGCGAAAAGCCAATAGTTGTTTGTAATTGGTCTCTGCTACTCTGTGGGTTCTTTTTCCCACCCCTTAGCCCTACCCCCGCCCACCAGGTTTTACCCCCTAACTTTAGATGGGAGAGAAACCGAGAGAGGGGGGAGAGAGGAATTAGGAAAATCCCTGAATCTATTTTTTTTTCCCTTTTATTTCTTCTTCGACCACAGCTACTAACAAACCACAACCAACCTCCCTAAACAACCAACAACCCAAGTCTGTCTCTCTGGCCCTTACATTTATGTACCCTCTGAGAAGTTCCCAGAATTCCAAATGTCACACAATCACGGAAATTATCTGCAGCTGGCAAAACTGCTAGAGCAGGAGGTAAACCATAGTCGGCTGCTGAGAACAGTTCCTAACAGCTCCACAGCCCTACACCTGGGACGAAAACGAAAGCACATTCTTTTGTTTGTTTGTTTGTTTGTTTTTAAAAGAAATCAAAATTCCAGAATTCTCAAAAATGTAGCTACAGTTGTTTTCTAATCTGAAGTGAAGCTGAGACAGAAAAGGGCAAAAACCTCTTTTCTTTCTTTCTTTTTGGTTTTGGTGGGGAAATGTCAACAGGGTGAAGTGGGATGTTGACTAAACATGGACATTATTATTATTACTATTATTATTATTATTATTATTATTACTATTATTATAGGCAGCTTCCTCACCGGTTATCTCATGCTGGCCACAGACTGCTGGGATCGCGTACTTGTGCCACTACGAGGATCTAGCCGCAAGTCTTTTAGCTAGGATGGGATCTAGACACACCATACACAGGTACTGAAATATCACACTTGGTTCTGTTGCTCTCCTTGTGGAGCTCCTGTCCCCTCCAGGTCTTTCTATCTCCTTTTTCTTTCATAAGATTCTCTGCACTCAGCCCTCCCCTATCAGTGGACTGGGGGAGGGGCATGGGAGGAGAAAAGGAAGGGAGGGAGGGAGGGTGGGATTGGAGAGGACGAGGGAGGGGGATACAGCCCGGATACAAAGTGAATGAGCCGTAATAAATTAAAAAATAAATTAAAAAAAAATCGCACATTGCCCTGCAAATATGTACAATCACTGTCTCAAAGAATAACTAACCTAAATGGGTACCTAAGACCCAAGAGTGATGGAAGGAAAAGAATATTAGCCACCAGGAATACTGCCTTGTCTCCAGAGGCCAGCCACACCTCTAGACTACAGAGTGACAATACAGGCTGTCCGGAATTAGGGAAGGTACAAGCAGCCTCTGTTCTCCAGTCACAGTGGCTTTTAAAAAGAAAGCCAAGAATGGTTTGCTCTATTTTAATACTTAGTTGAGCGGGATCAAGAGGTAACTGTTGGCCACTGTCACACGCCTCAGCTGGCTGCGGCATGGCTGCATGGGGCAGATGGTCCAGGCACCGGGAAATGCCAGACTCACGGTTTCAGGCCAGGCAGGACTTGCAATTGCTTTAAATTCTTTCTTTTCTCTGAATTCTGCTCAGTTCAAACAAAATCGACACATCACACATCCAGACAGGCAGGGAGCGATCTGAGAGTTCCTGTTGAGGCAGGCAATCCTGTCAGGCTGTCCATCACAGGTCCTGTGTGTGTATGTGTGGGGGGGGGGCAGTGTTTGTGAGTGTGTGCATATATGCACATGTGTTGTAGGTTGAATATAAAATAGGATGGTGTCTTTTTGTGTGTGTGTGTGTTTGTGTGTGTTTTCAAGACGAGTTTTCTCTGTGTAGCCTTGGCTGTCCTGGTACTCACTCTGCAGGCCTCAAACTCAGAGATCCACCTGCCTCTGCCTCCCTCGTGCAGAGATGAAAGGCATCAGCCACCGCTGCGTGGCAGTGCTTTCCTTATGTTCATAGTCTAGAGTCCAAAAGACATCAGCCTCATGTTGATACTCACAAATCACGGTTCACAGCAAACCCAAGGCCTGTGGAGCGTAAGACCTGCAAGTGAAGAATGGCTTTCATCTGTAAGTGTTAGGGAAAGGATCCGAAAGATCCAGAGATGAAAACATGTGATGTCCAACTTCCGTGTCTACGTGACGGTATTGGAATCTGACCACTCCCACGTGTTTCCTTATTGTCTGCGGCCACTTGAGCAGGTTTGGGTACAGACAGTTACTCTATGGCTCACAAGCTCACATTACCATCTTTCTGAAAAACTTCAGTAAGCCCTGCTCTAGAAGAATTGTGTGTGTGCATGTGTGTGTATGTGCTCATGGGGAGGGAGCATGTTCACATGTGTGCATTTGTGTGTGGAAGCCAGAGGTCAGTCTTCAGTATAGTTCATCTAAGAGTCCATCTACCTTTTCTGACCCCAGGCCTCTCTTTGGGCTGACCGGAAGTTGTCGAGTAGGTAAGGCTGGCTGGCTCGTGGTCCCCCAGAATCGCCTGTCTGTACCTTGGCAGCCTTGGGATGACAAGGGCTGGACACCACGCTTGGCTTTTTGCATGGATTCTGGGGATTTGAATTGAGATCCCCGTCTTTGCCAACTGAACCCTCCCCCCATCCTAGAGAAATTGTTTCTCATGATGCATTTTCTCATCTGCACATCATCGGAGTGTATGTTTACACTGATTTGTTGAACGCCTGGGGAAAAGAGGTATGTGGCAATGCCACGGGCTCTACCGCAGCTCCCACACACTGTAGAACCCATGCTGCTCCTCTGGCCTCTGTGCCTTCTACCCTGGAGCTCCCTGCCCAGTCATTCTGGGACCCCTGGAACAGCTTTTCCTGACCACCTGTGGTGGGATGCACTGTCCTTGGTTCTTAGTCAAGGCACAGGGATGCAGGTAAGTTTTCTTGCCTTGGATGTAAAGACAAGCTTCTGAGAAACATCTTTCATGCTGCAGGTCCCTTGTGGAGTCAGGCTGATAGTCTCTTCTGTAGGTTTTGCCTGAATCACACCAGTCCTGTTTCCCTTCCTCTGGGTACTCTTTGCCTCATTCCCTTTAAACCTTAAGGTAAGAACTAGGCTGGTGGCCAGCAAGCTCCCCCTGTTTCTGTACCTGACACTGTTGGAGTTGCAGATGCATATGGCCACGCCAGGCTTTTTATGTGGGTGCTAGGGATTTGAACTCAGGGCCTCATGCTTACAACCAGATCCACGTGTTTATCCACTGAGCCATCTGATCAGCCCTTGCAAAACTATTTTTAATTTTATCTGTTCATTGGGATTGTCATCTTAGTGACAAGGTATGAAAACCCTCATCCTTCAGATTCTAGAAGGTGAACACAATTATCTTAAAGTTAGAAGCAATGTGTCATATTATTTTCACTCAGATTTATAATCTCCAGGAGTTAAATGATAATACAAACCCACAACATTTTCTTTAAAAAACAATTTTCTACAACAAAGTTACTTTTATTTTTTTCTTTAAATTTTATAATAATAATCATGGTCATTTTGAATGTTTTAAATAATACATGAAACGTCAAGGAAAAGATAAAAATAGCTCAAAATTCTACCATTCACATCATAAACCAGTGGCTCTCAACCTTCTTAATGCTGCGACATTTTGACATAGTTCCCCATGTTCTGGTGACCACCCCCCCCCTCCAAAACCATAACTGTAATTTTGCGACTGCCATGAATTGTAATTTAAATATCTGACATGCAGGCTACCTAATATGCAATCCCAAAGGGATTTCAATGCACAGTCAGGGAACCACTGTGTAAACATTTTAACCGTTCCTGCCTGTTTTCCAACCCTTTATGAGTCAAGGAGTGAGCCTGATTGCCACAAAGTTGTCAGGTCCCAAAATCAAACTAAACTCACTATTTAATTGAATTTGTTTTTTAATTGTAAAGCCAGGCTTGTCTTTGGCTGTGATAACGGTTGAGTCCTCATGTTCATATACAAAGCCTCAATTGTTTAAAATCATTTTAAGATCTTTGAGGGCTCAAGATGACATCCTTAACATAATTAACTGAGTGACACACTAGTTTAATTAATAAAGCAATGAAGAAAAGCCAGCAGCTGGCTTCAAGTGGGGATGATGTGGCAGTTGACCTCTAAGACACTGAGCTGGTAGGAGTCTGAGCATATCTGTGGCAGACAAAATAGAAACAGTTTTGTTATGGCAACTTTCTAAATGATATGAATGACTTGTTTCCAATTTTTAGCATCTTCTTTCCAAACTTTGTGAACTTTGTGTCAAAATTATGCATTTTTCTAGCACCTGCAAAAATTAGAGCAAATTCAGATGTTATTTCCTTCTTGTGATTTGAATCGTTCCTTAATAATAAGCCAAGGAAGTTTGTCCTTGCAGTTCTGTCCCACCTTCCTTCGAATGTGCCACTAGCCAGCGTGCGGAGCAGGCTGTTTAGATTTCCTGTTTTGTAAGGAGCCCAGCAGTGAACTTCCCTGCCCCTCTCCACGGTGACTGTCGAATTGCTTTCTGGAAAGGCTGCATTAATTCCCTATTCTTTGCGGTGTGGAAGTTTGCCAAACTCTCACAAACACAGACTTCTATGAAGCTTCTAAATATTTGCAGATCCTGCAATTGAAAAAAAAAAAAAAAAAAGAATTGTATCTAAACAAAGTAAATGGTTTTTAAAGTAACACTTTGCTTTATTTATTGTGCATGTGGGCATGCATGCGCCTCCACACAGGCGACAGCACGCATGTGATCATTAGGTGATAACTCGCAGGAGTTGCTCCATCTTCCTGCCATGTGATTCCCAGGAATTGAACTCATCAACAAGTGACTGCAACCACGGAGCCATCTTGCCAACCCCTAGTGCTTTTAGTCTGTGCTTCTGATAATGTCTGGATGCTGCTGTGAACGCTGGAATTGGAAAGCAGCTCATTCACTCATTTGCTTGGTCTCCTTAGCGGTGGGCATCATATCAACTAGTAGCCACAGAACACTGCCTTCAGATGGTGAAGACTTTTGCTTCTCTTGCAGAGAGGCGTTCACATTTAGGAAGTGTTTACAAGGCTGAGGCTCCTAGGAAGCTTCGTGTGAATTCTACTTAATCTCCTTCGACCCCGAGAAAAATGACAGCTCAAAGAATGGGAGGTGCGGGCAGCTGCCCTGGCCTGTGCTGTTATGAGTGCGGTCGCAGCTGTCTCTGGATCCAAAGAAGTCCTGAGGAAGGGCCAGGTCCCTCTTCTAAACAAGGGCTAAAAGTGCCTTTTGTGTTTCCAGGTTCCAGAGTCTTAATTTTCCATGTGCGGGTTCAGCGTATATGGACAGTATCTTAAAGGAGTAAACAAAATGCCGCGCATCGCATTTGCACAGATGACAGAGAACTCATGCTTTGAGGTGCATGAGCCTTGAACTTCTTTGGTGGGAGATTGTGTCTAATCTAGCCTCATCCTTGCATCTCCCATGCCTGGCAGAATGCCTGGCACAGGATTGGAGGAGTGGGAACATCCCTGTATACCTTGGAAATCTGGGCGGAGGAGCAAGTTGAATGTTTAGAGAACTCCTTTCATACAGAGGCTGCTGGTTTGAGTTGACGACAAGATATCTTAAACAATAAATAAGTACAAGTTCTCTCTAAAACTACAACTGACTGATTGACAAATTTGGATCCTGGTATCAACTTTATTAGGAACCAGAAAAGAAAGCTTGATTATCACCAGAAATTCTGTTACTAGGGAACCAGTAAGTTCAAACACTGCATTACTGATGAAGCTGAAAACACAAGTTAGAAAACAAAAATCCATCAGTGGTCAATAAGAGAAGTCTCCAAAGAGTCATCTGATTTTCTTGTTATGCATCTTCTTTAAAAAAAAAAAAAAAGTTAAAGCTGAGATGTACCTCACATACTATGGAATCTACCCTCTCATGTGGACAGCTCAGTGGGCTTCAGCATCTTCACAAAGTTCTGCAACCACCCAGAAGATCCTTACCCTTGGGGAGTACCACTTTGCCTTAATTTCCATCTTCTTACCTGTAGTTCTTGGGTGCCTATGGCCTCAAGCAGGTGGTGGCGAGTAGCACCATATCTTTGAAGGCGTTCTGCTTCTGAGACCCCCATCCTTCCTTTCATCATCTCCAGTAAAGGCTATACCAAGCTCAGAGACTCCAAGAAAGTTCAAGTAGGGTAATTGCTTTTCATTATACAAAGAATCTCTGAGACAGCTTGGGTGGGATTAATTAAAGAGCATACGGATCACAACCTTTGCTGAAGAAGAATACTGCTTGCCACCAAGACTGAATATCACTGTCTTCTAAAGAGATACATTAGCACAGTGATTACTTTCATAGCTAAAAAAGTTATCTGCCACCAGAATACAACATGAGATCTTTAGTGGATTGAATAAGACAAAACTTGGCTTGCACGCAAGCACTGACAATTGGCGTTGTTTAAGGCCCTGGGGTTCAATCCCAAGCACTGCTAAAAGAAAAAATTAAAACAATATACAGATACCTAGTTATAGATTCCCCTAATATATAATACACTTTATGTATTAAGACACATGTAAGGCCAAGTACAGTGATGCACTCTTGTAATTCTAGGCCTTGGGAAACAGAGGGAGGAGGATCAGTGACAGTGAGACCAGCCTGAGCTACACCGAGAGCTCCAGGCCTGTAAGGACTGCATAGTAGGAGACTGACTTGAAATAAAAAGTAAAGCCAAATTGTCTCACCTCCAGCAGCAGCCTAGCCAAGCCAGATATGAAACCAGTTCATCACTAGATAGCCTCTTAGCTCTTGCAATGTGTCGCTGTGATTCTACATCAGAGGCACAGAATCTGTCCACTAAAGGTTAAAAAACAAACAAACAGAAAAACAAACCCAGGGAGATCCAGAAAGAAACATGCTGCTTATTCACTGTCATATATGAATCCTGGCTTTGAATCTTTAGATATGTGTATTTATATTGGGGTTCTTCTAGAAGTCAAGAGACTGGAAAGCAGCCATAGGTAAGGGTGGGGAGGAAGGAGACTCTAAGCTAGAGTGAGTCTACTGGAACACAGGTGGGATGAAGTGGGAAAAGGGAATAGTGGGGCAGAGAGGAACAAGTGTAATTGGAGGAGTGGAGAACAGGGCAGAGGAAGGGAAATGGGGATGGATAACTACCACTAGACCTTTGGGGGGGGGAAGCCATATGAAAACATGTTATTGTAGAAGCGTCTTAAAATAGATACATGTATGCAGTTACCCTATACAGATGCATAATGCCAGATATTATATGCTATCAAACAAGAAGCACAAAACTGAAAACGCATTATTTCTAAGTTGTTGGTCAGTGGGGTCTTATATACCCCCTAAAACTATACTGGTTCCTGCCAATGTTTTTAGTTTCCTTCCAGAACTTGATGGCAAGACTTTATTGCTAAAGAAACCATATACTCGAGTAACAGGATATAGAGACGTTGAGGTGATACTGACATGAAAGATTCAACCAGCTGGCTGGCTTTTAAAGTGCCAGAAGGTGCTGTGCATGCTACTAAGGGAGAAAATAACCAATGGTCTTATCCAATGTGAACAATGTGAACTATATTAACAACCAACTTGCCAAGACACGTCCATTGTTATAATAGTGTCGTGAATATTGTGGAATTAACCAAGCACTTTAATTGGATTTAAGGCCTACCTGCTTCACGAGATGGAACTCATAACTAGGTGAAGAACCTCCCGGTGGATAAGTCATAGATCCTAGAGCTATTGCTATTAATTAGTTAAATGGACATAGTACAAAACTACACCCTGAATACTTATCTTTATATTAATAGATTAATGCTGCTCTCAGCTCTCACCCAGGAAGCTTCTTTTTATAGTAGATGGCAATTAACACAGAGATTTATAACTAATCAAAGTGAAGAGAACAAGATACTGTGATCAGCTCTAAATGGGACATCTCTCTCTCTCTCTCTCACACACACACACACACACACAGAGAGAGAGAGAGAGAGAGAGAAATAGAGAGAGAGAGAGAGAGAGATCAGAGGTAATCATGGAAGAGGGGAGGAAGATTTCAAAAGTCAGAGGAGTAGAGGATTACTGTGAAACAGCAGTTTCCAGATGTGACAGGACGTTGCAAAAATGAACTCACAGTGGCAATGACTGCATACAAAAGACTTGTGTAAGATCAAGCTAGCCAAGATTTCAGTATCTGGAGGAGGGCTCATGAGGTCCCAACCCTAGCTAAAGAGCTATTGGCAACTGATAGATAGCTGCTGGGTGTGTGTGTGTGTGAATTTTCAGCAGTAGCCCCTGTGTCCTAGGTGGCTTCCTAGTGTTGTGATAAACATGTGACCCAAAAAGTCACTTCAGAAGAAAAACGTTTATCTCATCTGACAGCTTACAGTCCATTATGAAGAGAAGTCAAGGAGAAACTTAAGGCAGCAACGTGGAGGCAGGGACTTAAGTGGAGGAGATAGAGAAACCTGCTTGCTGGTTTGCCCTTTGTGGCTCACTCAGCCTACATTGTTATACAACCTAGCACCGCCTGCCCAGGGGGTCCTCCCACATCAACAATACATCAGGGTAACTCCCCAGAGACTTCCTCTAGGCCTATCTGATGAAAGCGTTTTCTCAACTGAAGTCTCTAGTTTGTGTTACGTTGACAAAGAACTTGCCAGGACACCCTGATAGGCTGCCCATGTTTCGCTGGGAGGCGGCGTACCCCTGCACATGCTGGCAGCAGTGACTTGATTCTCTGTGTTTAAGAAGAGCCCATGATTTGGGAGGAGAAAGCGGGGAAATATGGAAGAACTTGGAGGGAAATAAGTGGGTGGTGGATTTAAAGAATGTACATATATTCGCGTCTGAAGTTCTTAAACAACAAAGAAGAAAACTCAGGGTCAAGACTGACATGGACACCCATGCTCCCAATTCAGATCCCCAAAAGTCAAGCCACAGATTCAATGCAGTTCCCATCAAAATTCTAACACAAGGTCTTTAGAGACCTTAAAAGAACAATATTCAACTTCATATGGAAACAAACAAACAAACAAAAAACCCACAAGATGGCTAAAACAATCCTGTATAATAAAAGAACATCCAGCAGCATGACTGTCCCTGATTTCAAGCTGTAATACAGAACTATAGAAATAAAAACCACATGGTATTTGTGTAAAAAGAAACAGGTTGATCAATGGAATTGAATTCAAGACTGAGGCATAAATCCATACATAGATGAACACCTTTTTTCTTTTTATAAAGAATCCAGAAATATGAAAAAAATAAGGCATCTTCAATAAATGGTGCTAGACTAACTGGATGTTGGCATGTAGAAGAATGTAAATAGATTCATATCTATAAGTCTGTACAAAACTCAAGTCCAAGTGGATCAAAGGCCTCAACATAAAACTAGATACGCTGAACCTGTTAGAAGAGAAAGTGGAGAATAACCTTGAACGCCTTGGCATAGGAGACAGTTTCCTGAACAGAACACCAATAGTGCAAGACTAAAATCAACAATAAATGAGACCTCATGAAACTGAAAAGGTTCTGCAAGGCAGACGACACTGTCACTAGGACAAAATGGCAGCCTACAGGATGAGAAAAGATTTTCACCAATTCCACATCTCACAAAGGGCTAATATCCAAAGCATATCATGAACTCAAGAAACTAGACATCAGCAAAGCAAACAAACAATGGGATACAGATCTAAACAAAGAATTCTCAACAGAGGAATCTCCAGTCAAAGACCAAGAAAGACCCAAAGAAATGTTCAACATCCTTTGTCATCAAGGAAATGCAAATCCAAACTACTTTGAGAGTTTATTCTACACCTATCAGGATTGTTAAGATCAATAATACAAGTGACAGTTCATGCTGGCAAGGATGTGGAGCAAGGGGATCACTCCTCCATTGCTGATGGGAGTGCAAACTTGTACAGCCACTTTGAAAATTATTATGGTGGTTTCTCAGATAATTGAAAATGTATCTAGGTGAAGACCCAGCTATACCACTCCTGGGCATAAACCCAAAGATTGCCCCACCATACCACAAGGACATTTGCTCAATTGTGTTCATAGTAGCCTTATTTATAATAGCCAGAAACTGGAAACAACCTAGATGTCCTTCAACTGAAGACTAGATAAAGAAAGTATGATACATTACACAGTGGAGTATTAGTCATCTGTTAAAATGAGTAATAGCATGAGACTTGCAGGCAAATGGATAGAATAAGAAAAAAATCATCCCGAGTGAGGTAATCCAGACCCATAAAAACAATTACGGTATGAACTCGCTTATAAGTGGATATTAGCCACAAAATACAGGACAACCATGCTGTAATCCACAGATCCAGAGAGGCTACATAACAAGGAAGACTCAAGGTAGTGGTGGGGGAACTCATGGCTCTTTCAGGGTAGGGGAAATGAAATATATTTCATGGGTGGACTGTTGGCAGGTGGAATGGGAACAGGAAGGATCAGGTTGGGGGAGCAAGAGGGAGAGAGTACTGGGCTAGATGACTGGAAAGGGGGAGCATTTAGAGGTGAGGTAGAAACCTACTGCAATAGAAACTCCCAGAAATCTATGAGGGTGACCCTAGTGAAGACTCCTAGTAATGGGGTACATGGAGCCTGACCGTGCCATCTTCTGTAACCAGGCAAAGCTTCCAGCAAACATATTAGGACACCAACCGAGCCAGAAAACCTTCAACCTACAATTTGTACTGCCTGCAAGGCATGCTGGGGTAAAGACAGTGCAGAACTTGTAAAAGCGGCACACAAATGACTGGTCCAACCTGAGCCTGCCATGAGAGGGAGCCCACTCCCAATGCTGCTGGAGGGCCAGGAACCACAGTCTGGATAGCCCAGAGACCTTTCAGAGAATCAAACACAGCAGTAAAGTCAATGAAATGATTCTTGATGATATTCTGATGTACTCGTAGATAGGGGCCTAGCATAACCTTCATCAGAGAAGCTCCATCCAGCACATGATGGGAGCAGATGCACGGACCCAGAGCCAAACATTAGGCAGAGCTCAGGAAATCCTGAGGAAGAGAAGGAGGAAGGATTGCAGGAGCCAGAGGGATCAAGGACGCCACAGAAACAAGGCCCATAGAATCAACTCACCAGGGCTCACAGAGACTGAACCGACGATCAGGGAGCCTGCACAGGCCTGACCTAGGTCCTCTGCATACATGTTACGGTTGTGTAGCTTGGTGTTCTTATGGGACTCCTAACAGTAGTAGTGGGGGTTGCCTCTGACTCTCTTGCCTGCTTTTGGGACTCTTTTCTTCCTCCTGGGTTGCCTAGTCCTTCCTTAATACAAGGGGCTATGCCCAGTCTCATTGCAACTTGGTATGCCAGGTTTGGTTGTTATCTCTGGGAGGCCTGCCCTTTTCTGAAGGGAAATGAGGAGTGGGTATGAGAGAGATGGGAGGTAGTGGGGAGGGCCCGGTCAGGATGTAGTTTATGAGACAAGAATTAAAAAAAAAAAATTGACAAGAACAAAGAGAAGCATATAAAAGGACAGATTCTTTATTGCTTTTCCTTTCTTCTTTCCCTCCTTTCTTTTTTCCTTCCTTCCTTCCTTCCTTTATTTATTTCTTTCTTTTCTTTTCTTTCTTCTTTCTTTTTCCTTTCCTGTCTTTCTTTTTTTGAGGAAGAGTCTCATTGTGTAGCCCTGCCTGTCTTAGAACTCACTATGTAAATCAGGCTGGTCTATAGCTCATAGAAATATGCTTACCTCTGCCTTCCTGAGTCCTGGGATTAAAGGAGGGCACTATCATATTCAAGATCCTTTAAATCTTTAAATCATGTCCTCCACCCAGATACTGGGGTGGGGAGAGGGAGATGGACACAGAGCCTTTGTTACAGCTAGACAAGGGTGCTACCACTGAGCCTAATAATGGTTTTAAAGTTAGGACAATAGTGTTGGGATTACTGAATTCTGAGGTTAAGTGAACTTTATGTACATTTCTTAGCTACTGTTCTACTGCTATAAAGAGACACTATGATACCAACTTATAAAACAAAGCATTTAATTAATTGGGGCTTCCTTATAGTTTCAGAGGGCTAGTCCATGATCCTCATGGTGGGAAGCATGGAAGCAGGCAGGCATGGCACTGGAACAGTAGCTAAGAGCTTACATCCTGATCCACAGGCAGGGGCAGGGAGAAAGTGACTGGGCATGGCTTGGGCTTTTGAACCCTCAAAGCCCATCCCAGAGGGATGGGCTTTATTACCTCTTCCAACAAGGCCTTACCTCCTAATCCTCCCCAAACAGTCCACCAACTGGGAACCAAAGTTCCATGTATGAACCCATGGGGGTCATTCTTATTCAAACCATCATATATATATATCAGGGACTTCCCCCCCCCCGAAATTGTTTGAATCATAAGTGGATTTGCTTTAAACAGTGTAGGAAAAACCTCTTTGAGAAGAAATGATTACGGAAATTATTTATTTATTACCTTTATTACCTTCCCTTTATTACCTTCAGGCAAAGTACCTCTGAGCCTTTTCTACTTACAGTGTGTTGATGAATACTGGCAAGAGTCTTGGCTCCTACCTTCAGCTTTGAGTTGGACTCAGTGTGTTTCCTGGTCCTCTGTGGTTCATGCATATGCTTTGAGGAGCTCTACTCTAAGCCATGGAGGCTTACCATGGCCAGAGTACCTGAAAATCTTCCATTGACATATCCCTGGACAGCTGGCAAGGAGCCCAGATGTCTGATTGAAACCGTAAGTTCATACATGTTGGTTTGTTGTTGTTATCGCCAACGTGACACAAGCCAGGGTCAATCTGGAAAGAGGGGACTTCAACTGGTAAAGCACCTTCATCAGCTTTGCCTGGACTTAAGTCTGTGTGAGCATTTTCTTGGTCACTGATTAGCATGGGAGAGCTCAGCCCATAGTGGCTGGTGCCACTCCTGGGCAGGTGGTCCTGGGCTGTATATGGGAAAGCAGGCTGGGTCAGCCTCATGGAGAAAGCCAATGGGCAGCATCCATTTATGGCCTCTGGTTCAGCTCCTGCCTCCAGGTTGCCACCTCGAGTTTCTGCCCTAAATCCCCTCAGTGATGGGGACTGTGACGGGAACATGTAAACCAAACAAACCCTTTCCTCCCCCCAGTTGCTTTTGTTTGTGGTGTCTTTATCACAAACCCACCTTAAATCCGGGCCACACCTGCTGGAAGCCTGTACACAGGACATGCAGCAAAGAAGTTTCTGCTTTTCCCTGCCTGCCTCACTCTTGCTGGCAAGTTCCAATTTCTTGCTACTGAGGCCTTCCTTCACTGTCATTAGAACCTACTTCTTTGGGATTCCAATGTAGACTGAAGACCACCTGAGACATCTAGCCTCATGGACCAAACAACTCTTGACTTTCCGTTGCAGGACAGCCCTCGTTGGACTATACTGACCACAGCCTGTAAGCCACCACTCTGACAAATCCACTTTTGATTATACATATAGTTATACTATCAGTTGTGTTCCTCTAGAGAACCCTGTGTAATACTCATACATGTATTACACAGAGGACTTGGGAAGTGAAAGTGTCTTTTAGTTAGAAGAAAACCACACAAGCCTAAACTGAAAACAAGACGTCAAAAAATAACTGGGGCTTCTTCAGCTGTTGGAGCACCCGAGGCTAAGAATAAGGTTAAAAAAAAAAGTGAGGGGGGGCAGCAGGCCCTCTGGCAAGATGGCTCAGTGGTTAGAAGTGTCTTCCTCAAACCAACAACCTGAGTTCAGTCCCTGGGACCTACATGATGGTAGGAGAGAACTCTGGCACATGCGCACTTACACACGTGTGCACATAAACACAAAATAAATATAGAAAAGTACAACAAAGATTAAATTAAAAAGGAAATACACAACAGCAATTTTTTTTCTTCTTTTCACCAACTTTTAATACCATCTCATGTCCCTGTGCATGCTGGCTCAGAAACCTATCTTTCCTATGTGGCAAATTGCAAGCTTGTGGAAGACACCAGAAGCACGGAATCCATATAAAGAAAGAATTCATGCACAGAAAGAAGAAAAGGTTCACACTTAAGTTTCTTTGCGGAAGCATCCTCCTTCGGAAGCCTTGAACCAGGACTTCCTCACAGTTCTCAGGGATCCTGCTCTTTCCTTTCTTCAGTTCCTAGTTACTGAGGGTGAAATCACCCTCTAGGGGCTTAAAACCTCTTCCCCTCTCAGCCCTGGAGAAACTAAGAGTCTTGCCAAGGGGTCTTTGATATACATTTTCTCCATCACAGTGATCATATAAAACCAGCATTTATAAATGTTCCAGTGACTAAGCAGAAATCGGTTCTAAAGAAGGCCACATGAAATGCGCCAATCAGAACACAAACAGGCCTAACGAGCTGCAACTCACCATGGTGACGGCTCTCAGAGCCATAATCTAATATTTAGACAGAAAAGGATTGCTTTGTTTTTAGCTTATTTGTTTCTTTCTCCCAGATTTCCATTCTGAAAGCCTTCCTTGCCCCACAATTGCCTCCGTGCCGTGTCTGTGTTATATTTCACCAGCACATTCACTTTTCCCAACTATCTCCTTAATACTTGCTGTCAAGGACGAGAAGATATTATTAGAGCATTATCTCATGTGATCTCAAGACTTTGGTAAATGTAGGCAAATAATAACCTAATCTGGATTTAAATGTCCTTCAACGTGTAAATTTAGAGCTCTGATGTGTTTCAGATTTCTCCAGGTACTTTATAGCAAGGAAGAAGGAAAGAAAGGACTAGACGTTCCTACTTTGTGCCACCACATGCTGGTAGTGTGGGAATAAATAAAGACAGATCAAGTATCTAGACTAATGTACATTAGAGACGAACCTTTACAATGTGTCTGGTGCTGATTTAGACTCTAAATGTCTAAGGCAGGCATTCCAATATAGTGTGGTTCTTCACTCTAGCTGTATGGTAGAGACACTTGGAATATCTATCTGTCTGTCTATCTATCTATCTATCTATCTATCTATCTATCTATCTATCTATCTATCATCTATCACCTATCATAGTGTTTCTCAACCTTCCTAATGCTATAACCCTTTAATACAGCACGCACGCGCGCGCGCGCGCACACACACACACACACACACACACACACACACACACATCAATTAGATGCCTGATCCCAATATTAGTGGTTTTTGTTGTTGTTGTTTTTGAGACAAGGCTTTTCTGGACTCTAAAAGTCCAAGACAAGATGCCAGCAAGTTTGTTTCCTTTTAAGACTGTGAAGAGCCTGATCTGTACTTTCCCCCCTAGCTTCAGGTGGTAGATCAGCATCTCTAGTGTTCTCTTGTTTGTACAGTGTCAGCCCAAGCCTTGCATATTCTCTCCTCTCTCTCTTTCTCTCCACTCTCTCCTTCTTCATTTCTTCTTTATATAAGAACAGTAGTCATGCTGGATTACAGCTTTCTAGGACCTCACTTTAGTTGACTGCCTCTCTAAGACCCTATCACCTATTACAGTCTGAGGTATTAGAATTAGGACTTTGATTGTGGGGAAACAGCCCAACCTGACCTGATTGTTTTCTGTGATGTCTGAGATGCACTGGGTTCCATCTTGCTTCCTCAACAGCTGGCCTGACAACACCATCTGCGGTTCCTTCCAGTTTCATAATACCTTCTTGACATCACAACTGTGGTCACATTTTATCTTCCTCCAAAGGAAATATCATTTGCTGTAGAGAGAGAAAACAGATACTTGGTTTCAAGAACTTGCCACCTCTCAGGAGAAGAAAAACTCACTATATACCAGTGTCATTGTTTTCTGTTATCTCCCCATTTCCTGCTCCCCACACCTTTCTCCAACCTGTCACTCCAGCTGACATTTTCTTCTGACTTTCCTGGGACACCCTACTTTGAGGTCTTTGTCCCTTACACAAGAAGACAATCATCACCATCCAGGGATGAGCAGTGGTCTTATCTGAGAATAAAGAGGTCAACAGGATGAGCAGAAATGCCACATCTGGGAAAAATGTGGTCCAAGGAGGCACAAAATAAGTGGAAGCATAAACACAGCACCCAGGAATCTGCTTGAAGCTTTGGCTTGTATTTGCAAGCACCCTGGGTTTTCTTGTTGGCTTCGTAAATGAAGAGAGCATGCCCATAGCTATTTCTAGGACTGGAGTACAAAGCTGAGAACAGGGAGGTGGTTTCAGTGGTCCTTTTGATTTTTACCCCTTTTCTTTTTACCTCTAGCACATTGTTCATGAACAAACCATTTCTGGTCATTGTTTTCTCCTGATGTTATGATGTCAACAAAGATAAAATATACTTTCTGCTTCAGGGAAACTTTTTGTAAGGTACCTAAAAGCTTATAAAAAGTCATCTCCATATAGATGGGGGAATCCTCCAGAAAGATTGTTACAAGCAAATTCTAAGAGACCTACAAGAGACCAAAGCAGGAAATCACACTGTCCAATGGGTGTGGTGGGTTTTACTATGTGGTAAAAACACCTCTCTGATTTCCATTTCAATCTACCAAACAGAAACATTACTTCCATCCAAAGTTGGGTAGTCAGTGAAATATAAAGAATTATACCTCTTTTGCCTGCACAGGCACTGGAGACAAGTTCTCTGCCCATTTCAGTGACTATATCTCAATACAGTCCCAGGTGTAAGGAATGCTAGGAAAAAGAGAGAACAGAGCAAGGAAAGGATAACAAATGCTCTGAGGGCATGTCTCCTATCACAGACTTCCTGTGTCCCAAGCACCTTCACTTAGATATCGCCAAGACGGGGTGACACACATGGTCTCTCACTCTGCTCTCTGTTGCAGACCCAGTTTCTCCTACAAGTGGGCTCTTCTACAGGAACACATCCACATGCACACACATCTCTACAACAAGGAGGCCTTATGCTGCTCTGAAGTAGGAGTTGAACAACAGTGGAGGCTTTCCTTTTTATGATGGTTCACTGTAGTCTTTCCATTGTCCCAAATATGACCATTCTTATAGTGTGCTATGATCTTGTCAGCTGTTGTCCTGTCCCCAATGATGAACCAAAGGCCATGAACAAGCCTTTAATTTCTCTTAACTTCCCCGAAGTTCCACAATGTTCAGAAGATAGTAGATGTTTTAAAAATGCTTATAAGGAAGAGAAAGTGGGGAATATCCTTGAGTACACTGGCAAAGGAGATGATTTTCTGATAGTGCAGACACTAATATCAATAATTAATAAATGGGGCCTCACGGAACTGAAAAGCTTCTGCACAGTACCCTCAAAGGACAAAGCCACAGCATACAGAATGAGAAAATATTCTTAGCAACTCTACATCTGAAAGAGGACTAATATCCAAAATATATAAAGAACTCAAGAAACTACATATCAAAAAACCATAAATAATCTAATTTTTAAATGGGGTACAAATCTACACAGAGAATTCTTGATAGAGGAATCTCAAATGGCTAAGAAATAGAGAAATGGTCAACATCCTTAGCCATCAGGGAAATGTAAATCAAACCTACTTTGAGATTTCATCTTTCACTGTTAGAATGGCAAAGATCAATAATACAAGTGACAGCTCATTCTGGAGAGGATATGGAGCAATAGGAACATGCCTCCATTGCTGTTAAGAGTGCAAACTTGTACAACTGCTATGGACATCAATATGGCAGGTCCTTAGAAAACTGGAAATCCATCTACCTCAAAACCCGGTTATACCACTCTTGGGTATATATCCAAAAGATGCTCCATCCTACCACAGGGCACTTGCTCTGGGAAGGACAAATAGAAAATATTTTGGGTGTGGACTGGAGCAGGTGGAGATGGAGTGACAGGGATCAGGTGTTGGGGAAAGGAATGGAGGGAGAAAGTATGGGGCACTCCAGGGCAGTGTGGAAACCTCATGCAGTAGAAACTTCCTGGAATCTTTGAGGGTGACGCTGGTGAGGACTCCTGGTAATGGAGAATACAGAGTCTGAATTGGCCATCTTTTGTAGCCAGCCAAGGCTTCCAGTTGTAAGGCTGGGTTGCATTTGGTTGAGTTGTTGACCAAGGATTTTCGTGGAGATCCCCAAACAACCCAGGTTGATGCTAGGACAGCTTTGCTTTCCAATAATCGACAGTGGGGTCCCATTGTTGGGGACAACTTCCATTCAGCTTGTTGAACGTAGAGAGAGAGGTTGAGATGGTGTCTGCACGGAGCCTTCACCTCTACGTTCTAGTCTCTTGGGTGTGATAAGGTACTCCACAGACTACCAAAAGAGAAACCTGGACATCGACCCAGCCACCAAAACATTGGGCCTATAATCTGTTCTGCTTACGAGGTGTTCTAGGGCAATGGTGGTACAGAACTTGTGGGAGTGGCCAACCAAAGTCTCTAAAGTTGGCCAGCTAGACTAGGTGAACTGGCAAGCTGCGGGTTCAAATGAAAGACCCTATCTCAAGGAAGAAACAATAACTGAGGAAGATGTTTGATGTCACCTCTGCCACACTTAAATATGTGCCCTCCCCTGACATGAACATACATGTACTTGTGAACTCCACATACGCATGCCCACAAAAAAGAAGAAAGAAAGATGTCAAGTCGGGCCCTGCCCACTGAGTGTTCCCTGGTCTCCCTTTGCAGAGATATTTTGAGGATGGAGGTTAATAAGAGGCCTCTTGAAGATGGCCCGAAGACAGACTTAAAACCAAGGTAAAGGGGCAAAGAGAAGAGTTCCCTAGACTTGAGAGACTCATTAGAAGACAAGGATGCTGGAGTCTGGGTCACTATAGAACTTGGCTGTGCTCCTGCTGATGCTGTTGCCAGGGGCTGAAGATGCGCTGTAAGTATGTGTGTGTGAGCCCAATGCTGGGAAGTCCTCTCTTCAGCTGTCCCTGTTACCACAGGGACAGCATTGCTTCCTCACTGGCAGGGGGAACAGGCAGTAAGCCGGCTGAGACTAGATCCACTCCAAAACAGGCTTTGAAAGCTGGACACCAGCACAGTTAATAAGAAAATAAACCCAGGTTAAGAACACTCAGAGGTTTAGAATACTCACTGTTCTTCCAAAGGTCCTGAGTTCAATTCCCAGCAACCACCTTCTATAACCTTCTATAGTAAGATCTGGTGTGCAGGCAGAATGTTGTATAAATAATAAATAAAGCTTTAAAAAAGAGAAAAATTTGTTTAATTAAAAAGAAAGAAAGAAAGTAAACCCAGAGGCAACTGCTACTTTCCACATCTCACAGGAGACCTGAAAGGTCAGGTTGGAAAAGGTATATAAACCTTTACACCGTGAGATAACAACTTGACAACATATGGAAGTTCTGGAAAAGGCTATCTCCTCACAACTGTTCTTTGCTTCTGAAAGAATGTGTCACTAGGTTTGTCTGCTTTAACCCAGTCTTGGATTGAGCTGATGTAAAACTGGGTTTCAGTTGAACTCAGACAGAACTATTTCTGGGTCTTTCTTTTTCTCCCACCATGTCTCTTTGGAAGGACCCTACCTGGCAGCCCGAAGTCTTTATAAAGCCCCCTTCACCATCTCTCTCCACATAATGTCTCTGCACCCACTCTCATCTGCCACTGGAGGAAGCCTCTCTGATGACTAGACAAGACACTGATTTATAAGTATGACAGAATGGCATTAGGACTCTTTTCATTGTTTTTTGTTTGGTTTGTTTTTGACAGTCATGTTTGATTCTACCCTAGGTCTCTGAGCTGTCCACTCTTGTTCCTGACCATGCAGGCAATGTAGGGCATGGGATCTCTGTCCTAGCATGGGCCTCTGCCTTCTGAGTGCTGAGAGTTTAGGGGAGTGCTGTTGATTATTATTATTTATTATTTATTTATCTTTTCGTTAAACAGCCGTTGGCAATAGTTATTCCATCATAAACCTCCAAGCCTGCATAGTTTCCTCCCATTCAGATTTCCCACATGATCCTTGCTTTTTAGTCATATCTTTGGTCCGGTTCATCTCTCCACCTGGATCCAAGTCCTCCCCTGCCAAACTCTCCTCTCTGACTCCACCCATTCACTTCCTTCTCCTTCCCTCCAGACCAGGATGTCCCACCTTATTCTCTCCATTTCTCAGCATTGGCTGGTTGTTTTATTGACCATACAGAGAAGAAATGGTGGCATGTTTACACAAACTTGACACAGGTGACGCTTAGAATAAACATCACAGTGCAATGTCCAGATTGAAACCAGATAGTGGGGTAGAGAAATCAGCATTTGAATGAACAAGGATAAACTGTATACATCCCACAAGAACATTATACCAGCAGGGAGCCACCTCCCAACTGGCATCTCCTTGGGCACTTGCAATCCCAACACGGATCCTTGTTTGCCCAGCAAGCCCTTTACTGACTGAGCTAACACTTATCAATCCACAGGGAAGACAGCTTCATCAAAAAGAGCTCTGTCTATCTCGAAACCACTCTTTCACAGTTAAATTAGCTTTGGCTTCCTTAGTGACAACTAATCACACACGATTAGTCACTAAAGACATCGAGAGTGCATGAAGAACAAGCTACAGAGACAAACTGAACCACAAGACAGCCCCTGTGTTTCTTAAGCCCACAGAATAGGAATGTGCTTAAGTACTTTCTGCCAGATTTCCCAGAGTCCCATATGCGTAAGGCTGTTTTAGTGTTGGGAGTGAAGATGGGCTAAAGCTTACAGCAGAAGTGGAGAGAGCAGGCCCATTGATACGACAGGTTCAAAGGCACAGGGCTGCCAGCATTGGGTCCCCAGCCCAGCCAAGGCTTTTCTCGTGCTCACTCAGGTCTGAGGAAGCGATATCAGGAGTCGGCTACTTCATTGGTATTGTCATCTCTCTTCTCCCCCTCTTCAGCCTGGAGTCTCCTAGACAGAAAGCAGGGAACACAAGTGTCAAGAGACGAGTGGGAAGGATGCTAGAGCTATTTCCTTTGGTAGTATTTGCCTGGTTTGATGGGAGTATGACTTCTCAGAGACCCCTATGGGCACAGCAGAGCCCTGCTCCATTCTCATGTCCCTTCCTGAGAATGGACACAACGTCTTCCACTCCATTTCTTCATCTCCATGGCATTGTCTCCGAAGACAGATGTGGGCATGCTTCCAGAAGGTCTAGGAGCCTTCTTGCATCAGGCCAGTTCCACAGAAGTGCCTGTTTCCTCGCAAGGACTGCCCAACAACCCTCCGTATGCTGTTGAGGTATGCACTGTGGCACACAGTCAAAGCATTTGCACTTACCACACTGCTGTTACTGGCTCACTCCCAAGCCTGAACAACAATGGCCCTGCTGAGGGCAGTTTTCATTACCGCAGTCCAGAAAGCTCTTATTTCGTTTCCATATAGAAGCCGTTTAATCAACCAGGACAGCCTGTGGTCAGGCAATCCTGCCCACACTCAGTCCTGAAAGCCTTCTGTGCTCCACCACCAGCACAGATGCTTTTCTTGAACGTGTTGCTATATCTGTGTCTTGTTTGCTGCCTACTCCTCACCACCTGCAGGTCCAGTGATGCCTAAGAGCCCATGGCTCCCTCCAACTGACCTCCGAGAGGGTGATACAAGTTGGTTTCTGGGTGGAGTGAGCTATCACTGCTTTGTGGTTAGTTTGCTTCTAGAGAACAGCATTTCCCTTATTGACACTTCTGTACCCTACTTCTCGGCACACGAGATGGTGGTGGCACAGGGCCAAGGCCTACAACTGGGTCATGGTGCCTGCAATCATAAAGGCACAGAAACGCTGGAAAGCCATACCCAGAGTCAACTTCCGCCTCTGCTTCTTTCTAGCTACAAAGCCTTGAGGAAGGGGCGCAACTTCTCCAACTGGAGGTTTTTCACCTACAAAAGAAACACAAGTCTCCATCTTGTAGGATGATTGACCAAGAAAGCCCAGGGAAACTTGAAGCCCTGATGTATATATACAAGTGCTCCACAGAATTAGCTAGAAGATCACATTATTTTCTTTCATCTTTTCTGAATGGGAATCTTTGTTTTGCTCAGCAGATATAAAAAGGAAAGTGGGGAGGGGAAAGCCAAGACATGGGAAGAGACGATAAGAAGGAGAAAATAGGTCTGTGCAGGAAGTAGGAGCTGGAGTCCATGGATGATGGGGTCTCTCACATTCCTTAAGTGCCTCTGGATACAACCTAGATAAGAAAAGGAGTCTGTCCTCACAAAGATGCTTCTCCAGGGCTTCCTTGCAATCAAAAGGAGATCAGCTAGAGGATTTCTGAGAAAGGCCACTCCTGTAGAGGATGTACCAGAATTTCAAAAGTCAACCTAGGAAATTAATTCAGTGCCGACGGTTGGATGAGACGTGCGCAGACTCCCAAGGAAGTCAGGCTACTCTCATTTGTATGTCCTATCTGCCGTTTGTATATTATACAGAATTTTCTGTTGATAACATTTCTCAATGTAAATATGGAGATAACTTGTCCAGTCTATCATAGATTCTCGGAGTACTGGAAACAAGGAATTCAGTTGATGAATTCCTTGCTATGGAGCACAGCCATGTGTCGGTGGGACAGCCACCAGGGAATGAAGGAGAAGGTCCACACAGACATGCAGAGAGAGATGGACCTACCAGTAGGGAGAATAATTCCAAAGGTTAGTGCGGGTTGCACGAGCTGCTGAGCATTGCCTGAGTGTAGGATCGAGGGCTGAGTCAACACACTGGCACTTGACATTTGAATTTGAGCCTTCTGAGTTGTACAAAATCAGCAAATGCCACTTAGGAGCACATAAAGATTGGCTCAGAAGAATCATGATTACGCAGAAAGAAAAATGTCAGGGAGGTAAGGCAGGTGAGGCCTGAGATAAAGTAGAAAGAATCTACAGGAAATTACTTTTTAATCTTTTCTCAAATTTTATCTAACCATTCATTCATTTGTGTGTGTGTCTGTATGTCTGTCTGTTTGTCTGTCTGACTGTGCATAAATGAAAGGACAGCTCTTGGAAACTGGATCATTTCTTCCACTGTTGGTTTGAGATCGGATTCAGGTCATCAGGTTTGTGCAGCAGGCTTGTGTCCTTTCTTGCTGAGGCATCTCCATGGACCAGAACTCACTTTTTTGATGACTTGATCTTGGAAAGCTTCTATCAGGAGAAGGGATGACTTTTTGGTTTCTGGTTTGAGCATATACAGTGGATTATGGGGATTTGAGGGACAGAGAATATGCATGTGGGAAGTGGATGCTGGCCAGTCAGGGGCTGAGTGTGTGTGTGTGTGTGTGTGTGTGTGTGTGTGTGTATACAAGGAGGAACTGGGGTTAGTGAAAATGCTTTCAAAGTTAAATTGAGACGAGATTAGCTTGTCTGCCCCTGTATATTGTCTTTGCTGCTGTTCTTCTTTCGAGTGGGGATATATAAGGACACCCCAAAGGGAAAGCAGACATCTAATGTTTACTAAGTGTCTCCTTCGTGATTTTCTCGAGTCATTAAGTACTTTACCTATATTACCACACTTGATCCCCTGAAATGGTTTTATGAAATGAATATTATCATCTCTAGTTTACAGATGAGCAAACTGAGATTCAAAGGGATTAAGTGCTAAGAGCTTCGCCAATAGCAAATGGTGGCACTGATGTCACTCTATGGGAATAAAGACATTTTCTGTAAGGGAGAAAGAAGCCTTTCACGTTCCTATTTCTGGTTGCAGGAAGATAGGGCAGCAAGAACTGTGGATGAGCAAATGTGTTTTGGCAGTATTATTATCACTTTATTCGTAGATCTGTTGATGCTTTCAAGACATGGTCACATCCGCTATTTCAGATTTCTCTCAAATTATATCTATGAGATAGCTCAGGCACAGGATCATGTCTCTATTAATCAGTCAACAAATATTTGTTGGGTACCACACCGAGCAAATCACTATTCATAACGGCATTTTCTCTGCTTGCAACGAGTTGAAATCTAGTAAAGGGCCCCTACAGAGGGTGATGGAACTCCATGAGGCATGTCCTGACTGCTAAATGAAAGCTATGGAGACTTAGCTTTCAAACAGTGGCCACAGAAAGCCCAGATCCTAACGCCCACAGTGATGTTTCCCTGAAGCGTTGGGATGGTTTTGACCTTGGAGACATCTGGCAGTGCTGAAGTGCGTTTTGCTTCCAACAACATCCCGAAGAGACCAGGGAGAAGAAAGGGTGGGCACTGTTGGCATCCAGGGCACAGGGAGGCCGCTGAATGTCCTGCTGTGTACAGGACAAAACCTACAGAAGGGAGTTAGCCACCCGCACAGAAACGATGTCCAGGCTGGGAATGCTCCTTCGAGACTGAGATGCACCAGGCAATTAGGTCCTTTCTGGAGAGCCTTCCCGGCACAGCAATCATGCACACCCCTTCCCAATAAGGTGACAAACTATAAGGAACATGCTAAAATTTCAAGGATGGCATTAAAAAAAAAAACCACCCACCATTTGAGGGCTTTATCAATAAAATACAGAACTAAACTTAGGAGCTGGAGATAATAGAAGACTACAGTCATCTATAATACTTTCATATTTTTTAATTTATCAAACAGCCTACTTGAACTTACAACTAAATGATAGGACTGAACTTATCCATCTGAATTAATAAAATATTCATTTTATTTGAGGAGGGGGAAAAGGACTTTACTATTTCAAACAAACAAACAAATTCAAAACCCTATTCAAAGCTACCAGGCATCAAATTCAGCCCCATGGCTTTGAGCCTCACATGTTCTTCATAGCAGCAGGATTAGGAGTGCCTGGGGCGCTCAGCACAAACGCGGAGTCCTTGGCCCAGCTCAGATTTTCTGAATGAGAACCTGCGATTTTACAAGATGCCACTCGTGTTAGGGTTTGGAAGTGCTTGCCTCTAGAACTTTACAGAACAGAAACCTTCCGCACAACCAGAAGCAGGCAGGACTACAGGCAGAGCAGTTTCTATAGGCATGATTCAAATGATCTAGAAAGGATATACTGGGTGGGACTCCAGGTGAGGAGAGGAGCAATATCAGGGCTCTAAGACAGAGTGTCCAAACAGAAGGTTCTAGAGGCAGAGTACAGGAAGTGTTTGAACAACAAAGGGGAAGTGGGAACTTGGGCGGCCCGCCAGCTCCCTCATGCCGTGGCTGCCTCCTTACCTTGTCAACAGAGAGGCCTCCACTGGATTCCAGGCCAGGACTGCCAACCACTCAGCCACCATGAACCAATTAAACCTTCAATAACCCCAGAATTGGAGGCTCATTATCTCCAATTTCTAGACGGGCGCCAACCACTTCCGAAGCTCTAATTACCAAAGGTCAGCGGAGCACCTGAAACAGGAAGTCTGGTCTGTAGCAGCACATTCTTGGCCCTCCGTGGATCTTCATCCTGGAGCTGCTCTCTGTTGCTGGAAGTCCTTCCAGAATTTCGGGGTCCTTCAGGGAGAAGTGGAGGGGGGCTACTCCCCTCTCCACTTGGGCCTGGTTTAGGGTAGAGAACAGACTTTAGCCTCGTGCCACAAAGGGCTAGGCTTGCCAAGGCTTACAAGACAGATGCGGGCACAGAGGTGCCCCGGGACGGGTAAGGGAGGAGCTAGGAGAAGCAGAGGAGGTGGCTGACGCCGCACTGAGTCCCCATTGCCGCAAGACATTGGACCCATAACCAGCACCCCCTAAAGCGCCACAGAAACCTCACCTGACCCAGGCATCGCCCAACTTGCTGGCGAATCTGCCTCCGTTGTTTACTTACTGTTACTCTGAGTGCGTACTTGTGGAGGTGCATGGCACGGATGGAAGGCAGGAGACAGCTTCGTGGGGTCAGTTGTCTCCTCTCGCCTTTATGTGTTTTCGGAGGACTGAAATTTGTTCACCAGGTTTGTGTGGCAAGTGCCTTTAGCCACTGGGCCATCTCTCCAGCCCTTCCTCGAGAATTTTAACTGAAGCCTTACTTGCCTGCAGGATCTTTCACACACTAGTGTGGACATTTTGGGAAACGGGATTTGGAACCTAGCTGATGGCCTGGAGTGCAAGCTCGCTGGGACTCCTCAAGCAAGTCCTGATTTCACTAGGAATCTGTGTTTGGTCAGTTCTCTCCTGACCTCTTCAGAGGCCCAGAGAAATGTCTACGTTAAGGCAATAAACTAACTGCTAACAAAGGTACAAGTGTCCAAGGGATGGCAGGAAAGGGTTGGAACAGCCGCTTTATTCCTCCAGAGCCACCTTCCACCACACCTAGAGATGGCACCTAGAGGCTGCTTCCCCTGGATGCTCCCTTTGGCTCCTGGTTAATGACTCTCAGCTGTGCGAGTCCTGAGTTTGTTCAGATATTCCGGATGAAGGGCCCTGAAATACGAGCCTTTTACTAGGCAGCTCCAGATGCTATTGGGGTGGAGAGCGGCTTCTGCTCTCCACAGCGCCACAAGGAACAGGAAACATGATGGCTGCTTGCGGGAGGCAGGGGCTCCAGCTGGCCAAGGAACCTCACTCTTGGCCTCCGAGGGACTGAGAGCCAGCCTCTAAGCAGAGCTCAAGGTGCCCAGCTAGGTGGCAGGATGTACTCTGAGCAGAGCTGGGCAGGGAAGGGTTTTACACTGGGAAATAAGCAGAGATTGTTGAGAGGCTCCTGGCAAAGCAATAGCAAGAAGGTAAAACGAAAGGGACTCTCCTTCAGGCAGAGTCTGGAGATCATCAAACATCTATGAAGCTGCCTCATGATGGCCCTTTCACAGGATGCTCAGATGGGTTCATTTCCTTGAGAAGTTCATAGATTACATAAAATAAAAACAGAAGGAAAAAAAAAAAAGGCCCCCAAAGTGAAAGCCAGAAGTCCTTTTTGCCTAGGTTCTATTTTACCCGTCATGGAAAAATCAACAGTGAGGTTGACAGGGTAGCACAAGTTCCCTTTCCGACTCTAACTCCGTTTTCATGTCTTGCACCATTTCATTCATCTGTTTGGAGGTGGATTCCTGTCTGTCTGTGACGGCCTCTATGTTTTTGTTTGTTTCCTCATTAAGTCTCTCTCTCTTTTTTTTGTTCATTTTCTCTTTATGTGCCTTGAATAACTGTATAATTATAGATTTAAGATCATTTTCCTGTGCTTCAGCTGCAATAGAATACCCATTGATTTTTGGAGATTCTGGTGAAGCCATGATGTCCTGGTTTTTGTTGACTGTGTTTTTATGCCGGCCTCTAGCCATCTGGTTGTCTGTAGCTTTGACTGTTTCTTCCTGGAGCCTGTACTGCAGCCTGGATCCACCTGTCTCTGGAGTGTGGTGTAGTCTCTGCTGGATTCACTGTCTCTTCTGGCTCACTGTTTGTGACCCAGGTATGCCAGGTAGCTGGGGCCCAGGCGGAAAGAATTCTGAGCCTAGATATACTCCAGTACTCCACAGGATTCCTTAAGGTGGTGGAGGGTGGGATTTGGGTCTCATGCCTGGCTCAGCCTCACTGGGTTCACTGGCTTGTTGGCCTTGATGTTTCTGACCCAGGTGGGCTAGGCTGCTGGGGAGCAGGTGGAAAGATCTCTGCCCTAGTGCCCACAGGCCTCCTTGGGAGGAGGACAATGGAACTTGGGGCCGATGCCTAGCTCAACTCCACTGTGCTTACTGCCTGTGCTGTGCTGGCTGATTCTGACCCTGGTGACCCAAGCAGGTGGGGAACAGGCAGAATGGGGCCATGCCTCCCTTACAGTACCAGAAGGTAGGTCTTCCCTCCACACGGTGGTGAGAGTGAGTACCACTAGCAGCTGAGATCAGGAAGTTGTCCACAAGATGGTGAGAGTGGGCTCCTGGGTTTGGAACCAGAAGCCGCTACTACCCATAAGGTGTCCTGTGAGAGTGGGCGCCCCAGTTTGGAGCCTCACCTCCAATACAGAAAGGTATGCACTCCACAGGCAGTGAGAGTGAACGTCCAAGGTCCTGATTGCCAGCTGCCGATACTAGGGAGGTATCCATAGATGGTGGGTTTGGGCGGGTAGCCTAGCGCTACAGCAGTGCCAGGCAGGAACCTGGCAATTTTTCCAGGTATTAGCTGGGTGGCCTGAAGATGGACCTTCCCGTGTCCCTGTAGATTTCCCTCTAACCTGAGAAACACAGACTCTGGGGTTTGGGGGTCCACAGTATGGCCTGCCGGTCACCGAGCTCTCACTGCTGAGCTGCTGGTCAGACACCCTGTGTGGTCAGCAGCGCCATCATGGATCTTCAGATGCTCCCTTTTGTTCTTCTATTGAATATGTGTTTAGGAGGAAAGGCATGGCCACCATGTCAACTTGAGTACAGTTCAGAGGTCAAGAAACTTGACTTGGAAATATTTAATAAATTGTAGGAGACAAAACTGATTTTTACCCCAAATGCTAAAACCTGTATTCTTGTAAAGTATCACCTGGTTCTGTGGCAGGTATGTCCCTGGCATGGAGGTTGAAGGAGGCTCAGGGTAGTGCAGAAGAGAGAGAGCAATCAAGAGCACCTTGCTTGGGAAGGCTTCTCCAGGTGAGGTTTGCAAGTTTAGAAAGCAGGCAGAAAGATGAGTGAAGTGACGGGTGACCTGTTGCCTCTCTCTGTCATCCTCGTTTAATCTCTTCACTTACAAAAATGCTGCAGTTGAAGTCTACCTCACACACCAAGCTTTCCCAACATTGCCACATTGGAACTCTAATTCTACAGGATACACCCAGAAAATTTGGTGGCCAATGTGCTTGAGAAATTCTGTTAACAAATTAATGCCTCTAAGAGGTCTCTTGTTCTGGAACCCTGTTCGTATTAATGTAAGCCAAGCTCTCCCAAGTTTCCTTTGATCAAAATATTCTTTGGCGCATGTGAATCATTGCCTCTTGACAATGTATTCTGAGAGCTGCTTCTCTGATGACTGTGGATTTCACTGAAGATATTTTGTGGTTGGTTGGTTGGTTGGTTGTTTTTTTGTTTTTGTTTTTGTTTTTTGTCAGGTGGGAGGACTTCATTATGGCTCAGACTAACAAACTCATCCTATTGAGTTTGATCAGGAAGGTGGCAAAGGCACCACAGCTGGCACTTGGGATTTTATACACCGTAAGCTTAATATATTTTTCTTTTGCTATCTTCCCTAGTTAAAGGCCAACCTACAGCACGTGAGCAGGAAAGATCTTAGTTGCTGTAATAAAATACTTGACACTATGTAATTTGTAAATATAGAAGGGTTTTGGCTCATGTGTTTGGAGGCTGGGTGCTGGGATTTGCTCAGTGGTTGGGTTTGCTCAGGCCTTTGTGTGCTACATGATGGTGAGGGCATTTTATGATTTGACTGTGGTGGTTTGAGTGAAGGTTCAAATGCTTGAATATTAGTCACTAGTTGGTAGCAGGATTTGGGTAGATTCAGGAGATGTGGTCTTGTTGGAGTAAGTATATCCCTCAATGTGGACATTGAGGTTTCAAAGCCATGTGTCATTTCCCTAATTTGCTTTTCCTTCTTCATGCTTGTGGTTCAAGATATGAGCCTTCAGCATCCTGCTCCAGTCGGCTGCTTGCCACCCTGTTTCCGGGACACAGTAGACTCTCACCCGCTGGAACCTATAAGCCGAAACAAACCCTTTCTTCTGTGAATTGCCTTGGTATTGTATTTTATTACAGTAACAGAGAGTGAGTTAATACAAGACAAGGCAAGTACACTAACTTAGGGCTCTGTCCTTCTTCTAAAGTGACTAAAGATGCTATCATGGGTCTCCACCTTCACGACCTCACCTAGTCCTAATCACTTCCCACGGGTCCTGCTCCAAATATTATTTAGAGGTTAAATTTCCAGTAGATGAGCTTTGATTGACACATGCATATGAAAGCAGAGAAGGGGCGATGAACACCAATGATAGTCATCTTGCTATTCTTACTCACTGATCACACCATTCTTCACCCTACAGTTAGAAGATTTCCTGCAGAATACAATGACCTACACTCACTTTTATTAATCTGACTCGGAGATTGGCTGATGCCGAGTTGTTCTCAGTAGATCTTGGCTCTCTTTAAAGCAGTAGCTTCTTCTTACTCTGTAATCTTTGGAGAAAGCTCAAACATTTCTCTTCTCTGGGGGAACTGGTTTAGAAAAATGTTATTCCTGGCCAGAAAGTATTTCAAATACAGCCATCACAGAAGCAACTGGAGACTTGAGATGTTGTCTGGATACCACCCAAAGACTAAGTCTTTGAGATCACAATAGAAAGATCCAAGGGCTCCGTGTAAAACTTGGCTACTTACAGTGAGTTTTACAGGCCAGAAGCATCCAATCGTCAAGGACTTTGATGCATATCTGAGGTCACATCCCGACCCAGTGATCAGTATATGTCTCTGAGAACATCTGCCAAGATCTGTGTGCACACAAAGCCTATTAATATCAAAGTTTATCATACTAAATGCCTCATTAGTTAATTCGTTAGTAAGCAATTACTGAGTATTCGCTATATGCCAGTCTCTCTTCTAGGTGGTGGCCACTCTGGTAGTCTGAATAAAAATGACCCCCATAGACTCAAAGGAAGTTGCATTATTAGAGTTGTGACATTATTGGGGTAGGTGTGGCCTTGTTCGAGGAAATGTGTCATTGTATGTGGGCTTTGAGATTTCAGATGCTCAAGCCAGGCCCAGTGGTTCACTGTCTCCCTCTGCTGTCTATAGATCTGGATGGAGAAGTCTTGACTACCTCTCTAGCACCGTGTCTGCCTACATGTTACCATGCTTCCTGCCATGATGATAATGGACCAAACTTCTGAACTGTAAACCAGCCCCAGTTAAATGTTTTCCTTTATAACAATTGCCCTGGTCATGGTGTCACTTTACAGCAAGAGCACCCTAAGACAGGGATATAATAGCAAAATGATACACCCTTTCCTCCCATTATTGTGCAGTTACATTCAGGTAGGGTAGATGAACAAACACATTTAAGAACATAGATGTTGGGCTGGAAAGATGGTCAGTGGTTAAGAGCATTGGCTGCTCTTCCAGAGGTCCTGAGTTCAATTCCCAGCAACCACATGGTGGATCATAATCGTTTATAATGGGATCTGATGCTCTCTTTTGTCATATAAGCTACATGCAAAGAGAGCATAAATAAATTTTTTTTTAAGTTTTACAAAAAAAAAGAAAGAAAAGAAAATAGATGTTGAGAGGCCTGCCCACAGCCACTCCTCATGGGCGGGTGGAAGAAACACACCCAGAGACTTACTGCCTCGTGGCCTGTCAGAAATGGGAGCCACTGTGATGTGCAAGTATGTGATGGAGATATGGGAGAGAAAGAGGGCAAAGCACTTTGAGCAGTCTATTAAGAGAGGTGACAAGGGCGGTGAGGAACAGCCCGCTGTGAGTAGCCTGCCTGCCACCTGAGGCTATGGGGGAATCCCATCCTATGCTGTCAATGAGGGCCGAGTCTGAGTCACGGCCCCGCAGCAGTGTGGTCTGTGTCAATGCTCTCGGCCCATGTTACTACCAAAGGCCGTGTGGATGTCCCTGATCTGGGCTGCCTCTGTGGGCTGAACCGGCTCCATCCGTAACCAACTGCAGCACTCGGGAGAGCAGACCGTGTGCTTTGCCTGGACAGCACAGAAGGGCTGGCTCTGGTGGTGAATACACAGGGGAGCTGGCCCCAACCCTCACAGGCTCCTGCACTTGGGAGGGGAGGCCAGAGAGCTGGCCCTTGTGGTGTGGGCGAGGGAGAGCTGGCAGGCCGACTAACTCAGCTACCACCCAGGCCCACACCCAGGACTTTGAGCCACCCCAATATTTGCCCCATCTATGAACTGCCGGCAAACACAAAAGGGCCCCTTCCTATTAAATGGCCCTACTGCCTAAGTCAGACATTTTATGTCTTTGTTTATTGAGGTTCATGCTTCCTGGATCCCTGTTTTCTTCTTTGCACAGTCCTTTTGCTAATTGTATTGAAATTAGCCATGTAGGTGTCTAATTTAGCATCCCATCTTCTCAGTGCTCTTGATTTCCTAATCCACTCTGACCTTTGCTTCCTCCATTCCACTTGAAGACCTTCTGCTCATTGTTGCCATCAGAAAATCTCATGCCTCTGCAAGCCCAAATGCTTTTTCTCTCCTACGCTGTCCTCCTCTTGGTACATGCAACAGTTCCTCAATCCATCAAGAGCCTTCCATTGATTCCATCGACTTTTATAATCCACCAGCTGCCTCCTGTGCCCACCCTCTTGTCTCTTACTGTGACCAGTTTCTTTAAAATCTCTCATCCTCAGATCCGCATATCTCCCAAGTGTAGTCTCCTAAAAGACCTGATCCTTGATTCTTCCGAGTGCTCAAGTACCTCCAGGTTACTCTGGAAAGCCAAGTGAGAGTGTTTCTACCTTCAGTTCAAAACCACTATGTTACATTAAGCCCAACTCATAATCTTTAAGGGGACTTTGCATTAACTTGTTTTAGCTGTAAAAACTCTTTACTTTTCTTTTTTTGTTTTGGTGTTTTGTTTGTTTGTTTTGTTTTTCTTTTCTCCTAACTACTGAACTTTCCTCATGTTTCATTGAGAAAGGAGATAGAATAGGATGGGAACTCTGATTTTCCTTCCTAAAATCCATAAGCCAATCTTCCCTTGCCAGACTCAACTAGTCAATGTCATGTGTATGAATTACCATGGCTGTTAGGTATTTACAGCTGAACATGTAAAAAAAAAATTTTTTTCTGGGTTAACTTTGATTGCCTTAGAGTTACTAATGATTTTTATTTTTTTAATTGCTTGGTTTTCTGAATATCACTAAGTTTGTCTAAACTTACCAAACAAATTACAAAGCTTCTCTCCTGGGTTCCAGATGGCTAACCAAGATACCTCTTTATTCTCAAGTTTGACGCCTTTGCCAATATTGCTAAGAATTAGCTCAGCTGGGAGCGTTACCAGACCATGTGCTTAAATGTGGAGTCTCTAGCTCAGTGATTATATAGTGGTCAGACATCTCATCTGGCAGCTAGGATTCCAAGCAGAAGAATTCTAGAAAACAGCCTTGAGACACTTTGGGTCCTTGCTTTGGAGTCAGATGGCACCTCTGCCATATTGTCGAATTCCACCCAGAAACTTGAGGCCAGGGCAAACCTTTCCAAATGTATAGGAAGAGTGTCACAGAAGATTTGCATTTGTATTTTGAAACTACTGTAGAATCACTTACTTATACATGAACACACATACACACATTTGAGTAGATAATCTTTGGAGAAATTTCCAAGAAGTAGATGGGAGAGAAACTGGGTCACTGGAGACGGGCAGAAAGAGACTTACTGTCTAAATCATTTTCTATGTTTTGAATTTTGCATTGTGTGCTTGAATTGCTTTTAAGAAAAATTTGAATGATTAAATATTTGATTTGTACCTTATTACAGCTTTTCTGGGCTAAACCTGCCCCCCCAGGCTGTGCATGTCCTCAGGCTGCACCAGGCTGTGCTATCCAACGGAACTTTCATGATGATGGGAATATCCTGCCTTTGGGCCAATATGATTAAGACATTAAAAACAAAATTCAAACTAAGGGAAGGAGCCAATGTGGTCATTGTCCATCAGTAAGATACCCAGGGTTTCAGTTTCCAAATATTTTTGCTCAAGTGCACTCTAAAATAGTTTTAAGCTTCTGTGTACCCTTTGCACAAATGAAGGTTGACACCTACATGCTTCATCTTTGGCTTGAGAGTTTATTTTTGTTAGGAGTTATAAAAGATTAAACATTTCATAAGATGAAATGAGATGAGGAGTGGCTATACTTGGAATAAATATTTCACGGGCTGGTTTGATAAAATAAGTTTTAATTACTGAATAATGCAGAGTGACTCTGAAGGAAATCGTGCAAACAAGTCTGGCATCACTAACCCATAGTGCTCCAGTCTAAATTTAGAGCACCTCAGAAGGGCACACCTTGACAGATGTTTGGTGAGAGGGGTAGGGGTGGAGGGTGGAGGAGGGGGATGGGGATGGAAGGGTGGAGGGTGGAGGTGGGGGTGGGGCACAGACATAACGGACACAACACAGGAGAGCTACATGTACAGATGGGACCATTCACTGGAGCCGGGGAGACAGGAAGCCTTGAGGATGCCTTGATGAATCATTTAAGAAACCAACATACTCCTCTTCGCTCTTTTGCCTTAAGGATTCTTTTTTTTTTTTTTTTTTTCGTGTCCCAGAACAAGGCTGTGTGGTAAGATTACAGGGGGCAGGGGAAAAGGGGCATTGGAACTTGAGGAGACGATTGGAGAAATCAGTCCTTTGGGAGGTAAGGCTGTGGCAGCGGAATCCCTTTAACACATTCTTACCATTTGTGCCCTGGAGAAGTGTGTACAGCCTTAGGTGGACTTTCTGCAAACAGCTGCTAGGGAGATGATGGAGGCTGACCTTGTGAGCACTGGCTGCAGCTCCTGTTGAAGTTTCGGAGGAGGAATGAAGAGAGGGCAGTTGGCTGTGGGGCGAGGCAGGGTGGCCCCGGCAGTGCGACTGGCAGGATTGCCCTCCACGGTGTTCTTGTTTATTTAGAGTGCCAAACACTGGGCTGTTTCTCCTGGGATTTAGGAAGAATCAGTAAAGGGAAACCTAGTCGGTTTTTTGACCAGTAGTGGACTCTGCCCCAACCCCGCCCTCCCAGCCAGCCCCTCCCTTCCCAGCCAGTAACTTCAGAGGGGGCAGGCGCAGGGTGTCCGGGCGTGCTACCGCGTCCTCCTCATACGCAGACGTGTTGTCAGGCCAGCGGGAGCCAAGATGATTACTTAAGGTTCTTGAAGTCGGTCATGGAAATGGTTTACAAAGTGTTTACAGCTGACACCCTGGAGACCAACACGCCATCTTTCAAAACATCCTATGCAGAGTCGCGGTTCCGTTCCTTCTGATCACCATTGCTTTGGTAGATGTGTAGATGATGAGCATCCAAGAGCCACATGGCACCGATGCGCAACTTTAACCTGAGAACCATGCTCTGAACACGTGTTGCTCATACACCTCTGAGGGCGGAGTGGAGTCCTGCCTGCTCTAACTTCCTGAACCGCCCCCCCACCCCCAAGCAAAGATCGTCAGATCATCCCCCTACTGGTTTGATGGGGAGAGTTCCCGACAGCATTTTCTTTTCTCCTCAGAAACCTTCCCCTGCCCTGTTCTTGGCTCAGCAGTTGGTAGTTGAGTTGTGTGCGTTTCCATCGGCCTGTGGCCCTTGTCAGCTGCATTCACTCCACGTTCTCTGGTTGCTTACAGAAGGTAGCAAATGTTTACCGGTTGCTCTTTCTTGCCAAGTTCTGTATTAAGCAGTCAACACTGACCTTTCAGACAAGGCTTAGCGCAACGGCTCCTCAGCCTCACCCTATGCCCTAGTTAAAAACCGCACCTCTGTCTACTTGCAGAGTCATAAAAAGACACAGAGGGCAGAGAGGGCAGACACATTTGGCCCCCTTCCATCAACACAAAGAACTACAGTGCCAGGCAGTGGTGAAAGAGGCCGGTGTCTGACACCTTAATGTGGGCCCAGTGTCTGAATGGTGTCTGCCATGGAGAGAAGCCAACAGGACCCAGAGATTCCAAGCAGCCCAGTGGATTGAAAGGGAAGAGAGATGAGTTAAATCCAGGACAATGAAGGCACTTCCTGTGACAAGATCTTGATAATCTTCAGTAGAAGGTACTTAAGGAATCAGTGTTATTTGCTCATTCTCTGCCTCAGGGTAACATTAACATCTAATATCAATTAATAACTTCCATGGCGTGTGCTAAATTTGCCTATAACTGTCATAAAGAAAAGCAATCGCCTTATGAACACAGCTGGTTTAATGGACGTGAGGGCTTGCATGCACTCATCCTCTCATGCTGACTCCGGTGGCTAATGCTTCTCTCTCAGAAACCAACTCCATGCTAGCATTGCTGCAAGACAGTTTGCACAGCTGTTTCGTTTCTCCCATCACAGCATCTTCATTGTCCATTTTCAAAAGGTCCTTCAGGAGGGCATGCTGAAGCAAGCACTAAGCGGGTGCCCCCCCCACCCCCTAAATAGTCCACTGTTCTGCAGATGCCAGGAAGGGAAAAAGCACAAATGAGTCAGAGCCGCTGTAGATGCTGTCAGCTTCTCAGGAGGGTCGTATTTCTGAGCTAATACGCCAACAACTATCTCCTGTTAGTGTTAACGAGAAAGTAGCGGATGTTATATTACCTCTGTCACTATCTTTCATCTGAAGGGCCCGTTGCCAAACCATCAGGATGCTATTTTCCAAGTAGAAAAGGCCTGGTGTTTTCCTCCTTAATTCAGACTCAGACCCTTTGTATTTAGGTAGTGATAAGGATGGACGCGCTTGTTTCCAGGTGAGAAGGTTCCAGTACCACCCACCTTAGCATTGTCTGTCCCAGAATTACTACCTCTTAACGCAGTCTGCGCATGCACAGAGCCTGGCTGCCTGCCGCCCGTGTTCTGATGCCTAAGTCCTTGAGGATAGCTTTGCTCACTCTATACCCCATCATTCCCTCTCTTCTCTCAAGACCTAGTGCAAGCTCACTTGAGATTCGCCCACCCTTCGCTTTGCCTCACCATATTGTCTTTCTTTAAACTCCAACAGCCTGCCCCATCCACCCAGTCCCATGGTATTTCTGCCTTGGAGCTTCCCTATGTTAGTATCAGTAAGTTTGGATCCTGCCATTCACTCTCGGGGGCTCCGTTAGTGGCAAGGCCTGATGGTGTGCACAACTATGTTCATTCTTTAGCGCGTTCCCCACTGTAGTCATTGTTTCTCTCCCTGCCATCCTCCTGCCCCTGCCGCAGCAGATGACTTAGCTGTTCCATGCTCCATGCTGGCAAGGATGGAAGTGTCTTCACTTCTGTGTAGACTCGGCAAATACTTATTGTCTTCACATGAGCCAAAGAAACCCGTTTCCTCGTGGGGCCACAGTCTGTGATAGCAGGAAGGACAATGCGTGTGGGTAGTAAGAGTATTATCCAATGTACTAGCAGGTAGTTGAATGTTACAGAAGACAAACAAACAAAACAAAAACCTGGAAGAGGTTGACCTGGGGTAAGGGTCAACAAACTACCTCAGGTATGAATATGGACATAGCTGGCCCTTAGAGCTCTTCCATCCATGGAAACACATTCTTACCAACACCGGAGGTGGATTTTAAGTCAGAATTGGAAGCCTGGTTACTTCTCTCTTACTGTGATATAACACTATGGATGAGGCAAATTATAAAAGAAAGAGTTTGAGTCTCAGAGGGTTAGAGTTTATGCTGAGTAAGTGAAGGCACAGCTGAGTGGGCATGAGGCAGAAAGCACCCATGGAAAGGAATGGCCTTTTTAAGTCTCAAACTCTCCTCTGAGTGACACACCTTCTCCAAAAATGGCCACACCTCCTAATTGTTCACAAACAACTGGGAGCCAAGTATTCAAACGTTTGAGCCACAAGGAGCCCATTCTCACTGAAGCGAACACATTCCACTCCCTGATCCCCATAGGTGCATTTAGTCCAACTTCCAACGTCCTCCATAGTCCTCCAGTCTCAATACATTTAAACATCCAAGGTTCAAAACCTCAAGGTGCTGAGCTCAAGGCAAATCTCTTAACTGTAAACATTATAGAAAGAAAGAAAGAAAGAAAGAAAGAAAGAAAGAAAGAAAGAGAGAGAGAGAGAGAGAGAGAGAGAGAGAAAGAAAGAAAGAAAGAAAGAAAGAAAGAAAGAAAGAAAGAAAGAAAGAAAGAAATTAGAAAGAAATCACATACTTCCAGTATACAATGGCACAGAATATGCATTACCATTCCGAAAGGGAGGAATGGAGGGCAGAGTAAGGAAATGCTGGACCAAAGCAAGACCGAAAACCAGTGGGACAGACTCCAACCCCTGTAGCTCCACGTCTGATGACAGAAGGCTTAGGTGGCCTGTCTTTCACCGTTGCTGCCTGCAGCACACCTCTCTCTCTCTCTCTCTCGGGCTGGTTCCTGTGTGCAAAAAACTCTCCCCACGAGCAGCTTTCCTCGGCAGATGATTCCTGGCCCTGGCTCCTCTAATATTTTGGGGTCTCGGAAGCAATCAGGCTTCACTTTCACAGCTTCACTGGCCTCTCAGGGCCTCCGTGAAGGGACTGCCCGGCCATACCCAGCAGCTCTCTGTAACTTTAGACGATTCATGGCCATGTACCCTTCCTGATTCTACAGCCTGCACGGGGATGACACTGCCAAGGTACGCTACCAGCTCTGGGCAAACCCAGGCCTCCTAAATCACACGTGCAGTGGCCTTTATTAGTTGTTCCTGTCTAGAGCAAAGCAATCTTTAGGCCTTTTCCTTTCCACGAATTGGAAGTTTTGCTGGGAGGAGTCCGTTGCTGGATTGGTGATGCATTTAGAGGTTTTTTTGTTCATTTGTTTGTTTTTGTTTTGTTTTTTGAGGAGGAGAGGACCTTTTCTGACTTCACCTCCTGTTTCTAACCAGCTGTGTTCTCTCTATGTGTCTTTGGTCTCCTGCCCTGCTCCCTCAAATACTCACTAAAAAACTGGGAACTTTTTCCTTTTGAAAGTTCTCTTCACTACTAAAATTTAGGATCAGGAAGACAGAGGTCTGTCCACACTGCTTCACACTCAACCCAAATGCATGGCGTGTAATCAGTGAAGGCTCAGTGAAGGCTGAAGAGATAGACTGATTGATACCTGTCAGATGGCGCCGCTGCTGAGGCCTCTCTACCGGGTGCTCCTGAGGCTGGAGAGATGGCTTAGCAGTTAAGAAGAGCACGTCTCGCCCTGCCTCGCCTCGAGCGGGGACCTCTGGCTGCTGTGCCGAGGTCAGTGTCAGCACAGTATCCCAGGTCTATGCTGAAGGCAGTGGACGATAAAAGTAAAGTCAGGAGACAGACAGAGAGAGACCTGCTGACTGCCATGTCATGCGGCTCAGTCGGGAAAGATGTCCGCAGACCTGTCCTCGGCTGCATGGCACGGGTGGGCTGTGGACCCACAGAGCCGGTCTGCTTCCACGCAACAGCAGCGCGGGAGGGGGAAGACATCCGTAGACCCACACGCCGCCATGCCACCCCAGCACGCTGTAGACATCTGGAGACCCTCTTGCTGCTATCCCTGCGTGGTGGACAGATGGGAGAGAAGAGAAGCAGGACAGCTTGAGGGTTTTGAAGAGAGACGGGAACTGGAGACGTGAGGGAGGAGAGGACGAGGCTCAGGGCTACCACACAGAGGCGGGGCATCACCCCGACCCCACTCCTCCTCACAGCCACAGGTCATCCATGTCCCCTCTACCAGGGTCATCTCTACTGTGCTGCCCAGGCAAGGTGCAGGGCCTGCTCTCCTCGGTGCTGCCAAGACTTAGAGGTGGAACCAGCTCTCCAGAGCGCCTAAGCCAGTGAGAGGTGGGGCCGGCTCTGCACAGCCACAGACACAGACACCGAGGCAGTACCGGCTGGGACTGGGGCAGTACAGTGGGGTTGGCTTCTTCCCTGAGCCTCGTCCCCCAAGATAAACATACACATACACACACACACACACACACACACACACACACACACACTAAATAAACAAAACAAAGCATAGAAAACATCTCATGGCGGAAGCTGAAGTCTGTCCTAATGTGTTGCATAGTATATCCCTCTGTCCACACATCTTCACTTGCAAATGTTCATTGCAGTGAGTCATTGGTCTGGTTCGAGTTCTCTGGCTTCTCTGACACCATCAATATTGGATCCTCCTAGTGTGGGGAACAGGGGCAGTCTCTGGCATGAACTTGGTTGCCTACTCTTTGATTACTTGCCCCTGGTGAGGTAGCCTTACTAGGCCACAGAGAGAGAGGATCCAGCCAGTCCTGATGAGACCTGATAGGCTAGGGTCAGTTAGCAGGGAGGAAGGACCTCCCCTGTCAGTGGACTAGAGGAGGGGTATGGCGGGGGGGGGGGGGGGGGGGGGGGGGGGGGGGGGGGGGGGGG
>NW_026585895.1:33385656-33432970 GCF_907164565.1 Psammomys obesus
CTACAGCTGGGATACAAAGTGAATAAGTTGTAAATAATAATAATAATAATAATAATAATAATAATAATAATAATAATAATAATAATAAATTTTTAAAAAGAGATAGTTGAAAAAATACTGGATCCTCACGGGATTCCTCTGGGTTATACTGTTGCCGACCTTTGTCATGGAGATCTTGCAGCTTTGCATCAGCGGGACTGACCTTTCCAGCAGTTCACAGATGATGTGGATTTGAGGGTGGGCCAGCTCAAAGCCCTGGATCTGGGCCCGGATGGTAGCTGAGCTGATCTACCGAAGGCTCTCCTGCATCTGCACCAACCGGGTGAGCTCTCCGGCACTGGTCCAGCGAGACCATCCAGTGACTCCACTGGCAGGAGGCAGGGTCAGCTCTTCGGCTCACATACCTTTCTGGTCCCGTGACCTTGGGTAGATACAAGGGGAAAGATGAGTGGGACTGGAGTGCATGATGTGAAACTCACAAAGAATCAATAAAAAGTTCTTTAAAAATCAAACAAAAGCAAAAATAAATGAAAAAAAAAAAAAAAAAAGTACAAACTGCTCTGGCAGAGGACCCAAGCTGGGTTCCTGGCACCCACTTCTGGCAGATCACAACTATCTGCACCTCCAGCTCCAGGAGAGTCTTTTTAAAATTTATTTATTGTTTTATTAATTATAGTTTATTCACTTTGTATCCCAGCTATAAGTCCCCTCCCTCAAATCCCCTCCCTCTCCCACCCTCCTTCATCCCATGGGAGAGAGTACTGGGAGAAACAATTGGAATGGGGGAATGAGCTAGAAACCTAGGGCAATGGAGGCTCCCAAGAATCAATGAAGGTGACCCTAGCTAAGACTCCTAGCAATGGGGATATGGAGCCTGAACCAGCCATCTCCTCTAAACAGGCTAGACTTCCAATGGAGAAACTGGGGCACCAGCCCAGCTGTAGAACCTTCAACATACAATGTGTCCTGCCTACAAGGTGTGCAGGGGTAAAGATGGAGCAGAAATTGAGGAAAGGGCCAACCAATGACTAATCCAGCTTGAGAGCCATGCCATGAGAGGGAGCCCGCCCCTGGCACTGTTAATACTATTCTGCTTTACTTGCAGACAAGGCATAACCGTCATCAGAGAGGCTTTACCCAGAAACTGATGGAAACAGATGCAGAGACTCACAGCCAAACATTAGGCAGAGCTTGGGGAATCCTGTTGAAGAGTGGAAAGAAGGATTGTAGGAGCCAAAAGGGCAAAGGACACCACAAGAAAACCTACAGATTTAACTAACCTTGGCCCATAGGGACCCACAGATATTGAATTGCCAACCAGAGAGCATGCATGGGCCTGACCTATGCCCTGTGTACATATGTAGCAGTTGTGTAGCTTGGTCTTCATGTGGGACTCCTAACAGCAGGAGCAGGGGCTGTCTCTGACTCTGTTGCCTGCCTTTGTGCCCCTTTCCCTCTATTGCGTTACCTTGTCTAGTCTCAATAGGGTTGAGCTTCGGATCATCCCTGACTCTGACTGCACAGGGCCTCCACAGCTCTTACTTGTTGGTTTACTAGAGGCGTCTTTTTAGTGGCTCCCAGGAGCCACGTCAGAACTTCTCAAACTTCTTCACTGAAGTATCCCTGATAAGAGAGAGTGCATGCCTCTAAGGAACAGAAAAGAAATTTCTTTCAAGTGCCTTTTCTGTCTTAAAAATTCATGTGGATTTTGCATCTGACTTTATAATCTATTCATGTTTGTTTTAACATAAATATATTATTTCTTTTAGCTATTCAAATAATATGGATAGTTCAGGGAAGCTGCTGGTAGAGGAGGGCTGGCTAGCAAGCAAGTAGAGAGAACACTCAGCCCCTCACATCTGAAGCATTGGTTAATTCTCTCCCTGACACAGCCCTTCAAGCAGAGACCTTTGTTAGAAGAAATGTATTTATTGTAAAAAGAATTAAGACAGTTTTTTAAAAAGCTTTTTTATAAGGCATACTGTGAACATCCCTAAAACCTCTTCTCCAAGAAAGACCCTGGTAAAAATACCTGTGTTATCTTTATTCTCAATGGCCTTGCTGTGTCTGCCCACTTTGTCCCCTGTAGTCTGTGAGTTCTGTCCCCTCTTACGGTCACTTGCAGATGCTGTCCCTATGTTGTATGCAGAGAGGAGCAGCTTTCTATCCAGATCCCTCCTGATAATTACATGTAAGCTGTTCTAGTCTGCTTTCGGCTGCTGAGATAAGCACCATGACTAAAAGAAACTTGGCGAGGAAAGGGTTTATTCCATCATACAGGTGAGAGCCCATCATGGAGAGAAGCCAAGACTCAGGGCAGGAACCTGGATGCAGGAACCTGAAGCAGAACCACAGAGCATTGCTGACTGGCTTGCCGTGTTGTGCTTGCTCAACCACATTTCCTACACAACTCAGGACCACCGGCCCACGGGTGGCAGAGCCAACAGGAGGCTGGTCCTCCCCCACCAATCATTAATCACAAAGTGCTCCACAGACTCACTTAGAGGCAATCTGATGGAGAGCCTCAATTGAGGTTCCTAGTCCCAGATCACTCTAGCTTGTGATGAGTTGACAAACAAACAAAACCCTTAACCATCACACAAGCTTTGTTTTGAATTAAACTCTGTCTTAAACCAAGAGAAATCACAGGAGAACCTGATCGGTTAAGGTCCTGCCCTGATCTTGACGTCCTGACTTTAAATTCATGGGAGACTTTTTTGTCTGGTGGGGCCATCTGCTGGTAGCCAGGTGTTCAGGAATCTGTTGGAATAAAGCAAGGAGGCTCAGCTTAGAGCCAAGATGGGGACAGATAGAGGTAGAAGGTGTGGTCTCTGTTCTCCTTTGGGATGGGAGGGTGCACTAAAAGCAAACTCTACAGAAAGTCAAGGAGCTACTTGCGGTAGGGGCCAGAGGATGTGGTATGAGGTGAGGTTTGGATACAAATCTCTGTCTTGGGTTTACAGGGTAAAAAGGCTCCCGAGGAGAAGAAGTCAGTGCTTCCAGAGTTCCTGGCCAAAATATCCCCAAGAGGCTTCTTAAGGGGTCATAGTGAAAACCAGGTGTCCAAGCAGAGTATCCTAGAGGAAAAGAGGGTTCTGGGAGACTCTAGTAGTACTGGAAAGTGGGTAAGGCTCAAAGGTGAAGTGAAGGCAGAGGCCATGAAGAATTACAGTTTCGTGTTCATATTTATGTGCCTTTAAAACATCCAAATTATGCATGGAGATAACCTAGAACCCCTGCACAGATGTAGCCCATGACAGTTTAGTATCCAAGAGGGTTACATAGTAATGGGAAGAGGGACTGCCTCTGACATAACCTGATTGGCCTGTTCTTTGATCACCTCCCCCTGAGGGGGGAGCAGCCTTACCAGGCCACAGAAGATGACAATGCAGCCACTCCTGATGTGATCTGATAGACTAAGATCAGAAGGAAGGAGAGGAGGACCTCCCCTATCAGTGGACTCGGGGAGGGGCATGGGTGAAGAAGGGGATGGGAGGGTGGGATCGGGAGGGAAGGAGGAAGGGGCTTATGGGAGGATACAAAGTGAATAAAGTGTAATTAATAAAAATAAAAATAAAAAAACAAGGAAATCATGAGAAAAAAACATTCGCATACTTGAATTTTAAAGGAAGTTTTCAAGTCAAGTATTTAGTCGTGGGGTCTTTTTCCTTACATATGTTCTCAGAATGAAAATGAATAAACAAGCTGGACCTCCCACAGCTCACACAATTAACTTTCTCCTTTCTCTCTAGTAGAGTGGTGTCTCAGGGGGTGACATGCCAACTCTAAGATGCTCAGAGCATCTTCAGAATCATCTGTAGGATTGACTGTAATGCCATTCCCCAAGTCACACTTATGACTCAGCTACTTTGATCACTTATCTTATTTTTCAATTTTGTCTTGAAATAATTCTTATTTGGTTCCATAGACAAATTCGTTGTCAAATAAATATTATCTCTCACCAAGTCTGCTTCCCCATAGACTGTAAGTTTTTGAACCACTGGAACATGTCTGGCTTATCTTTGGCCACCCAAGTCCTGGCCTTGTACTTCAGAGATGTTTGATCGATATTTGCTCTGTGGTGGACCACTCTCTTCCACTGGGATGCCATATATGCTGCAGAACCCAAGTATCAAAAGCTTTGATCAAGGTGGTAGTGGCATATGCCTTTAATCACAGCACTCAGTAAGGGCAGGCGAATCTCTGAGTTCAAGGCCAATCTGGTCTACAGAGTGAATTCCAGGACAGGGCTACACAGAGAAAAACAAACAGATAGATAGATAGATAGATAGATAGATAGATAGATAGATAGATAGATAGATAGATAGATAGATAGAGGTTTGACTTCACTTCTCAGTTAATTAAATGGTTAATCTTTATTCCAGAAGACTTGTTTTAAATCTTCCCCTACCAAAATCCATGGTAGACATGCCTGTGGAACCAATATTAACCATTTCATTTGCCTGTTCACCTCACAGAGCAGGGTGTCAACATTTTCTCCTATATTGTTTTACTTTGTGGAAGCACAAAATGAAGATGAAAGACACACAGAAGAGACACACACCCCTCAAGCTGGCACTTGAAGGGTTGAATATATAGTCACTTGGGCTGCAGAGATGGCTCAGCCGTCAGAGGCAAGGCTCATAACCATAAATATAAGAATATATAACCACTTATTTATTACAATCTAAAAAATGGTCTGCTTTGACTTTTGCAAGCTGGGTGAAGAAATTTTACTAGATGATATTCTCAAGTGATGGTTACACTGCTATGGATGAGAGAATATGAAGGTTCGGTTCTAAGGAGAACCCTAAAGAAGAAAAAAAATATGTAAAAAAAAAAAATAGTGCCTGAAATAGGAACTCGGGTTGACTGGATTTAACATCTTCAGGAGCTCCCAAGGAGTGATCTTCGTTTCCTTCCCCTTCTTCTCTAGTAGGCACATAGCAGCAACAAAAGCAGATGCTGGAGTTTTCCAAATTCTGTTGCTCACCCATTGCTCTCAGGATCCCAGATGCCCAGGCCAGACATCACTTTGGCTTTGGAAAGTTCTCCGAATAGACTTTTGGCCTCTGATTGATAGGTGATCAGTAACTATCATCTCCCCATTGTTGCCACCTGGTTTCTCTCCTGTTGCCCTCACTGAGCCTCAAAGGTTACATTTGGGTCATATGGTAGAACAGCCTGGATCTTAGGAAGGAGGATGTGTGTTAGCTTGCACTCTAGGGATGGGCTTAATGTGTTTATCATTTGACTGAGCTCCCCCAACAGTGTGGAGACCCAGCTTTTCTGATGCCTTGTCTTGGCCCTTCTGGGGGTTTGTTTGTTGTCTTCTCCTCAGCTCCCTTGTAAAGGTGAGGCCTGCAGCTGCTCTGACCTCATAACTTCCAAATTCATCAGAGAGTGTGACCTATTTCCCAAGCTCTCAAATGATATTCTATCATCTGCTTCTTTAGGGCAGGTGGGCCTCTTGTGTTCATCAGTCTGTGTCTAATATGGAAGATGCTTCAATATTAAGATATTTTGACTGCATTTCTAGATGGTCTGGAAGAGTAAGCTCTAGGCTGACTCTTTTGGAATGGCTCTCGGAACTCAGTGGAACTGATCTGCAGTGGGCAGTAATCCCCTAGCAGAGTAGGAATCAGGACCCTCCCATGGCCATGACTAGGTTCAAGGCTACAGGACACATTTGTGATTCAGGGATTGGGAAGCCAGAAAGCTCACGGCTGCTCATTCTCCATCAAACTGCCTCTTAAATGCAAGACACAGTTGAGCCAAGATGGATGGTTGCTTGTGATGTCTCCAAAGAATCAGAGGGTAAAACATCCTCACTGGAAACAGAAATGCAGGGTCCGCAGAGAAGTCCTTTCTGGGCTGCACATCTACCTTGCAGATCTCAAACGGAGCATTTGGGGCAGGGCATCAGGAAAAGGCAGTTTCTGGTTCTACAACTCTTGTAAGCATTTCGGTAGAAGATGATGTGGCTTAGAGGCTGACTGGGTGTCTGAAGGCTAGTCCCTGGTGGGAGAAGGCTGGGAGGCTGGCAAACATTCCTTGGTAAGATCGTGGAGCAAACTGTCAGTTCATTGGATTGACAAAAGATCAAAACCACATGCAGTCCTGAGAGCCTGCAAATGACATGGACTTGTCCAGCTGTTACGCTGCCGCTGGGAGAAGAGATAAAAAGTGCTGCAGGTCAAAACCAAGTACTAACCCCACCCACAAGATCCATACTTCTCTATTATTTACACATGCCTTCACCTATACCATTTGCTTCGTATAAAAACCCATGAAGGAGAAATGTCAAATACTATTGTTATGAAGGTTCAGACTTAGGGGACCAGGAAGTGGCCCAAGTGGATCCCTTGGTGCTGTTGAATGGCTTACATTCAGCTGGTCAGGGCCTGGTTCTTTCGGTCTTGATCAGACTGTAGAAAAAAAACTTTATTATTTTTAAAGTATCAAGTCTCACTGTGCTGGGGAAGACATTTTCCTGCTTCTTGGTTGCTAGAGTCATTTTGTCTTTATCTGATGAAGGTACAGGGGTTCCATACTGGATTGTTTGTTTGCTTAACGCTGAAAGTTCTAAGGTGCCACAGTATCATTGTAAACATATAAATTCTGGGCACAGATGGATCTGTGTTTCTCCCCAAACATATTTGTAGCAATAGTTATTTTCCATGAAAATGCAAAATCTTCTTTGACATGAGACCAAGTGGCTCAAACCCAACCACCCTCTGGGAGCTTGAGAAGGTGCAACCACAAGAGACTACCAATGCACCACTGCCAAAGACCCTCAAGCTGGAATGGGCCCCAACGTGCAAGCACCACTCATGGCATGGGGATGGGGGCCAGGAGACAGGACAGAAGATGGGCCAGATCACCCTCCAAAGCCTTTCCCATGGGCTACAAAATGGATTTGGGTCTGTCTCCTCTAAGCCTGAGCTGAGTGCTACGTCCCAGCCTTTTCACCGTCCGGCTCCTGCTACCATATCCTACAGCAGATGCCAGCTCCCTGCCCTATCTTTGCCTTCTGCTTTCCTGAGGCCAGCAGGACCCACAGCTGTCTTTAGTCACCCACTCCGAGGCAGAGCATATTTCAGCAGTACAACACAAAGCGAGTGGGCCTTTGGCACTGCACAGTTTGAAGTTCAAATCCTGCCTCCCACAGTTGATGGCTGGGTTAATGTTTGGCAGGTTATTGGCAGTGAGGCCCCATGAGCCTTGTTCCTTTCTTTGAAGCAGGTATGAGGCTGAGGCCCTGGACTAGTGGTCTGGGCTTCAGGCCAGCTTTGCCACTCACTCACCCTCCTGGGCTGTGGGAAGTCACAGGGAGTCCCCTGAGTGTTATAACAGTTCCTGCTGCCGTGGGTGGATGTGGACTCAAATGAGCTGATGCGTGCAAGCATTCAGCTCAGCCCATGCCCACTGTGACCCTGACACGACCGCCTCATTATGACTGCTGCGTGTGCCCATGGAGCCTAGCACACAGTTGGTACTAAACAAACATTGGTTTAGTGAGCATGGGAGCTGGGCTGGAGGCTAATTTCTTGCCTGGTCCTTCTGTGTTCTGGCAAGGGGACAGCCTCAGACAGTGAGACTATGAAGTCTGTGGATCTGGCTTCTTAGAGCCTGAGGAGCCAATGGGAAGCAAGAGTCTGCTCTTACAGGCGCCTGGGAGAGTCTCCTTCACTTTCCTTCTGTAGCTTTCTGAGCCACGGTATCGCCACGGGTGTTCAGCCCTGCTGCCTAAGCTCAGGGCTGTAGCAGGACACAGCCCTGGGGGCAGGGCCAGCAGACAGTGCTCCTGGGCTCTCCAGCCTGGGCTAGGCCTATTGCTGGAGTTAAACAGTTGTTTGTTGGCTGACACCCTCCTGCTCTCATCTGCTACCTTCAAGCATAGAAGAGCAGCTAGGAGGTCTGGCTCAGGCAGGATGTCCAGAGCTCACCAAAGAAGACAGTGTGTTGGCAGAGGACTTAACAAGGGGGCAGGAGAAGGGCCAATTCTCAGGTAGGGGTATCTGTAGTTGCCTGTTCATGTCAACTAGCGTAAGTACAGAAAGTAGCATCCCCAGTAGAGATATTACCAGGATAGCCTCCTGGAGGAGGCCTGGTATTGCATTGCATGAGCACAAGGATGAATATAGACTGATCCAGCCCAGATGCAGACAGACATCCATATACACATACATACACAGACTCATTAGAAACACATGTGCACAAGCTTACACTCCTGCATACACCGTGAGACACCCAGCAACAGACACACAAAGGATAAGCCAGGATTCAAGCTTCCCACAGTGTTTCAGGCCAGAATGCCAGGCTGCCTGGGCTAGGCAGCTAGTGTCAGATATGTGAGTTGGTTGTGAGTTGGTGGATGTAGCTATTTCTGGAAAATCTGCAGCTTCTCAGGGGTAAGAGGGTGATCCCAGGACCATAATTTGAGAGACACCTTTTTTTAATTTTTTGTAATTGGGTCAACATATATTTATTATGTTTTCCTGATAGTATAACAATTCCATCATTATAAATTGTCCCTCTTACCTTTTTTTGAAATTGTAACATATTCTTAAAATTGTACTAGTGTGTATTATACATAATGATGAGTTTTATTGTGACATTTTCATATACATATAAAAATGGTCATATTTACTTTCCATCATCCAATGGTATTTTGGTCATATTTACCTCCCATTATCCTATCTTGTATAATCCCACACTGTCTGATCTCCTTACTCACGGCAAGTAGTCCCCCTTATATTTCCTTTTTTTAATATCTTTTTTTATACTTTATTCACTTTACATTCTGATTGTAAGCCCTTATTTCTTCCTGCTCTCACCCTCCCTCCCTCTTCCCCCCATTACCCTCCCCTAGTCCTCAAAAAGAAGGAACCCTCCTCTACTACTATTTGATACTAGCCTATTAAGTCTCATCAGGACTGCCTACCTCTTCTTCTCCTGTGGTCTGGCAAGACAGCCCCACTAAAGGGAAGTGATTGAAGAGCAGACAGCCCCTGCTCCCCTTACTAGGAAACCCACACAAAGACTGAGGTGACTATGGGCTACATCTGAGCAGGGGATCTAGGTCCTCTCCATGAATGGTCCTTGGCTGGTGTATCAGTCTTTGCAAGTGTCTCTGGGCCCAGATTTGTTGGCTTTATTGGGAGAGACACCTTTTTAATGCCCATTATTACAATGATGATTTTGGACAAATGATGACTTTGGACGCATGCCAGGAAGGATGAACACGCGGGCCCCGGTTTAGCAAGGATGACTAAGACTTGGGCGTTTGGACTCGGCTTTCCATTCTTTCTAGCCTCTTCCTCTTCCTGGACCATGTGGGTGGCAGCACACTGATGACAAACTCTTGGAGCACCCAGGCCAGGCTCACACAAGTTTATTTCTTGCTCCCCCATTTGGCAGGCTCTGTAGCTCCACCTAGTCCCCAAATATTCTCTTCCTTTCACCCAACCCACCTCCTCCATTCCCAGGCCACCAAGCCTGCTCCCTACACCATCTTCCCCAGGAGAGGCTGTTAGCAGACATTTCCTGGCCTGGCTGTCCTTATGGGGACAAAATCAGGAGAGCACAGAGGCTTACTGGCTCCTGGCTCGCTAGCTGGTGGCCTCAGCCTAACTCTGGGCTGTCCTTAACTTAGAGCCCTAGGCAGAGCAGCAGTAGGGTGTCAGTGAGAAAAGGTATGCAAATACTTATCCCTCCCTGCTCTTCAGAATAACCCTCCCTCTCTCTGTCACTTTCTTCCTTTTCTTTCTCTTCCTGCTTCTTTTTCAAGCAGGAACACAAGCCATGCCTTGTGTTTTGGGGGAGAAGAGAAGAAGCAGCACAGGAAAACAAATGTCTCAGAGACAGAGACATAGGCCACATGGCAAAGTGGAGTGAGTTTTGAGTTTTACAGCAGCCGCTTTGTGTCTCTCGAAGCACCCCTAAGTGGGCAGGACCCCACAGGCTGCCAGACCCACTCAGGGGAGGTATGCTTTTCTGGGAAACGCTGAGGACAGGGGCACAGGGAGTCTGGCAGTGCCCCTGTGCCAGACAAGGTGCTGGGACCTTTGAGTCTGCACAAAGATAGAATTGGGCTTTCCACTACTCTTGCAGGATTGGGGCCGCAGGAAAATTTGAATTTTGTGTTAAGAGAATAAAATAATGTTATATTTCTCCTACTCTTGGGTTAGGGCCCCACCCATCCCCCCGCCTCAGTTTAGCCTTGAAACAATGGGAAGAACCAGGTTTTGCAATGGTTAAGCTTGGTTGTCAACTTGACTGCCTCTGGAATCAACTAAAATGCGAGTAGTGGGTTCCCTTGAGAGCCATGCTTGGTTGCCTCTTTGGAAGCAGGAAGAGCTACTGAATGTGGGTGGCACCTTCTGCTGGCAACCCAAAACAATGGAAACAGAAGGAAGAAACCTTTCCTCCAGACTCTCTGCCCTCGTGCCCACTGGCAAGTTCATCCATCCTGTTTCTGTGGTTATGCGGAGTTGCTATTAGAATAGGTTTCCTCAGGCTTCCAACGTAGACGGAAGAGGAGCAGCTCTTCTCCAAGAATCTTCCAGGCCTTTCATACCTGAGTGGAAATGCTGACACATGTAGACCCAGGCCAGGGTGAGCAGTCATTGTTGGACTACCCGAGCCTGTCTTGGAAGTCAGTTTAACACATACCGCATATATACATATCTGTGTAGATATTATATCGGTTCTGCTCCTGTAGAGAACGCTTAGTCTCCACCCGAAAAGAGGAAGGGGAATCTGGAGCACCTGGCACCTGGCAGGTCTGCTCTGCCCCAGCCTCTCTGTAGCTTGTAGGTGTAGCTGCTCACCTCTGCCTCCCAGTGTTGCCTGCTTTGGCATGTAGGTTGTATTCTCAACAGCAGGTCTCATGGCTATTGTTCAAGCTGCCTTTACTCCTAGTGCCTGGGACAAAGAACTTCCCAGGGTGGGGACTCTTGAATTTGGGGAAAATTCTATCACGGGGAAGATAAGGAGGCTTGTCCAAGACTGATGTCTGGGTTTCTTATACTTCTTTAGAAATAAATTTGTCGTATTTATTGATTGTTGCTCTTAGAGCCTGTGTTGTTGGTGTTCTGTTCAGGAAGTTGTCTCCTGTGCCAATGAGTTCAAGGCTCTTCCCCACTTTTTCTACTATGCGGTTTAGTGTGTCTGGTTTTATGTTGAGGTCTTTAATCCACTTGGACTTTAGTTTTTTGCAGGGTGATAAGTATGGATCTATTTGCATTTTTCTACATGTAGACATCCAGTTAGACCAGCATCATTTGTTGAAGATGCTGTCTTTTTTCCATTGAATGATTTTGGCATCTTTGTCAAAAATCAGGTGTCCATAAGTGTGTGGATTTATGTCAGGATCTTCTATTCGATTCCTTTGATCCACTAGTCTATTTCTATACCAGTACCATGCAGTTTTTAGTATCGTTGCTCTATAGTACAGCTTGAGATCAGGGATGGAGATATCATGAAATTTGCAGGTAAATGGTGGGATCTGGAAAAGACCATCCTGAGTGAGCTATCCCAGAAGCAGAAAGATGCACACGGTATACAGTCACTCATATAGACATATAATATAGGATCAACCTACTAAAATCTGTACACCTAAAGAAACTAATCAAGAGGGAGGACTCTTGCTAAAATGCTCAATTCCTATCCAGAAAGGCAAAGAGGAAGGACATCAGAAGAAGGAGAAAACAGGGAACAAGTCAGGAGCCTGACACCGAGGACCTCTGAAAGGCTATCAGTGCAGATGCTGAGACTTATGGGCAACCTTTGGGCAGAGTGTAGGAAATCTTATGAAAGAAGTGGGAAACAATAAGATCTGGAGAGGACAGGAACTCCATAAGGAGAGCAACAGAACCAAAAATATCTGAGCACAGTGGTCTTTCCTGAGACTGATACTCCAACCAAGGACTATGCATGGAGATAACCTAAGACCCCTGCACAGATGTAGCCCATGGCAGTTCAGTATCCAAGTGGGTTCCATTGTAATAGGAACAGGGACTGTCTCTGACATGAACTGATTGGCCTGCTCTTCAATTTCCTTCCCCTGAGGGGGAAGCAGCATTACCAGGCCACAGAGGAAGACAATGCAGCCACTCCTGATGAGACCTAATTGACTAGGATCAGAAGGAAGGAAAAGAAGACCTCCCCTATCAGTGGACTTGGGGAGGGGCATGCATGCAGAAGGTGGTGGAAGGGAGGGATTGGGATGGGAGGAGGGAGGGAACCACAGGGGGGGATACAAAGTGAATAAAGTGTAATTAATAAAGAAAAAAAGAAATACATTTGTCTTAATAATGACAGCAAAAGAAAAACAATCTAAAAAGCAGACTTTTTTTTTAACCTTCTCAAAATGAGCATTTTTTTTTTTTTTTAACAAGAGTTCTTTAAATTACTGCTTTGGTTAAAGTCTACACAAGAGCTAGTGTCAAGTTCAAGAGAAACTCCATTTCCCCAAAATCTGTGGTTAGACCAAACCCAGCCTTCCTCAGGAACTCGTGAAGCTGGTTCCCCTCTACCAAAAGGAGCCATTTGCCTTATTACTGGCAGAAGGGACAAATGGCTTACTGTGGTGCCTGTTAGTATATCAAAGCACCCACTGACCTACAGGCTCCCTCGGTATCACAAGTTCCTAGATCTTATCTCCACCCTTACCCTAAAATCCCTCCAGTTCACAGGCTTTCCTGCCCCCAGCTGCTCATTCTTCTCCCCGCCCCAACCCCAGACTCACTTTATAGACCAGGCTGGTCTTGAACTCACAAAGATCTGCTTGCCTCTACCTCCCAGAGTGCTGGGATTATAGGCAGAAGCCTGCCATTTCAAGTATGTTTACTCTTGTTCTCCTTTTCCTTTTTTCTCAAACTCCCTCCTCCCCCTCTCTCTGCCCTTTGCCCTCTCCTTCCCTTTATCCACCCTCCCCCCGTTCTGCCCCTTCTTCTCTAATGGCCGTGTCCAGTCTGCTGACACTGTTCAGTCCTCTTTCTCTCTCTGCTCTGAACTCTTCCAGATGCCTCTTAATGTTCTCTTTCCCCATTCTACAATACAAACTTTCCCTTTAGCTATGTCATGGAGCTGAACGTGTTGTCCGTTTATGCATCTGCTGTCAAAACCCAGGAAGGCATAAATGGACCCCTGTCCAAGGAGCCCAGCTTCTCCTAGTGGAACCAAGCTGCTGATTCGACTCTCCTAAGACATGGATCATTTGTTTCCGGGGGCTTCTGTCACCAACCCTATCCAACTTCAGAGTCTGCCTCTTTGGCCATTTTTTCCCTCCACCTGCTCTCTCCTGGTACTTGAGCATCACCTTGGAGCTGTCTGCTCTCTGTCTCTCTGTCTCTGTCTCTCTCTTTCTCCCACACCCCAACACCCTCTCTGATCCTGGAGCCTACTACTGCTACAAAAGCTGCTCTGGTGTGCCAGGCAGCTTCTCTCATCCTACTGGGCAGCCACCACATGGAAAGTGACACCTTTCCTTTGTGACCTGGGACATTTCTCTCCGACAGGCCTCTCAGTCTACTTGAGGATGTCCTGGATTGAAATTCTTGTCGCTGGCACATTTACCCTTCTCTTCCCCATCCTTGCTATTCATCCTCCTACAAGATGCCTGCTCTGTGTCTGTCCCTCTCCTGAGCTTGGTTTTGCAGGAACCTGCTGTTTAAGTCCTGCAGGTCAGGCAGCCCTCCTGGGTCCCTAAAATATTGAAATCCTTTCTCTGTCAGGGTTCCTGGTTTTGTTCCTTTCTCCTCTGTCTCTCTGCTCCCTCCTGGAGCTTATTGGAATCCTCCACCTGGTGAAATTCCTGCTTGTAACCCTTCCCTAAATTCCCCCCCACCATGTTTTCTTTCCTGCTTGCTCTCTCTGTCTCAGCTGGCTCCTGTCTATAACCATGGGCTTTTCCCACTCGAAATATTCCTCCTCTGCCTTCTCTAATGGCTTCCCCCTATGATTCAGAGATTTCATCAAGCCTCCTACCTTAGTGTAAACAGCCTGGCCTCGGTACAGCTCAACGGACAATTGATGGCACATTCTATTTTCAAACTCTTGTAGATTGTAACGACTTCTGCCACTACACAAACAAATGACTCCTCCCCCCAATCTCACATCTCTAAACTTTCTCTGCTCTCCAGTCTCAAAACTCTCTTATCTGGAAGGCTTCTTTACTGTTTGCTCATCTCTCCCTCTGATTGCTAAATTCAGTCTTACAGAGATTCAAATGTCTTTTGAATGTTTATGCTGTTCTATTCTATAAAAAAAAGCTGGCTATGGAGTTGGGCTATGCAACCCCTCCTCCTCAGCCCTGAACATGCTTGTTAAAAAAATAAAAAATAAAATAAAATTCCTCCAAACTAGAAACTAGGATTTTTCCTTATGAAGTGAAACCAGGCAAATGCAGCCTTTAGGGGAGGAGCTGGTTTAGGTCTTCTGTTGCTGCTACGCTGATAAAGCTACAGTTAGTCATCAACACCATCAGAGATCTGAGAAGAATAAATTCGATTAGGAAGCATAACCCAAAAGTCCTCTGTATCTATTTTAATGATACCAACTTACCCACTTGGACATCCAGCCTGGGATTCCTCCATGGCCTTCTGGACGGCTTAGTTGGATGCAGAATTTGTCAGTCTTTGGCTGTCACACAGTACAGCATTAATTCTTCCTCTACCACACTGGACAGCATCAGCCTTTGGCCATTAGACCCATGAAGCCTGAGAGATTTTTCCATAGAGGAGGAACCTGGGAAAACTGACCTGCTCTGGTAAAGCAGGTCAGCGCAGCCAACCCCACAGTGTACACAGCGAGGGCAGTGCCCTAGAGATACTGAGGCATGGGCAGTTGTCAGCATGGCCACAAGCCAGGTGGAGTCCATCGTTACCCATCTTTGGAGACAGCTGCTACCAGAAGCTGATATCTTTGTCTACCAGGGAATTATTTTTCATTAAACACCTTAAATGCCAAATTCAGCAGAACTCTGAGGAGTCTGAGCTATCATTTAACGTATTAGGTATAACTATTTTTAAACAAACTTTACTTGTTTTAGTTACTTGCTTCAGGCTTACTCCTGACAGCATACAAAAGACTAAAGATTGTCTCCATAAATGAATTACATTTGTACTTAGCATGACCAAAAACAGTTCTAAGCACATTCAAGACTTTGATCATTTATAAGGTGACCATTAGCTAGCATGCCTTAATTATCTTTAACAGTTTACAAGTTAGTAAATTTCATGAGATTAGGATTTCACAGTTTTATTGCTGTTAAATTTGAGCCTTAAAAAATTGAGTTGAAAGCCGGGCATGGTGGCTCACACCTTTAATCCCAGCACCCAGGAAAGCAGAGGCAGGTGGATTGCTGTGAGTTTGAGGCCAGGCTGGTCTACAAAGCAAGTCCATGACAGCCAAGGCTACACAGAGAAACCCTGTCTCAAAAAAACAAACAAAAAATATTTAATTGAATATTCTTTATCATCAAAATCAAACTTTAAACCATAAATACAGACCACAGAGAGACTGGGAACCCTACCACTTTGATCCTTTCATGGTGTAGCATTACAAAATATCACAGTTTCTTGTATTACTCAATTTATCCACATATCTAAAGCTTAACAAAGTTAGCAAAGACAAAGAGGCTAGACATATATCTTCCAGTCAGTTTCTGCTAGCCTGCATAGACCTTTACAACCTTAGGAATAACCTTAATCAGACATACTTTATTTATCAAATATATGTTGTTCCCTATCTGAAATGCTTACTCCCAGGACAAAAATCGTCATACAAAAATCCCTTCTAATCTAAAATATTTAGATTCCTTAAGTCTAAAAAAAGAGATACAATGATAAGCAGAGGGCTCAGTAGGACTAGGAGGTTTTATGGGTGCTGCCTTGGTTGTTTTATACCACATGGTCATCTTACTCAAGATGGTGGTGAAGTTACATGGCACATACTTTCTTTACTATAGCCAGCCACATGACTGCTTCCATCTTGATGAGATCATCAGCCAAGATGGCAGCAAGCCACATGGTTGCTATTTACTCCAACATAAGCCCATCGGGCATATATTTTTGCTCCCATCTATTTTCCTAAACAAGTGCTGAGTCCAAGTTATATATAAGCATGTGGCAGCACTTAATAGTCACTTCTCTGGAAGAGCATTGATCACAGCAAGTTTTTTTCGCTCACTAAAGGAAAAATGATTGACAGTCGTTCAGGGGGCAAGCCTGGTAAATGATGTGGATAATTTATCTGGACAGCAGCACAGGAGTGACCACAAGCTACAGATGTTTTCCTCCTCCTGAGGCTCAGTAGCTGCTGCCAGAGAGGCTTAGAGTGGAGACATTATTGGAACAAAAGGGAAGTCTGAGGGTATCAGCTCAGATCTGGGTTGTGGTTCTCATGCTGGACACTGTTGTCCAGGCTTGCGTAGTAGCATGTTGATGGTTTTCCTTGTGTGATAATTCCCAGACACCAGAAAAGACTCCCTCCTGATTGTTTATGTGATATTCACAACATATTATTTAGCAAATATTTATGAGGATATTTTTTTTCTTCTAAGCCAGGCAACGTCCTATATATTAGGGACACAATGAGAAAGAAGACAAACTGTTATGATAAAAATAATTAATACTATCGCAAGTTATATTATTGAAAACTTCTAGAAAGAAGTAAAAAAAAATGTTAAAAAAAAGTCTTTTAAAAGTATCATTTGGTCACTTCAGTCTTCATACCCTCCCCCATTAGGAGTCTCAGCTAGAGTCACACCCATATCCTCCCAGGAGTCTGCCCTGTAGCAGGCCTCCAGCTTGACCAAGAGATGTCCCTCCCCAGTTTCTCTTCTTGTTCCCAGCCCTCTCACCTTTCACCCCATTCTCCCCATATCTGACCCCCACCATTCTTTCCCTCCCCAATCCATCTCCTGCCCAGTTCCCTCTCTTCATCCACTTCTGCTGTCTGTTCTATTTCTCCTTCTGAGTGACATACTGGCACCCTCCTTTGGGCCCTCCTTGTTACTTAGCTTCCTTGGGTCTGTGGATTGTGGTATGATTATCCTGTACTATAGGTCTAATATCCACTTATATACACCATGTGTGCCTTTCTGGATCTGGGTTACCTCACTCAAAATGATCTTTTCTAGTTCCATCTATTTGCCTGCAAATTTCATGATTTCTTTGTTTCTAATAGCTGATACTGTTCCATTGTGTAAATGTACCACGATTTTTGTATCCATTCTTAGGGTGAGGGACATCTAGGTTGTTTCCAGTTTCTGGCTATTATGAAAACAAACAAACAAAACAACAACAACAACAACAACAAAAACACTACGAACATAGTTGAGCAAATGTCTTTGTTGTGTGGTGGAGCATCTTTTGGGTAAATGCCCAGGAGTTGGTATAGCTGCATCTTAGGATAAAACTATTCCCAATTTTCTGAGAAAGTGCCAGATTGATTTCCAAAGAGGTTGTACAAGTTTGTACTCCCACCAATAATGGAAGAAGGTTTTCCTTTCTCCACATCCTCTCCAGTATGTGTTGTCACTTGAGTTTTTTATCTTAGCTGCTCTGTCTTGCATAAGATGAAATCTTAGAGTCAACCACCTCCTAGCCAGGCAGGACTAGTGGAAGGAGGAGAACAATAACCCACCAATAAAATCTGTGAACCAAAAATTACCCTGCCTGAAAGAAGTGTAGGGATAACGAGTGAACAAAGTAGAGGGAAAGTTCAAACAATAACTGGCCCAACCTGAAACTCACTGCACGGTAGAGAGCCAGCCCCTGACACCAATAATGATACTCTGCTATGCTTTCAGACAGGAGCCTAACTTGACTGTCCTCTGGGAGGCTCCAGCCAACAGCAGATTAAGACAGATGCTGGGACTTGCAGCCAAGCATGGGGTGCAACTCTGGAGGTCCTGCAGAAGTGTCAGAGGAAAGATGGAAGGACCTGGAGGGGACAGGAACCTCATAAGAAGATGAACAGAGAAAACTAACACAGTAACACAGTCACATAAGGGCTTTCAGAGACTGAGACATCAACCAAGGAGCATGCATTATCTGGACCTATGCCCCCTGTACAGATGTAGCTGACAGGTGGCTTGGTCTTCATATGGGGTGCCTGGCGATGGAGGAGGAGCTGTTTTAACATGGGCTCTATTGCCTGCTTTTGGATCACTTCCCCCTGGCAGGGCTGTCTTGCCAGGCCTCGGGATGAAGCTATGTGCAGTCCTGATGTGATTTGATGTGTAGGGAAAGTTAATACGGTGGTGGTGGCGGGGGAGGAGCTCCCCTTTTCTGGGAAGAAAGGGAGAAGGAGGGAAAGTAGGGGGTCTGGGAGGAGGAGAGAGGCACGCATAAGATGTGAAGTAAATAAACTACTATAAAATTTAAAACTAAGTAGAAACATTAAAAAAAAAAGTATGATTTGTCAGGCTGGAGAGATGGCTCAGTGGTTAAGAGCACTGGCTGCTCATCCAGAGGTGCAGAGGTTCAATTTCCAGCAATCACATGGTGGCTCCCAACCATCTATAATGAGATCTGATGCCCTCTTCTGTCATGCAGGTATACATGCAAATAGAGTGTTCATATGCATATATAGATAAATAAATCTCTTTTTTAAAAGTTTGATTTGTCTGTTTTTGAGACCAGGTCTTTCTATGTATCCCTACCTGTTCTGGAACTTGCTATGTAGACAAAGCTGGGGCCAAATTCACAGAGATCCACTTTCTCCTGCCTCCTGAGTGCTGGGATTAAAGCAGTGAGTTTAAAATAGTATTTTTTTTTTTAAGTAGGCAAATTCCAATAACCAACAAAATCTCAGAGAAATGCAGAGCAGGACCTTAACGCATGACCATTGTATGACCATCATATGACTGTCACAATACTCCTTTATAAACCAGTGTTCATAAGCTTTTCCTATGTTACAGTAAGACAGGCCTCTGCTCTTTGGGACTGTAGGGCACACAGAATTTTACTTTTTGAACAGCGTTTCTGAAATATAATTGACATAACACACAATTCGCCCATTTAAAGCATTTAGTTCACTGGTGTGTAGTGTATTCGCTGTGTTATGCATTCGCCATCACAGTCCTCTAAAATACTTTCTTTTCCCTACAAGGGAAGCCTGCACTCATTTCCTATCACCCTGCTGCTTCTCCCCACTGCTCACAAGTCCTTGACAACCACTTTCTGTCTCTACAGATAAACCAAGTCTGTTCAGGTCACATAAATTGAATAATAAAATTATCGTCACCCTGTGTAACGATTCCGCCATTTTCTGTCCTGGCTGCTAACCAGCCTGAAGCATCCCATGCTATATGCCCCAGATTCCCACTTCTGAACTTTAGCGGATTCTTAGACATCTTAGACTGTGAACTTCAACTAAACAGAGACAACATTCTTCAAAGCGACCAGGAACGGCTGTTTAAGTGATTATTGATAAAGGCTGAATTGTGGAATGCATATTTCCATTCAGTGAGGGTCCATTTGAAGTTATGACCCTACTCAGAATGTAACTAACTTTTGATATGAGAAGGGTCAGGAGTACCCTTTGGTACTGTGAATGTTCATCTCTGAAGGAAAAAAACAGCCATTTTCAGAACGTGATCGTGGTCGAGACAGGAAGCTACAAAACCACAATGCGAAGCCAGAATTTTCTGAGTGTGATAGAGAAAAACAAAGCATTTTATAGAATCCAATCAACACTTGGTGTTTAGTGGCTATTTTTAATCCTGAAAGCTGAGACTCGTTAATCCGTAGTAAGTGGTAGCACATGCCATTGGTCAACCATAGGAAGCCCAGATGATGACCTAGATTGACTCAGTGCTGTGCCTTCAGTGAAAGCAGGTTAGGTAAACTGCCACTGCCCTTAGGGGGCGGAGCCAGAGGTTCCATGAGGCTCTTTGTCAAGCACAGAGGATGCGCTTTCTGGTTCTCATCATCGTGCTGGCTTAGTCTCAAGGGCTTGGACTTGATTTCACAGACTCATTAGAGGAATTCTTTCTCTTTGTTTTGTCTTTCAGATAGGGTCTCTGTAGCCAAAGCTGGAACTGAAATGACAAATGCTCCTGCCTTAGCTTCCCAAGCTCTGGGATTACAGTTGTGAGCCACCATGCTTGGCCGAAGGATTTTTATATATCTGGACTGAATGAGATTTTCATATCAGGTTCCTGGTATCCAGAGTGGGCAAAGGATGGTGAAGAGGCTCTCAAGGGTAGATTTAGCTGACTGAAGGTCACTTGTGTGTACCTGTGATATGAGGGGCAGGCACTGAGGAACACTTGTGTGGTGGAGACTTGTTCTTCCTGGAGCAGAACTATCCTAATGGTAATTACTAGGAAAGATAAACAGGCTTTGTTTGGGGCTGAAATAGTTAATGAATTTGATCACGCTGTTGGGAACACGAATTGCTTGTTATACTGCATGACTTAGGAACTCAGAAGTCGGTTCCCTCTCTGTCACCGTGATCTGATTTGGAGCCCTTCTTGCTATAAAACTCAGCCTTGAAATTAGCTACACCAAGAAATTCAATGACAGCAAATCCATGGCTAACCCTTCCCTCCCCCGAATTTCACCTTTAGACTTAAAGAAATCTAGGGAGAGTTCATGCTGCACAGCACAAGGATATCTTTCTTGTAAATCTCTCTGTAGAAATAAATATTTTAAAGAAAAGTCTGCTAGGGTCTGCTCCTGATCCCCTGAGGGCAGGGAGTTTGGAGGCTAAGGGATCTACCTCCCTTCGTCTTTCCTGCACTTGGCGACTCCTTATTTGAGGAAATTCCTTTCTTCCCAGCCAGCTGACTATGGAGTTTCTCTTTTACCCTGTGGTCTTCAGTTTTCTGTCACTAGAACAAAATACCTTGTACAGTGGAGAGTTTAAATTTGGCTCATTATTTAGAGGTTTCAGTCCATGGTTACTTGCCCTGAGGGTCTCAGATCTGTGGTGAGGCAGCACTTTTTAGGGAAGTGGGTGGTATTGGGGAGTTGGTCTGATACTTATATTTTGATGCTAATTACTGGTCCTCAAGATCTGGCAACTGCCCTATCCTTGTTGTGTAAACCTGCCTAAGACATTATTCCTGATTGGTTAATAAAAAAGGCCTGATCCTGGACAAGGTGAAAGGAGGTAGGTGTGGCTAAGGTTCTTGGGCTTTGGGGATAGGAGAGTAATGGGAAGGAGTCAGACAGGAAGAGAAGAGGAAGAGGGACTTCATGATGGGTTATCCTGGAGAAGGAACTCTAAGAATAGGGTGGAAAGATCCAGATGAAGGCTAAGCAAGTATTTATGGAATTGTGGATGGGAGGTGTGCCAGATAGGAATGGTTAAAGATGGTATGGGATGGGGGCTGGGAAATGGGTGAGGAGATGATTGAGATAGCATAGGTAGAATTATCTGTCCAGCCCTGAGTGTTATAAGGCAATTATAAAACCTACCAAGGATCTGTATTTTATTGTGACAGCAGGTTAAATAAGACCCCCGTAATAATTATAGGGCTAATAATAAACTTACATAGCTCGATACCATTTTATTTACAACAACAGGGTGGTAGAGCAGATCCTCTCATCTGATGTTCAGGGAGTGACAGAGAAAAAGAGGGAGTCCCCAACATCCCATTGGAAGGCACATTTCCAGGGATCTCAGAACTTTGAACTAGGTCCTGTCTCCAAGACCGCATCACCTCTCAAAAACATCACCCTGGAGACCAATATGCTAATGCATGGGCCTTTGGGGAGGGTCAGGTGGAGTGGGGTGGTGGAGCAGATACTCTAAGCCCAAGCTATAGCACTTCACAAAATGGTCATCACAGAGTCTTTCCTTCAAAGCCAAACTCCTCTACAGAAGCCTTCACTGAACAGCTACCAAGTGAGGTATTTTTCTATATTATGGGCTATATAAACATTTTTATGTGTGTGGGGTTGGATATGTTGGATATGTTCTGTATGTAGTTACTATGAGAAACACATTTCAGATTTTACCTTATATATGTAAAATAAACTAAAGAAATGTTAGAGTTTCAGCTTAGTGATCAATGTTTGTACTCCAGTTTCTCCAGGTTCTGATCCATTACTTTCTACCTGGGTGAGGTGACATAGGCTGATTTCCTGAAATATTTAGATTCCTGAAGTAAAGGAAAATGAGGGAGCTAGTTGTGTTCCATTTCACTGGAGAGTATTAGTAAATATTTTTATCTTAGCAGTACTTGCCAGCAAAGAGGATGTTATATAATTACTTAGTTTGTTTTAAAAAAAAAAAAGTCTGTGGACATGTTAAAAGCGTCTCAAGGGTTTTGTTACTGTCATGAGATGGATGGTATTTTATTTAAGACTGTGGGCTGGTTGTGGAATCTTGCCACAGGAGTTTGGCAGAAGCAGTGTTGTGGTGTCTGAGGCTGGCCAGACAAGGCAACACTGCTTTCACTCCATGCTACTACCTCCAGAGCGCTTGTGCTTACAACCCAGACACCGTGCTAGAGGAAGTCCATACCACAGAGAGGTCACGTGAAAACTTTATGGCCAACAGTGCCAATCAAGGTCTCAGCTGCCTGTTTCAATCATACTACAGTGAGTCCATATGACTCCTTAGGCATGGTCTGACTGCAGTGAAACCCCAGTGCCCTCTCCCTGAGCCAGAGCAGATGGGTCATATGGTCCCATCTGTTGTGACTTACATTCTTGACTCCTGTTTTTAATCCCAAAGATGTATAACTATCATACTTGAAAATGACATGATTTTCATGTCATTACTTAAGTGGCCTTGGTGTGAAGTGTCTTGACAGGTAGTTTGTGCTCCATTTCTGTCTCTTGGATAAAAGCCCATAGCTTTGGGACACCAGAGGCCCACCTTCCCTTCCATCTTTTCTACTACTGTTAGACTTTCTTATAATTGGTTTGACTTCAAAGGGATGTGAAGATCTTGGCCAAGGAAATTTTAGACTTTAATGCCTGGTGAGAACTTGGTAACCTCTAAGTTTATATTATACATAATCATATCATCATTATCATCATCATTTTGCCTCATAATTTTTTTGGAGTGAAAATGGAAATGGAAATAAATGGAATAAATGGAAAAACCCATTCTTGGGGAGATAAAAATCCTGTATATGGGGGTGCTGGAGAGATGGCTCAGTGGTTAAGAGCACTAACTACTCTTTCAGATGGTCCTGAGTTCAATTCCCAGCAACCACATGGTGGCTCATAAACATCTATAATGTGATCTGATGCCCTCTTCTGTCACGCAGGTGTGCACTCATATGCATAAATAAATAAATCTTTTTTTAAAACCCTGTATATGCATTCATTGGATTGCTTCTTATGACCCCATGTATTGAATTCAACAAAACGGACAATGTGGAGCAGGAGGAGGGAGGTATGAGAATTCATGAGGTATGGAAGCAGTCCTTCAGATGGTCTTTGTGACTCCAATCCACTAATAGATCTCACAAAGACCAACGCAGAAAACATAGTAAATGAGGAGAGATACAATATGCTAAGGCCAGCTCTCTTTAACAGACTCTTACAGAATCTGTCAGAAAGGAATGTGGCTGTCCCCTTAGACTTGGCAGGCACTGAGTGGTGTACTTACCCAAAGTCACATATATAACTAGAATGGGACTACAACCACACCTACATTACAGCCCCTGACTTAGCTTTGCAGTCTGGCTTTGAAATGTAGCCCTGTTACATTGTTGACTGTATATTTGTCACTTTACAATCTTGAATTTTGGGGGTCAATTCTATCTTGCTTGAAGAAGGCAGAATTTTTCTCTTTGGGTCAACAGAGGAAAAGTTCCCTGTGAACATTTTCCTAGGAAGGTAGAAAAAACAATTGCCTTGGACCTACAGCTAACGTAACCTAGATAAATGATGATAACTCTGGTAATTCTAGTTGTTTATCTGGACTTTGTCTTGACTGCTAGACTAGGAATCCTGTAAAGGTGCACATAGCTGTCAATCCCATCACTGCAGCCCAGCTGAGTGCAATGGCTGCTACTTACCTGGCTTAAATATTTCAAGTGAAAACAGAAGGGGACTATATGAAAGGAATAATGGGACTAGCAAGAGGTGGGATGGGGAACAAGAGAGGTGGAAATGAGCACACTGTGCAGTGATATACATATATGTGAAAATGTCCTAAGAAAATATATTTTGTGTGCTTGTTAAAATATTCATGAAAAAGAAAACCAACAAAACTATCTGGATAGTGTTCTGTGTCCTACATGCTTCCACTGAGGTCTGGTTCCTGTTGACTCTCTGAACAAACAGTTACTCCTCCATCTTCTTACATTAGATTCGTAACTTATAGATGTTCTTTTGGTTTCCAGAAGGACAACCATTGAATGTCATTTGTCCCTGCCAGAATTGTGTGGATTCCTACTCTACATCACTGACCCCCATTCTTTAATAGTCAAGCTTCCCAGTGTCAAAGTCCTTGGTAACACGAAGTGGGCTCAACTCTAAAAAGAGTATTGCAATTATTGTTTTCATGTCTTTCTCATCCACTGCAATAGGACCCCTTAAAGAACTCTTCCTCACTTATATCACAGATATATCAATATTTGTGAGTGAAGAGCAAGCTATCACCTGAAAAGTTCGGCATATTTGGAAGCAAGAAAATTTACCAAACTGCTTTCCAGAAGTTTTCAGTGTCTACTGTGCTGGCTAGTTTTATGTCAATTTGATACACAAAGTAGAGTTATCTGAAAGAAGGGACCCTCAACTGAGTACAGTTCCTGCCTCCAGGTTTTTTTTCTGTTTGGGTTATTGTTCTGACTTCCTTCTAAATGAACAGTAGTGTGCAAGTATAAACCAAATAAACCTTTTCCTCCCCAGTTTGCTTTTTTTTGATGTTTTATTTTTTAACTTTTTTAATTTTTTATTAATTACACTTTATTCACTTTGTATCCCCCCATAAGCCCCTCCCTCCTCCCCTCCCGATCCCACCCTCCCACCCTCTTCTTCACACATGCCCTTCCCCAAGTCCACTGATATGGGATGTCCTCCTCTCCTTTCTGATCTTAGTCTATCAGTTCTCATCAAAAGTAGCTGCATTGTCCTCTTCTGTGGCCTGGTAAGGCTGCTCCCCACCTCAGGGGGAGGTGATCAAAGAGCAGGCCAATCAGATTATGTCAGAGGCAGTCCCTCTTCCCATTACTAAGTAACCCACTTGGACACTGACCTGCCATGGGCTACATCTGTGAAGGGGTTCTAGGTTATCTCCATGAATAGTCCTTGGTTGGAGTATGAGTCTCTGGGAAGTTCCCCCTGCTACAGAGGGCCTCTGAAAGCCAGAAGAAGAAAACAGGAAACAAACTAGGAACCTACCACAGAGGGCCTCTGAAAGCCTCTGCCCTGAAGACTATCAAAGCAGATGCTGAGCCTGATGGCCAACTGTCGGGCAGAGTGAATGGAATTTTATGTAAGAAGTGGGAAATAGTAAGAGCTGGAGAGGACAGGAACTCCACAAGGAGAGCAACAGAACAAGAAAATTTGAACACAGGGAACTTCCCAGTTTGCTTTTTGATCATGATCTTTTGTCACAGCAATAGGAATCCTAAGGAAAGTTGATACCAGTGTAGTCGGGTGTGGCTATGACAGGTCTGACCACGGTTTTGGGAGGATTGTGGAAGGACTTTCGAACTTTGGGCTAGAAAATCCATTGTTGAGAATACAACAATTTTTTTTTTTTTTGGTAGGATCTTGGTAGATAAGAATGTTGACAACAGTGTAGAAGATGAAAGACTGGCTTGTGAAGTTTCAGAGGAAAGTTTGAAGACTCTACCAGGTCCATTTGCTATTTTGAATTAAGATCCTGTCATTCTGGTCAGCTGAGGCTGCAGACTCAGCCACGATTAACCATTGAAGTGAAAAGAGAACAGCACCACTGAAGTGAAACCTTTGCATACCCTGGACAATTGATGCTAGTTAGCTGGAACTAAGACATTAGTGGTGGTTAAGAAGAGACTAGCATCACTGAGGTGAAATATTCTGGGCCATGTTGTCTCAGAGTCAGCACACAGAAGCTGTGCTCCAGAGGCACCCAAGGTTGTACCTTGTGCTGGCAGCCAAACCTGGCAGAGTTAGAATCACCCAGGTGGTATTTGTTTTGAAGGTATGACGGGTTCATGGAGAGCAGCTGAGGCTTGCCACTGGGAAAGGCCAGGAGAGGCCATTGGTGAAGATGCAGCATCGATGGCAGTTGAAGGCCCAGGACTTAAGGTGTCATGCAGATAAGTTGAGGCTTGGCACCATGAAGAGAGCCTATGTCCAGCTATTGATGATAGAACAGCCCAGTTGCAGCGGCAGACCCCAGCGTTTTGGAGATTCTAGGACCATGGGATGGCCACCAAGAACAACAGAAGTCCTAGCTTAGAAGACAAACTTTGTGTGCTGCAGAGGGTGGAGTTGAAGAAGAGATCCAAGCCTTGGTAGAGCCCAGGAGATGGTGAGTGATTCCTAGACATTAGTTGGAGTTTGCTTTGGCTTTCATCTGATTGTGTTTGTGCCCTGATTCTCCCCTCTTGAAGTAAAGTATTTAATTTTGATTTTTTTTTTTACAAGAGTTCCCAGCTGAAAAACTTTGAACTTTTAAAACAGATTTTGGAGTTTTAGAGAGATTAGATATTTTAAAAAGAGTGAAAATTCTAATGTTTGATTTTTTAATTCAAACCGTAGGACTTTTAAAATTATATTTTTAATGAGAGATCTTGGGGATGAATAAGAAAGGAATGGTGGGGGTTTAATAGTCACATGTCTGTGTGTCAAGTTGACAAAGGGTCAGTTTGCTGGATAGTTTTATATCAACTTGACACACAATATAGTTATCTGAAAGGAGAGAACCTCACTTGAGAAAATGCCTGCATAAGACCTGGCTGTAAGTTTACACTGGGCTGGTAGTTCTAGGTGCTATAAGAAAGCATGTTGAGTAAGGTAGGGGAAGCAAGCCAGTAAGCAGCACCCCTTCGTGGCCTCTGTATTAGCTACTGCCTTCAGGTTCTTTCCCTGTTTTGAGTTCCTGCCCTGACTTCCTTAAGTGATGAACAGATGAATATGGAAGAGTAAGCAAATAAACCCTTTTCTCCCCAGCTTGCTTTTTGATCATGGTCTTTTGTCATAGCAATAGAAACCCTAACTAAAACAACTAGCTTATTCTTTTTTTTTTTTTTTTTTGTATTTTATTTTTTTCTTATCAGTTACATTTTATTAACTCTGTATCCCAGCCGTGTCCCGATCCCTCATTCCCTCCCAGTCCCTCCCTCCCTCCCTCATCTCCACCGTGCCCCTTGCCAAGTCCACTGATAGGGGGGACCTCCTCCCCATTCATCCGATCCTGTTTTATCAGGTATCTTCAGGACTGGCTGCAAAGCTCTCCTTTGTGGCCTAACAGGACTGCTCCTCCCTTGGGGGGTGGGGAGGCCAAAGAGCCAGCCATTGAGTTCCTGTTAGAAATAGTCCTTGTTCCCCTTACTATGGGAAACCAATTGGTTACTGAGCTACCATAGGCTACATCTGAGCAGGGGTTCTAGGTTACATTCATACATGGTCCTTGGTTGCATGTCAGTCTCAGAAAAGACCCTGTGCCCAGATATCTTTGGTCCTTGTGGAGCTCCTATCCTTTCCTCATCAGTCTAACTCCCCTTCTTTCTTATGATTCTCTGTACTCTGCCAGAGGTTTGGTCATGAGTCTTTGCTTTGAAAACACTGCTAGTTAGAGTCTTTCCAATGCGCTCAGTAGACTCCTGTCAATGTTCAATGCGTATCCCATCTGTCTTTCAAAACGAGGATTGATAATCTTACCCCATGTCCGCTCTCTTGATTATCTTTTATAGGTGTATAGATTTCATTATGTTTATTATATCTTATAGGTCTATATAAGTGAGTATATACCGTGTTTGTCTTTCTCCTTCTGGGATATTTCACTCAAGATGATCTTTTCTAGATCCCACCATTTGCCTGCAAATTTCATGATTTCCTCCTTTTTTAAAATAGTTTTTTTTAAGATTTATTTTGTGTATGTGTTTTGCTCACATACATGTATGTGCAGTGCCTGAGGTCAGGTGTTGGATGCCCTGGAACTGGAGTTATGAATGGTTGTAAGGTAGCATGTGGGTGCTGAGAACTGACCCTGAGAGCTCTGCATGAGTAACAAGTACTCTTGACTTCTGAGCCATCCTTCAGACCCAACCCTGTTATTCTTTATGCTTAAAATGTCTACAGAACTCCAGGTCCTGACTAAAGCTCCTGAAGAGAAAATTCCTCAGGCTGACAAACCCTAGGAAATATATTGATGCCTTGAAATGTCTTAACACATGGGCCTTGATTAATTCTGACTTTATTTGTACCATGTTTCATGAACCTTTAGATGCCTGCTCAAGTAGATCTCATGATAACCCTGTATGGCAGTTGAGGTACATATGAAAAAAGCTCAAGTTCAGAGAAGCAAAGGCATTTGCCCAAGGTCACACCACTAACATCAGAATTAGGGATAGAGCCCAGTTCAACCTCTTTCCCACAGTACCATGCCTTTGTGAGTTAATGTCCATGATCCCCCGATGCTGGGCTATGTGGCACACACAGCTTAGGGTTCCTGGCTAAATTATGCGCTGGAGGCTCTACAGTGTTGTAATATGCTTTTACTTCTTTCTTCCAGAAGAAGTCCTGGGCCTGTGGTAGCTCTCTTGTATACTGGGTGGATAACTCTCCAAAGCAGGTGACAGAGCTTGGAAGTGACCTGACTTGGATCCAGGGTGACATATTTGGATGAATACATTGAGTTTGCAGAAAGACCAAAGTCATTCTCAAACCAAATAGTTATAGAATTCTCTGCTTCCCTTTCTTATTCTATCACCATTTACTTAGGAGTAAGTATGCCATGTTGAATAAGAAAAACTGGGTCTCCCTCCCAAGAGCTTTGACTGGTTTGCTTCCATCGTTGACGACACCCACAGGGGCAACAGCCTGTAACCTAATGTCTTGCTGCTTTGACTAGGGTGCCTCAAGTGTACCTTACACACACAGCCCCAGTGTGATGCAAAGCAATTTGTGCGAATGAAGGAAGAGAAGAAGCGGCAGTCTCAGCTTGTCCCAATGTTTCTTCACTTCTATTTCGAGTATTCCTAAAATGCAATAGTAATCAAAACACTATACACACATATACATGGTGTACATTCGATTTTATTTTTATTTTAGTGATAGGAATTCCTGGATTAAAAAGAGGGTGGTAACCGTTGCCTTAGGGGGAAAAAAAAGGGAGCCAGGCATGGTGATACACACCTGTAATCCAAGCTGCATGGAGACAGGAAGATCGGGAGTTCAGTCAGTCTGGGCTACACAGTGAGACCCTGGATCAACAATGAGAAGTGGGGTAGGGGAAGGAAAAAGGGGGAAGGGGGAAGAGTTGTTTTGCACTTCCGGACAACCACACTTTTCATCTTTTTCTTCTGGGTAAGATCTCTAATTACACTCAAAATGACAATGCTTGCTTCTGCCCCTTTCCACTACATCTCAGCTCCTTTGGGAACACTGGAAAGAGACAGTAGGCCAAGAGAAGTGGGGACTGAGTTACCTAGCCTTTACTGAATCATTCCCCAAAGATTGTTCTCCAAGAGATAGCAGGTATATTCTCCAGGCCAGTTCTTACAGGCTTATTTCCCAGCTCCTGTGAAATGATGTATCCTGTTCTTTGACAAATACACCAGAGCAATGAGAATCAGCCTGAAGTTACCAGTTCTTGTCTCCATGGTGATACTGAAATTTGAAGGAACTTACCTATTCAATATAATCACCACTTGTGCAAAAACAGGGGCAGAGCCTGTGAGGGGTCATGGGAAAGATCTGAAGTCATACTCCACATGACCAGGACAACTACTAAAGATGAACTTAGAAAGGAAAGTTGAGCTCACCAGTCTTCTCACCTGAGTTCCCCACACAGCTTTTTCATACCCAGGCAGCTCCACGGACAGGAAACCCCACAGAGGCACTGTTGGGAGTATGGTTTAGTTACCTTTCCATCACTCTTTTACAGAAAGGTGTGCCTAAGTCTTCACAGTATGCAAAAGCCTGGGCATAGTATTTAGATAGGAACTCCCAATTAAGAAATAATCTTTCATAGCACTTAAATACTACCACTATGTATGTCATTTCTTCTTGCTTAAAAGTATTTCTCAGTATATCTTTTCATTTCATGCTAGTCTTTGGGGTACAACTAATTCTAGGATAGTCATGAACCCACCCCAAATCACATCCTTCTAATTCTCATACTCAAATCTTCTAGGAACTTATTTATTTATTATTTATACAGTATTCTGCCTGAATTTGTGCCTGCAGGCAAGAGGGCACCAGATCTCACTATAGATGATTATAAGCCTCCATGTGGTTGCTGGGAATTGAACTCAGGACCTTTGGAAGAACAGACAGTGCTCCTAACTTCTGAGCCATCTCTCTAGCCCTTCTGGAAACTTCTTGATTCTAGCGTGCTTATAATTCTAAGTACTCATGTTTAAGCAAGAGCACATTTAACTACACACAGTTAAATGTGACCAGTAAGATCCAACCAGAAAGAGACCAACACATGGTAGATTATTTAAGCTACTAAGTTGAGGCTGTATCGTTCCCACGTGTTCATGGAATAACCAGGAGAAGCCTAGCTTTATTAGAGTGGATATAATTAATCATTACATGTATAACTATTATAATAATAGCTATACTTATATAGCACTTACTGTACGTAGTTTATCCATGCAAATTTAACACTCCAACAGTGTTATGAGGTAGCTTCTAAGCTCACTGGTATCTGTCAGGTGATATAACTAAGAAATGGAGAGGTCACATCCTAGGAGTTCCACTGCAGGATCATTCTAGTGGTTCATCCTAGAACATGGAGCCATTCATTGTTGAGGACTGAAACCTGGCATTTCAGTCTCTCAACTTAAATACACTCTTGCCTGTCCTGAACTCTGCATCGTTGGCTGTTTATATGTTTGACGTCTAACTACTACTTATTTGCAGAGCTGTTCTCAATTTCATTATGTTGCTGAGGCTTAAAAAAAATTCAAATTCAATTCTGATTCTTCCCTGGTTACTAGAACCAACTCATGTAGCTTCTTGGAGAAACAAATTCCTAGATTACTTGGGAAATACTGTTGGCTTATTTCTGTATGTAGCATCATGAATGGTAGAGTTCATCCAGGAAACAATGTAGCTAAGCCATCCCAGATAGCTGGGGCTGGGAAGAGGAACCACCAAAGGCATCTCTGTGGATTCACTTTGGTAGCATGACCCTGGAAAAGATACCCTGTTGTCTGTTAGAGGCTTCCCACGACTTACAGCATTCTAGACAATGCCAGTGTCTGATAATCCCTTCTTCTGGCAGGGGAAACCCTCTGATGATCAAAATTTTACGTTGCAGTTTAACAGTGCACAGCATTAAGAGTTTTCTCTCTTAAGTCATCCAGTTTTTAACACAACAAAGCAAGTGCCATTATCCTGTTTTCAGATGAAAGACTTTTCCAAATTCAAACTACCACTTGGTGTTAGTACTACACAGGAACGCATATCCATCAGGACTCTCTAGGGCTCAGTTTGTAACCGTTATAATGGACTGCTTCCATGCAGGGTCCACTTCTGTGTACATGACCTCATGTTATAGGGAAGGAATATCTGATGGGCCAGAGGCCATTGGATAGGATGACTTTTGTTTATTTTGTTAGTGTCTGTTTGTTTGTTTATTTTTGAAATTTCACTGGTCATTGAGTACAGACAGTGATTAATTGTGGTTGGGATGTTTGCAGAACATACACATAACCACAGGCTGGTACACACGATGAAAGGCTACGTGCTCTCTCCTGCTGTGGGGTGGAGTCCCAACAGTCAGATGGCCTCTTCTAGGCCCTGACCCCTTTTGATCTGCTTTCCTGTCCGTCCATAATCTTTACTGCTCACCTTGTATTTCGAGTCTCTTGCACTTTCCGCCACAGCTTCTTATTTTCCAGGAGACAAGACAGGTAATTCACCCCAAATGCCTGATCTACACTTACCTGTGCATTCTGGTCAACTTCCCATAGCTCTAGCAAAATACTCTAGGGTTTTAAAACTTCCCAACTTTTGATACTCAGAATAGATACACTTGCTTTCCTACCTGTGAAAGGGAAAAAAAGGAGAAATAGGAGTAAGGCTGCAGCCAACTGTGGTGTTCCCATGACTGCAGCTGAGGATCCTGCACTGAAAATGCTGGGGTGAGCTGTCGTATAGATTTTGGGGTGTTTTGGATTTTAGAATATTTACACACACACATATATATATAATGAGGCATCTTGGGAATTAGACCCCAGATTAATTTTTTGTGTGTACCTTTTACAAACATATACACTGAGGTAACTTAACACAAAAATTATATTGCATCTGACTTTTGACTGTGAGTCATCATGTGCTATTAGGTGTGGAATTTTCCACCAGAGATATGATATTTTCACTAAAATACTTTCACATTTTGGAGGATTTAGATTTCAGATTAAGAATGGTCAATGTATACAGACACACCTCAGGGCTGGGATGGCATTTAATCAACAAGTCTGGAAATTTATGGTAGGCTGGTATTTAAAATAATTATAAAGTTTACGCACTTGAAGAATGCTGTTCTTCAGAGGAGATTTTCATGCTCTTTAGTTTTAGGCCCGTTCATTGTGTGTGAGTTTATGTGTGTGTGTGAGTGTGTGTTACTGGGATTTGACCCTAGAACTTCATACATCCTAGGTAAGAACTGTACAACTGAATAGTATTCCCAGGACTTTTTACATTTTTCATTTTGAGACAGGGTCTCACTTAGTTGCCCAGCCTTTGAAACCACTTTCTAGTCTTGAACTTGTCATCTTCTTGCCTCAATTTTGGACTAGTTGTATACCAGGACTGACTTTTTTTTTTTTTCCTGGCTCTTAACACTGCACCCAACATATTTTTTCTAAAACACAAACCTAGTCATAGAACTCTTTAAAAGTCTATACAGTAGTTTCTGATCAATACATGGTAAGAAAAAAAAAATTATGGTGCCTAGCCCCTGTGGCTTTTCCAGCATTTTCTTTCATACTTTAATCCCCAAGCCTTAACATGCACTATTCTTCTGTATCTAGCACATCTTCAATATACTATCATGTATCACATACTCTCTTTTGCCTAATTCCTATTCATTTCCCACCAATTATGTTTTAAGTCTTACCCCTATAAGCAGAGTCAGCAGACATGTGATGTCCCTGCCCTGTCCCTTATCATTATCGTACTTACATGCTTATTTGTCTGTCCCCTCCATCCATTCAATGAGGGCAGGGAATGAGCCTGTCTTGCTTACCAGGATCTCCACTGCTTCACACAGGGTGTCAGACACGATGCCACTTAGTAAAGATTTATTAGGTGAATAAAGATAGCAATGATACCTGTAAGAGCTTCTGAATCGCTTCCGTCAGAATTGTTGAGAGGATAACCAAAAATTACTGATACCTCAACTAGGCAACTGTGGAGAACATGCACGCGTCATGGTCCTCATTGTCAAACACCTCATCATATTCCAGGGCAAGCATCTACACACCCATCTTCAACTTCCACTCCCTAACGATCCTAGTATATATTACATGGGCTATCGGTCTTCTGTAGACTCCAAGCCACAGGTATTCAGGTAACTCTCCTAAGCCATTATTTCAGTCTTGATTATCTTGGGTCTCATGATTGAGCAGGTATGGACAATTTGCAGCCAGTGTGTCCAGGATAGCTAACACATTTGTAGATGACAATATTATACTACAGTATCAAATGACGTTGAACACCCCTGAAAAGCATGACGTTCAAAGTGGGGCCGATATTAATGTTCACTTTCTTAACCATGATGGGTTAAGACACACTCAGTTGACATCAATTTTGGCTGCTTCTGGAATCAGTTTCCTAATTATTACATAATGCAAGTCTGTCCATAGTTTACACAGACATATGTTCCCAAACTGGCTCAATTTAGGCAGTGGGGATTTTTTTTATTATTCCAGTTTGAACCTCCACACTCTTCTATGTCAGCAGATACTTGGTATTGTCTGGAGTCACTTTTGATCATTAAAACTTGGAAGAGGGTGCTACTGACAGAGCTGTGAGGGAAGGGACACTGTGAAACATCTTAGAATGTACAAGGTAGCCCCTTCAATCAGAAAAGACCTGGTCCCAAATGTCATTAGTACCAAGGCTGAGAAGCCCTCTGTCGAGGTGACACTTGCCAGACTCTTGAGAAACAGGAGTTAAGGCCTATTCACTGATGTCATCCTTTCTAAGATCCATGGGAACAAAGTGGAAAAGAGCAGGTTCCAAACCAGTAGGAATGCTGGGACTATTCCCCTGCTTAATGTCTGAAAGAGAGATTTGTAGGCTCTCAAGTAGAGTATTTGCCTTTGGGAAATTTTTCTACATGGATCCTTGGCACAGATCATTAAATATCCTATGGAAATTTCATAATGCATGATATTTAGCACAGAGTTCAGCAGTCTTGTATGTAAATGGGGGCTTGGGGAAAGTGGAATCATATTTGAATTTGTTGTTCACATTGAAAAGTTTCATGTCATTTTCTTTCTCTAAAGGTATAAACATCTAGACAAAAATATCCATTTGAAATGTGAGATGTGAACTACCACCCTTCTACACGCACAGTCCAATGTATTTGTACTTAACTCATGAAGGCATAATGTTACAAAAAACATTTGTATATTATGAAGCCGTATGGCATCAAATTTCCAATTTATAGACAACTTTGTATTTACATAACAAATTATTAAATCAACCATTTTTCAGGTTTATAAAAGGTCATTGAGGTACACACACAGTGTGTATAAAAGCAGATAAGGCTGATTATACATATTTACAGTAGATACAAATTAATGTTCATATTTGAAGATAATACTTCCAACATTTTTTTTTTCTGTTCAGACTCCCCATTGTTAGGATTTCCCATGATTCTGCTGTTTACTGCTTTTTGAATCACTGATTTAATACTCATTTTGGATTGTTTACACATATGAATTACTAATGTTCTTATATCTTTGGCTAATGTAAACATGATAGAGAGAAAAAAATGATAAACTAACAGCATATGGTGGGTTGGCGTATCTTGAGTCTTGCATCATATCACTTGGGCACAAATAGTCAAAAGAAATGGGTATTAGTTGAGAGACTTAGAATATTGGCTTTCTCTTCAGAAAAAACAGTGCTACCAACTTCCTAAACGTCTTACCAGAACTTAAATCCTAATGCAAAATTGCTGTGACTTGCAATAGAAGACCACACACTGTATGGACGGTCACCAAGGGTAACAACAATGTGTTATTATCATCCGAAGTGAAAAATCAACTCATGTGGTCTGTGAATCTTCAGAAAACTTACAGAAGGTGAACTACTGACCTCAGCTCCTCCCAAACTGCTGCGCTGTTACAAAGGAGGAAGGCCATGTTTACTTCAAAGACAGACACAGCAAAACTCCCACATCAGGGTCTTAATAAATGACTAAGCGTGGCTCATGATATCATACGGGATGAATGCTCTTCAAGTACTTTCATTCAAAGTGCATCTGAAAACATATGTTCCAAATATTTTCCTTTAAATACATTTTAAAAGCAGGTCCTAAATTGCCAGTAATGCTACAAGACATCACACAGGGCCTTCTAGTTAATTTTTACTCATTTGAAACAATCTGTTAAAATTACTTAGACATGTAGTTTATTCTGTGTGCTTCCTGGAACTGTGAAAGGACAGGAAATGAATTACATTTCCCTTAGTACTTAGGACCACTAAAGGGGAAAAAAAAATCTCATTCTTTCCCAACGCTTTATTTTTTTTCCTTTAAAAAATGTTATTTTAGGAAATAAAAATTTTACTCTCATAGAAGGACTAGTTTTCATTTAAAAATAATTTGACTTCAATACAAAAAGAAGGAAAGATGAAGTATGAGTGACCAGTTTTAAAATTGTAAGGTAGGTATAACATTTAAAAAAGTGTTACAGCTTTGCATGACCTAAAATCCTGACAGTATTTACATTCCCTGCTTATGTGAACCCATGGAACTGTAAGAGAAAGGAGAAAGGACCATGTGGACAGAGGCAACCAGATCTTGCACCTACAGCAAAGCTACAGGCAACCGTGAGGTCATGGTGGAAAGAGATTCTACATGGTTTCCTGATGCAGAGTATATCATGATGCCAACGGACCTCACTCAAAACACCCAGAGAAGGTGTGGTCCAGTCAGTCTAAAGGGGCTAAAACATCTTCTGTACAGCAACACATAACACATGCAGACACACTGAACACACAAACATGTCTACATCTATCTGAGGATAAACACAACTATGGACACAGCAGGAAAAAGAGAGTTGATGCAAAAGAAAAACAACAGTGGCTTAAACAGACCAAACATATCAACTTGTAACAAACATGTATCCCCTACATGACACAAAAGATTACTTTATGTGATTGACTGAAGGCCTGGGCAGTTGTGGGACCCTCTCTCTTGATACCCAACCCCCTTCCCCAAAGACAAAATGAACATACCCACGAAAGAAGTACTCCTAAATGTAGCTAATTTGTATTCCACCAGGTTTGAGGATAAGGGCTGAGGTGGGGACAGAGTAGACAGACACAAAAGATATGGGGGGAAATCTCAGAAGAAATAACTTGGGTTTTGTCTCCTTCCCCCCCCCCCTAGTTCCTGGAACTCTGTTCCATGATAGGATTGAGGAGTTTAGGAGGTCACGGTATCTAGGAGCCCAGAGCCTGGCAAGGGACAATCTTCTTGGGGACTGAGTGCAGGGCTACACAGTGACCAGAACTAGAGGACTGGCAGTGCTTTCTTGGGTTTTGGCTGGAGCCTGGTTCCAAGAAAGAGAGATAACAGATCCTTTCTTTCGATGATCTGTAGCTGAGGTTGTCTGAAATTTTGTTTATGCCACCATAACATAGAATTGGGAAACAGATGGGAGCTGCATACACTGAGCTCCATTATTACTCATTACCTTGTATTTGACAATGGCTCACAGTTTTAGGTTTGTATATTTGTAATGGAGTTAACTTTCTACAGTTTTTTACATTTTTCTTATTTAATGTAACATAAATAACTTGGGTAATAAGACTTAACCCACATATTTCAGCCATATATATATATGATGTGAATGGTATAAATAATTCTTTAAATAAAATAAATCTGATATGCTACATAATACTAATAAAATTACACTGTTTATAATTTTGCAAGCCACTTTCACTTCTAGGTAAAGTGGCACTGATGAATGATATAAAATGTGGTTTGACTTATTTTTGCTACAAAAAATAAAAACTGAACTGTCATCATCCTTATGTTTGTTGATGATTTCAAAGTGTGGCTTCTGCCTCCATGTATAGAAATGAAAAGTTTTACCTTGTCAGATGTTGTCTGCTAAAAACAAAACAAAACCAAAACCAAAAAAAACTTTGATGCTGAGAATCATTGGTGGAAAACTAATTCAACAAGTGGTTATAAAAAACTTACTAAATAAATGATTAAGTTAAATAGTTCATCTACTTTTTTAAAATTTTATAAAACCTATTCTGTTGTAAAACTTAGTTTTAAAAAATGCCCAAAATGGAATGGTCCTATCACCTTTCCAGGGTAGGAAAAGGGGCTGAAAGAATGTAAGAGCCATGGATTAGGAAGGTGGCTCTGATGTGTCCTGACCAGTTCGCCCGTGAAGTCCCTGAAGCTGTGGTTATCTGTGCAAGGCTGCACTTGATTGAGCATGTCAACGTTCCACCCTGCATGGTGGAGGCGCCCATGCGGCCCCAAGTCCACCCTGAGAGGCTATCCGCAGCTTATGATTGCTGGGTAGTCTCCTCAGCTTCCCTCCTGGTGGAGCCACAAACTGCCTTGCTCCAGTAAGTAACCTCCCACCCACGCTCAGGCAGGGAACTGTAATCAATCTCAGTAGTCAGACACTGAAAGACATGAATGGAGGGTGGGGACATATTGGGAAGAGGGAGGAGAGAAAGGAGGGGGAATGGAGGATGGGAAGTGACTCAAATTCACTATATAAATGTATAAAACTATAGAACAACAAGAATGTAACAAACGGTTGAGCTCCTGAATTCTTGATTTAGGCCCATGAGCACTCATCCCTTCAGAAATTTGCAGGCTTCCTAGACACCCAAACCTGAGTCTCACGCTTCTGGGTAAGGTTCCTGCTAGAGAAACATTATAAATGGACACTCTGTGTGCAGTGTTTGTTATAATTTGTGGGTTATATCATCATGCCTTTTTCTCTGCTGTTAAATACAAAACCAGCATCTTTTACATTATCATAGAAAAGCATTTAGGTTGTATTTTTATTTATCACTTTACACTGGTAGTCTCTGGTAGGTGTACTCCATAGAAACCAAAGATTTTTTTTTACACTATTTCTTTGTACAATAAAAGATAAAGTGTGCATTAAGTATGCTTGTACATGACAATATTGTACAATATTTACATTTCTAATATCGCCATGAAATTCTGTATTTTCTATATACAACACTGAAAATTCTTCAGAAACATTTGGACTATTTCTTATAATCACAATTTTAGTATAATAGAAAACGTTTCTTAGCAATCACTTGACCATTTCTCACTTTGTTCACACAGGGACTTTTGATTGTTTTGTTTTGTTTTAAACATTCATTTTCCTTCCTGATCAAAGTATGTCTCCATCACTGTTCCTTTTAGCACCCTGTGGTGGTGGTAGCTATCTGCCATAGTTTACATACTGGTCCAACAGTGGCCATAGTAATACCTACATACAGATGTATCTGTACGTGCTCCTTTGATTAAGCACGGTGTCAATGGAACAGTCTCTGTTATCTGGAGATCTTCCTCCTCTTGGGTTTGGGAGGCCTCATTTGTCTGTCACCCTGTGGGATCTGGTGAACCTGAAAAAAAAAAAAAAAAAAAAAAGAAGGTGGAAAAAAAAAACACAACAGGAAGATTGAAATAAAAAACACCATATGACTTCTGACAAAGAAGTAGGGTGGAAAGTGGTCTGCCTTACTTTCCATCACTGACATCCTAAGACACTAAGACTTTAGGAAGATCTAAGTCTGGACACCGTCTCAACCAGGGATGGGCAGTGGAAGAAACTAACAATCAGCATGACACTCAGAAGACCCCACTGAACAGTGGACACACTGTGAGCGGGAGGGCTGCCAGCCAGTGACCCCGGATTAACAATCTCGCTGTGTCCTGCGGAGTCAGGACAGTGCAGAGCACATATTCTCTTGTTCTCACATCACACTACTTGTTTTTATAACTACTACAAAGTGTCAAAGATCAGAACGTCTGCATGCAGCTCAGTCCAAGGATGGTTGTTCATGACAAGAATCAGCATGGACGGTAGAACATCACTGCCTTTCACTGGCAGGACTGAGCTTGTGTAAGCTGGGAAGAATAGTTAACAGAACTCACTGGTATATACTAATATAGGAACTAGAAGCATTTACTTCTGTGTGTCACACTGAGAAAGGGTTGAAGGGTACAAGAGCATTAGATAGCAGATACATTTTGAGGGACAGGGGGTCAATAACTAGGTCTCCCAATTGGAACATGGCTACGGATGTCAAAGAATGAAATAAGCCCCAGAACGTAGAGGAGACATAATGCTGCGGCCAAAGTAAAAGTTTAACAGCTAGCATCTGGAGATAAGCCCGTTTCCATGGTGTAAATACTTCTATCACGGCCAATTTTAACCTATTAACATGATGTCACAGTTATAGTTAGAAAACAATCAGTTGCTTTAAGGATATGCTTCAGGTTTAAAGGTTGTGGGCTAACTTAGCTGTGAGTGCTTGCCAAACACTCATAAAGCCCTAGATTCAATTCCCAACACTGAGCCAACTAAAACAAAAGTTTGAACAACAGGGAAGGCTAACTGTCTTTAGTCAGAGGTAAAATTATTTTTAAAAATAGTATTTAAAACTTTAAGATAATGCTCATGAGCTTCCCAGATTGCCTCTTTCTCCAGACCCTTTCCACATGTTTTTAAAACAAGTAAACTGAAATTCAGAAATGAGGAGTTATGTAATTAAGGAAAGAGTCTTTACCACAACAGCAAATTAATAATCTATCGATCATCTATATCCTGAAAATGTATTTCACTAACTAGATAGTGTTTTAATATTTTTTTTGGTATGTAAGTGCTTTAATATCTTTTAAATGACTCTAAACATGATAAATTTTAGTTTTCAGTTCTCAAGAAAGTTGGGGTAGCTCCAATGAAACTCACATGGCTCAACTCTGCTGGAGTGTGAAGGCGAAGATGCCTCTGCAGAATACAGTCCAAGACAGCCTCATCAGCTGCCAGTGCCTGGTGGCCACCAAGGCAAATATCCCCAGGCAGTGAGTACTGAGACAGGGGTCGAACCATTTTTATCTTTTCCTTGGAAGGTGTGTTGCAGAATGCATTTCCAAACCCATCTGAGTTGAAGAAGTCTGGATTCGTAGACGTTATGCCGACGATCCTCCATGCCCTCTCATTATTATCAAGTGGGATTGGATGCAAAGGATGTACTGAACACGGAACACATCATGGCCCCATGGAGTGGTGGGCACTTCACAAAGACAGACCCGGGCCTGTGAGTGGCTGAGTGGAGTGCCACCTTCCTCAGCAGTCACCAGAATTAAGTGGGCCATGGCCTTTGGTGCTGAGATTCTAGGACGGGGAGTGGTCAGCAGTCTACGCAGCACATCTTTGTTGGCAAGTCTCAATTCTAGAATTGTTGCTTTCAAATCTCATCCCTGTTACTTACAGATTCTCTATACCTGGTCACAGAAGATACTGAGTTGATGGGTACTGGTCTACACCTACACATTTATCTTTGATCAAACTTTTGATCTCACTTTTTTTTTTTCAATGGATGGAGTGAAGTTGCACCGCTGAATATTTTGATTACAGCGATGGTCACTGCTATTCACAGTCAAACGCAGAAAGTTGGGGTTGGGACCTCACCATATTGCTGCTGACACTTAACGAACCTTTTTAGGAATATAAGAGTTACTTATCTCTGGGAAAAAATGCCATCATTAATACAGGTTCTTTTTTCTTAAATGTTTGCTGCTACCAGTGTTTTCCTTTCCTAGGAGCTTAGTATTACTATGAGAGTTCCTTCACAATATTCAAGTGAGTTTACCAAAAAAGTGTTAATGCAGTTCATTTTCAAAGAAACACAGTATAATGGCAAAAATAAATTAACTTACAGTCCCAGACATTTTGTCCAGTTCACTCATGGCCTCGTGAATAGCAGCTTCTAAATGGTTATTTAGCTTTCCACTTCTGGAATGAATAAAAACAACATGACAGATGAACGGATTAAAGAAACAAAAAACCTCAGTTTAATTCCCTAATCCAAAGACAAAGATATCAATTCTACCAGAGAAAGTGAATCTAGATTCACATTTGGAAAATTCAGGCGATAAAGCGTCACTCTGGGGTCCCACCACCGAACAGTAATGACTGAAGTACCACCACCACTTAAAGCTCAGCACAGGAAGCTCGCCACTGTGTGCGTCTTTCGCATTCTGGTGAAGAAGATTGGGTCAGGGGCTCTGTGGCCTCCACTACACTGCTTCCCAGCAGACCGCAGCAGGCCCCAGTGTCTCTTGCCTGGCTGTTTCTCAGCAGGGAAACAGGCTGCGGCTAGGACATTGGGCTGAACTGCAAGCTCTGGCCACTAGGGAGCTCCCTCTGCCATTTCTGGATCATCTCAGCTAATGTAGAATTGAGCAAAAGGAAAGCTGAATTCTGGTGCACTGACCAGGTAAGAAATAACGTATCACCTTGTCACACCTGAGGCCCAGAGGCGGGTTTCACCCCATTTTCCCTGAATCTGACCTGATCCTGTTCAGCAGACACACAGCGATTGTCTCGGGAGCCTGTCGCTCCTCTGACTGTTGCTCTGCACTCAGCATTCCAGTTCATGTCTTACATTAATAACACACGTCATTTTTAAAATCGATATTGGTGAGGCTGTTGTGCCCATTACTCCAGTCAGGCGAACTAACCTCTGCAGCCACACACCCTTTGTTTACCCTACCTTACTTCTCCTCATTTATACACATACACATACAGTACTCCCCAACCTTCTGAATATGCAGGAGGTCTGTTGCAGTTATCCCATCAGGACGACTGATAGGAACGTGGCTGAAGCAAACTCCTATCATTAGCGTGGCTTTTCAAGAGCGAAGACCCATCTCAGCAACTACATGGACATTGGGCATTCACAGCTGTGGGAGAAAACACGCTCCAACGTAGGTGGAACGCCTTTACGTGAAGTCTTTCCCCTCCCCACAGCACTCCCTAGGTTTTATCTTTAATATGCTATGACCTGACAGTTGCGATATTCTGTTTCTTCCTGTGCCTTCCAGACACTTATCCACCTTTGAGAGTTACACTTGTAGGCATACCAGGAATGCCGTGTAGGTGTGATGAGTGGCTTCAAAAAAGTCAACATATCTTGTTAAAAAGTCCTATATCTTGTTAAAAACAACCATGTATTTAAGTCAGCTCAACTGGAAGGAAAGATGAACCTACTAACTTTAACCAATTATGAAGATACTATCAACAATTCTCACCAGCATTTGTTGGCCTCTAGCTGTAATATCCATCCTCCCTCCACTAATCTTTAAAAAAGTTAACAATGCAGAGTTAAGGAAACAAAATAATCCCAATGTACCCATTCTCCAGAATGGGTTGTTAATAAATTACATGATCTTAGTAAGTCTTTTTTTTTTTTTAATCAAAAGAGATAAATCTGGTATTCTCAGCCACACTCTTTCCTGTATGTTTCCCTAGCTTATGTTTTACATAATACAATCACAGACAGAATTGTTTTATGGATTTAAACCCACAGAAAGCTGTCATGATAAGCAGTTCGTGTTTCCCCACTATTGTATCCTCCTCCTCCTCACTATTATTGTGAGGCAGTGTTTTGCCAATGTAGACCACCAGGCTGGCCTGGCACTCAGAATCCTCTGTCTCTGTGCTGGGATAAAAGGCATGTGTCACCATACCAGTAATCCTGTGTAACATCTGTGTTTGGCTCAGGTTGGGCTAGGACCCTTTTTAAGGGCTATTTGGTGAGAGCCCTGACGATATCCCCCATGGGCAAATCCTCAACAACATCACACATTCTGCAGTACATTAAGTAGGTTTATCTTTAATTTGTCTTTTGGATTAAAAAACAGACATTTAAAAATTTCAAATTTAAACAAAAATGTACTTATGTGTATGGCGTTTTGCTGTCAAGTAAGTTTGTACAGGATGTACATGCCTGCTACACACAGAGGCCAAAGAAGTAAATGGATCTCCTGGAACTGAATTTATAGATGGTTGTTAGCCACCCTCTGGGTACAAGGAAGTGAACCTCAGTCTTCCGGAGGAGCAGCCAGTGCTCTTAACCACTGAACCCTCTCTCCAGTCCCCAAATGCATTTAAGTTTCAAGGATATTTATGTATTTTGATTGTAATATATTATGGATTAAAATGGACTATACCTAAGAAGTTCTAAATGACTAAAAAGAAAATGAAACATTTCATTAAAAAATACATGAGGGAAGCTTGCTTTCTTCCCACCAGTCTTTTAAAAAACATATTTATGTGTGAGAGTGCACAAGCCATGGTATTGAGGTCAAAAATAGGTTATGGAAGTTGGTTCTCTCCAAACATGTCGATCCCAGGGCTGAACCCTCCCTTGAATTTTAAGAGCAACAGTACTTACTATTTATTGAAAGACTTATATTTGCTAAAAATTGTGTTAGATCTTTATGTATTATCTCATTTAATCTTTATAGGAATCTCACGACATAGGCATTGTGACAACTGTGTGTATATAATACTTTTGTGATTTTTTTTAGGTGAAAAGGTAAAATCATTTATAATTATATAATTAGAAAGATGTACATTTAACTATAAAATAATTGTAAAAATTAGAAAAATGCATATTTAACTATAAAGAACTTTCCAAAATAAGTCATTGTTTCCTAGGAAGAACATAGTAACATTATGATGAAAGTACAAAAGTCATTTAACAACATTACTTATTGAATACAAAGTTAGAACACTAGAAACTCATTGTTCACCCAATTATTTAAAAAATTGTAAAAATATATGTAATATGGGCCAGTGAGATGGTTCAGTGGGCAGAGGCACTTGTTATCCAAGCCAGGTGACCTGATTTTGATTCCCAAAAGAGAACCAACTCCTACAAGTTGTCTTCTGAAAACTTATTTGCCATGGCAGCTGCACATGACCCCACGTAAACAAATAAAAAATTAAAAGTTAATTTAGGCTAACCAGCACAGTATTTTGTTTATAATAAACTTAAACAGGTACTAACTAGGTAAAGCAATGGTTATTTTTGGAAACAGAATAAATACACAGTTGTGGAGCATAAAATTATTTGAAGACATCACGAGAGCCAAGAAGTAAAGAAAAAAATTTCAGCTATCACATCTACAGACTGGATTTCCACAGTATTTGTGCCGGGGACAAGTGTGCTCAAAAGAGGAAGAGAAAGCTCCGTGAGTTCATACAGGGAGCAATTAGTCAAATTTTGATTTTCCAGTCCTGAGAGGCCCCCTGTGGAGTCTCTGCTAGTGTCTCTATTGCCTGCTGGCATTTAATAATAAACATTTTTACTAATGGACACTCTAACCCCTAATTGATTAAGCAATAGGCGTTTATATAATCACGTTTCTAGTTATTAATGGAGATAATTGCCACTTCTCATCTCTTTTGACTATATTGTTATGTATCATCTTTATCTTCACTAACCAAAAAGAAAAAAGGCCAGGTAAAATCTGTGAATGTTACAAGATGCAAAATTACGTATTACTTTAAAAGCTTGTCACTGAAGAATGTCTGTGACTCATTTCAGGTAAGACATAGCAAATTTGGACAAAACTGGAAAGTCAATAATTCTGTGCTTTGAAAATCTAATCCATAAAACAATATGAAAATTTAGGACAATTTAAAAAGCTAAGTTGAATTTATTCTTTTTTCTTGTTTGGGAGTTTATATATGCATATGATTCATTTTCATAAAATCCATGACTCCCTTCTAGCTCTCCTCCCCTCCCACTTTTTCCTCCCAACTTCATGTGCTGCTGCTTCTTCTTCCGCTGAGTGCTGCTTGTATATACATGAGTATACGGCTACTGACTAAAGCATGAGTGGCCTCTCAGGGCCGTATCCCTGAAGAAAACTGACTCTACCTCCCATTGTCCCCCCCCCCCAGGCATCAGCTGCCAATAGCTCCCCAGCTAGAGGAAGACTTTCATGAGCTCCTCCCTGTCATGATGGAATTCCGGCTGTCCTGTTTCCCTGCTGATGTTCACCACCTGAGCTCTTATAGTCCTTCTGTTACTCCCTCCCTCTTCCGAGATGATCCTTGGATCTTAGAAGGCGTGAGACAACTGCCTTATCTAGAACTAAACACTTCACAGTCTCTTGTTCTTCACATGTAGACCAGTTATGGGTGTTTATACTAACCACCATCTATTAAAAAGAGGTTCTCTGATGAGGGTGGAGCCATGTATTAATGTACCAAAATAAAGATTTTAGGGGAAGTTTATTACTATGCCCACTTAGCAGAATAATACTGGTAGTTTCTCCCCTAGGGGCTGTTACCTAGCCAGCCATGAATTGTTGGCCCCGTCAGTGGTACCAGGTACAAACTATATCTTGTGGATCAGGGTTTAAGTCTAATATAAAAGTGGTTGCTTACTCCCTGATATCCATGCCACTATTGTACTGGTACATTTGTGTTGCCAGTCTGGCCATTCCTGTAGGTTGTTGGGTTCATAGCTGGGTAAGAGAGTTGATTCTTTTTTTTTTTTTTCCTAGTAGCCTACACAGCACCTTCTATATAGCACTATGAAAGCTATCCAGTAGAGAAGAAGCTTCCAAATTGTTTCCAGGTTATCTCTACATGTTCCATGACCCAAGTATGGTGGCATGTCTCAGTTTTAAAGGCAAAATATATTTGGCTCATTTTTATTACTTACCATTTTCCAGCTTTACACAGTATCAAGTAACCAAAAGAATTTGTACACATAGAAGGCTTAGATCCCTTTGTAATTGAAAATAATAATGTCTCTAAAAGCTTTAGAAATTTTCTTTAATAGAGCCACTTTTTTTAGTAGAAGACATAGAGCCACTTTTTTTAGTAGAAGATTAACCTGAATTAAGTGTCAAAATGTTACTAATTATTATGATTAGGATGCAATTACTATGTCAATTTAAAGATATTCATTTATGATATGGTAGTTTACAATATTGATGATTAAAGTGACTATATAAAATTCTAAACGTTTACTATAACATGTTTCAACTGGCAAAAACATTGGATAATTTATTTCTCGTACTTTCACCTATATGTTCCAAATTCTGTGTCTAAAGTTCTCTATATTATCTATGCTATAACATCCTAAAGTAGCAATTAATATGCACATTTTAGAAATGTTGAATTTAGATTCAGAGAGATTAAGCAACATACCCAGAGGGAGAAGCAGCACACACATACACAAAATAAATAGGATTTGAATCCAGGTCAAGAACAAACCTCTTAATCCTCTAAAAACTTTCTCTTTTCAGACTTTTCCTCTTCTTAGTCGACAATGATACTTAAATCTTTGTCACTATCGTGGTTTGAATGTAAAATGTTTCACATAGTTCAATACTTGGTCCTGAGCTGGTACTGCTGTTTGGGAAGGTTGTTAAGCCTTCAGGAAGTAGGGTCTTGTTGTAAGAAGTGGGCTACAGGGGGTTGGCCTTAAGGTTTTATAACCTGGCTCCTGTTGACTTCCTGTTGACTCTGCAATGTGACCAGCTAGCTTCTAGTTCTTGCCACCAAGCCTCATCATAGCCTGCAGTCAAGTGTTGCCTATCAGGAAGGACTGCATCCCTCTGGAACTGTATGCCAAAATAAACCCTTTTCCCTTGAGTTGCTTTTGTCAGGGGTATTTTTCTCCCAGCAATAAGAAAGTAACTAAAAAAAAAAAAAAAAAAAATCTTGTAGCGTTGGTGAGATGGCTCAGCTGCTAAGAGCACTGCTGCTTTTGCAGAGGACCTGGATTCAGATCCCTGCTGTTTGCAACCCTGTGTAATTCCAGCTCTAGTGGATCTGACTCCCTCTTCTGAACTCCACAGGCACCAAGCACACCCATGGTGTACATACAATGCAGGCAGGCAGGCATATGCATGCAGGCGTGCGCGCGCGCGCGCGCACACACACACCCCCCCCCCC
>NW_026585895.1:33433070-33564199 GCF_907164565.1 Psammomys obesus
AAAAAAAAAAAAAAAAAAACTCTAAAAATAAAACATCCCACCTTTATTGTGGCTTTCCAGGAAAGTTTCATAGGAAGTGTAAAAAGGAGAATGAATGTCTGTGATCTCCTTTCTCTACTTCCTTATTTTATTGAATAACCCAAGAATACTTTTTGTCACCAAAGGACTGAAAACTAGCCTTGCCATGGTCATGGTGGCCTTCAAGTTGCCAAACCCAATGGAGAAGTCTCATTCTTTTCTTACTGGATCTCTGTCGATTGTTTCAGTCTTTGTTTTGTTTCTCTTTTTGAGACAGGGTCTCCCTTTGTGGCCTGGGCTAGTCTTGAACTTATGGTGATCCTCCTGCTTCCCTCAACAGTTTCTACTTCCCTCCTAATCATGAAATCCCAAGCCCTTGGTTGCTTTTCTTCCTATTTTGATCATCACCAGGTTTTCTTTATTTTACCACCTAAATATTTCCTGAACACATTTCTTCTCTTCCATTCTCATTATTACTTGGTCTTATCCTTCCTTGTTTCCTGGCATGAGCTCATCTAGATGATTTCTTTAACCACTAATACTGCTTTCTTAAGATTCCTCCCCTTATACATTTAAGTCGAGGTGAGAAATCTGAATACTGGCCCCTTTTGGGTAATTCAAATAAAGAGTTGACAATATATTGGCTCCTGCTTAGACTTCTGGTCCTACCTCTTAAAATGTTCTATCTGATGCTTTCCAAAATTCAATACTGACCTTAAAAAATATTGTCCTACCTGACCCCATTTTTAAAGGTGTAAGGTTTGGCTTAGGTGTCATCTCTAAGAAACATTTGGGCTTTTTGTTGTTGTTGTCTTTGAGTCAAGATCTCTCTACATAGTGCTGGCTGTCCCAGAATTCACCATCTAGACTAGCCTGGCCTTCAGTTCACAGAGATACACCTGCCTCTTCCCAATGAGTGCTGAGATTAAAGGCATGTGCCAAGATGCCCAGCTCTAGGAACCATTCTTTGCTGAGTTCACTGTAACTTTTCTGTGTTTCTCTTATATTCTTATATATTACTTATATTTCTTACTATTTTCACATTTTAATTGTGTGTTTCAGAATCTGTCTCTAAGGGTAGTAGCACTGTGCCTGGCACATTTTTTTTTTAAATAAGGATTAAATAAAATTGGTAATAGATGAATGAATAAATAAGTAATTTGGTTCAATATAATTTATCAGTTATATAACTTTCAACTAATTATATTTGGGTCTATGTGTCCTCTTCTGCAAAGGGGCTCAGTAATTATTGCTTATTTTACGATTGGGAGAATAAAACAAAAGAAAACAACGGCCCTGTAAAATGCAAAACACTGCAGTGGGGAGCACCAGGCCAGCCACTGTATTTAGACAACAGCATAATAAATAAGGCTGCATTTTATTACCTCTGCTTTGTGTTTTCTTCTTTCACTTCAATCTGCATGCTAAATTGTATGATTACTTATGATAAAGGGCGTTGCTTTATAGTCCCATATCAAATCACCACAAACGGTAAACTGGCTCTAAAGAAACAATTTTAAAATTCTGTGTTACACACTACCTTTCAGAAAGAGCCTAACGGAAGATGTGCAGCAGGGGGAGAGATTCAGTTCATCTTACAGCAGTGTTTTAAGTATCTGGATGAGGTTACTTCACTTCCGTGTTACCAAATGTATCTTGCAAATAACCCAAGTAGCAAATGCCTCAACACACAATTAAAATGTGCAAAGAACAAGGAATGTCATGTGCTTTCCTGGCAGAAGCATTTGGGGTCTTTTACAGCAAAAGCAGGGGTATCACTGAGTAGTAAACAATGACTCAACTATAAATGTATAACATCAGTATTTCACAATACCCCTCCTTTCTTTTAGCTTAATTTTAGTGGTCTTGTCCTACATCCAACCTTGGCAGGGGAAGGGCCATTTCATAGTGGAGAAACGTGGATCTTCTGCAGAAGAGTGACTACTAACTGTGTAAGTGAAAGCTGGTATTAAAAAAAAAATATGGCGAATGGGGATGGTAAGTGCTAGAGCACTTGTATATTTATAAAACTCTTGAGTTCTCTCCCCAGCATCACATAAGAGAAAATAAATAAAAAATACGATAAACTCTCAAAACAAAACCAACAAAGACTAAGCCTATGTCTTAAGGGGTGTGGGTAAGGATCATTTTACAAATGAACAAAGATTAATGTGGAATTCTTTATTTTTTTATTTTTTATTTTCTATTTTGGAGACAGGGTTTCTCTGTGTAGTCTTGGCTGTCCTGGGCTCATTTCTTAGACTACAAGTCACAGAGATCCACCTGTCTCTGCCTACTGAGTGCTGGGATTAAAGGTGTGTGCCACCAACATCCAGGCAAACTAGTAGTAGTGGTAGTAGCAGTTTTCTTTCGAGATAGGGTTTTTTTGTGTGTGTAGCCCTGAGTGTCCTGGAACTCGTTCTATAGATCAGGCAGACATCGGCCCATCTCTGCCTTCCATGTTCTTGGGTTAAAGGCTTGTGTCATGACGGCCTTGCTTGTAATTTTGCTTTAAAAAAAAAAAAACCCAAACACTATTTATTTAGTGTGTGTATGCCATGTGCACAGTGCCCACCCACATCATGGTGCACCTGTGGAGAGCAGAGTACGACTTGCATGCGTTGATTTCTCTTCTTCCACTATGTGGATCCAAGGTTGTCAGCTCTGATCATCAGACTCGGGGGCAAGTATCTTTACTGAGTCAGCCATTTTGTCAGCTCTAGTATGTAATACTTGGTTGTTTGAAATGGAGAACTAAACAGGTATGAAGGCGACATGGTTTAAAATAATCCTCTGTGTACACATAAAGAACTACATTTGTTTCTCTACTTAATATGAAGTAACAATTACAACTCATAAACTACCTTATCATAGACTGCTTTGTAATATTATTACCTGTTTATCTGTGTATTTTATTCATCAAATAACAATCCAGAAAAGCTTGAATACTAATGGTTCAAAGTTCAGTTTCATACTTGAATTCTAAGAGAACTTATATTCAAGTCCATAACTCTGGTGAAACAACAGCAAAAATCACTAGCATCACTTTGACCAGTGGGTAGGTAATCTGCTGAAGTTTTCACATGTGTGTAATTGGATGCTCCCCTCCCCAGTTTTTGAGTTGTAAACGACAGCCTTACTAAACTTATAGAGCATATTTAATTGCCATTAAAGAAATATTAATCACATTTTCTTTCCTATTAAGAAGGGAAAATAGAGAAAGGACAGAATAGATAAAGAAGCAAAGCCCACAGGCCATACAGACAGATTTCAGAGAAACTGGCGTGTCCATTATGGTCCTCTGATGGTAAATATCAAAGAATAATACCTGGGTCACAACATGAAACAAATCATTGAGACTTCACGGTCTCTGAAGGAAAGACAAAAATGGAAAACCAAAGTGCTTACTTTCTGTTCCTTTTCCGGACTCGGCTGTAGGCTTCTAAACCTTCTGTTAGGGTCTTCAACTTCTCGGGCTCCACCTGAGTGAAGGTATGAAGACCAAACCATATTACCCAGACCTATCATTGTTGAACATGCTTTTTATGCTACTTTCTTGCTGAACAGCAAGGGGGGCACTGGGGAAAGGGACCCTCCCCCCAACACATATACAGTCCTTGCTCAATCAATTCACAGGATAAGGCAGCTCACAAATCCTGGCCTCCTCTCTCCACTGCCTTATGCTCTCAGTAGCTACATCTTCCCATCTCAGGGGAGAGGAGAAGAGCTGGGAATGGAAGCTAACCTCCTCATTTCTTAATATGAACAAATCATTTAAATATTCTTTTAAAAGTTTTAGACTTATTTTATTTCATTTGCATAAATGTTCTGCCTGAATGTATATAGGTAGACCTTGTTCATGCCTGGTGCCCGTGGACATCATAAAAGGACATCAGAGTTCCTTGAATTGTAGGTACAGATGGTTGTGAGCCACCATGTGGGTGCTGAGAACTGAACTTGGGTCCTCTAGAAGAGCAAGTGCTCTTAACTGATGAGCTGACTCTCCAGTCCCAGACACATAAGTTTTCCACACCTCATTCTCTCTGCTGTTAAAAGGTCAGTAATACCTATCTTCTGTGACCATTAGAACAAAAAGCCACATTGTATACAGCCTAGTTAAAAGCAACTATTTTGTAGAATGCATCGCTCCCCAGAGGCCACAGAACCGAGAAGGGTAGACCATGCAGAGTCCTTGTTACTTTCGGAAGGAGGGACAGATACTTTGTGAGTTTGTTCCCTCTTTTGTCCTGCCATCACCATGAATCTACAAAGTTGGCTTCTTCCATAGAACTCGGATACCTAGTAGGGCTGAGTATTTGTATGCAAGGCTTTTGTCACTTCATCGCCCAGAAAAACAAACAAAGAGAAAAATGTGTATGCATCAAAATGCTTTTGGAAATATTTTGCTATTTTTATTGCTCTTAAAAAAAAATCAAGCTATCCCTTACCTGTATGCTCCCCACTAACAAATAGCCACTTTTATTTGAAAATTCAGAGTTTGGGAAAAGTTTCATGGATAAGAAAATAAATACTTATAGGTAAAGAAATTAGCTTTTGTCTTTAAATTTTAATGATACTCATGAATGTCATTTATAAATAATTTCTCTGTGACCTCCTCCTCATCCTAGTAAGTACACACTGAGAATAACAAAGCATTTTCACTTTCATGTCTGAGTGCAGGCATTTCTACCTATTCATCCAAGTAACACAAAGGTAGTCATTTATGTAGTTTTGTATGTTGTCTCAAAGAAACCATATTTGTTAGGGATATTTGATCCAATATGTGCTAGAAAAAAAAGAGACATCTTTGTTCCTGCCACACTTCATAAAGAGATGTGTTCTTTTGACCAGAAATGCCCAAGTGAGCTGAAAGAATCCACATGTCTAAAACACAGAAGGCTTCTATGTAGTTTCACATTTCATGGTAAAGTAAGGTTCTATTTTATGTTCACATTCATGAAAAAAACATGCAAAATATTATACATATCACGTTTACAGAACCGTAATACAGTTACACCGTTTTTGATTTCTGAGACCAGGTCGCACTATACAAATGCCTCACTGTACAGCTCATGGTTAACGCCACTTATTTTTAAATGAGCCTGCTGCCAGTAGGAGGGAAACCCTGCCTCTCAGAAAGGTCTGTCCATCATCACAGTGCATGGAGAGCTCAGAAGTGTGATGAAGCACAAAATTCAAGTTTATATCACAACAAAAACTACAACAATTAGCCTGTTGGCCTTAATTTTAAAAACTTGTTTGGTCAAAATATTTTTTAAGTTCTCAATTTATAATTTTAATTAAGTAATGCAGTGCAAACCTCTAGTGCATTTTATGTGAAAGAAACTACTTTACTATGATAATCTTACAAAATGATTTTATTTTATATATGCCTACACATATGACAGTAAACAGTATGGCCAGAATTAAACAGTTCTGACTCTAGGATATCCAACCTCTTCCCACCACATTAGGTCCAGCATGAAATAAAATCTAAAATTATTTTATAGCTAAAAAGCTACATTAAAAATACAGGCATACATAAATATATGAATATGTGTAGGCTAAGTTATTTAAAATAAAAACTGTTTACTGAAATTTAGTAACATGTTCAAATTTTTCAATTACAATTTTGTTTTGTTTATTTGTTGATGTGCCTGCATGTGCTAATGACACCGCCCATGTATAGAGGTCAGAAGACAACTTGTAGCAGTTATTTCTCTTCTTCCATATGTGGGCCCCAGGGATTGAACTCAGGTCCTTGGGCTTGGGAGCAAACCCCTTTATACACTATGTCATATTCAATTTTTTAAAATGCCTGGATGGTTTTCCAGTTGTCTTTAATTTTTTTTAAATTTATTACCTACCACAGTCTCTTTTTTTATTTATATATTTATTCAGTGTCTCTGTATGTGTATAGCAATAATGGTTAGAGAAAAAAAAGTCCATGAATTTGAGAGTGGGATACAGGTCGGGGGTGATGATATAAAGTACATATGTATAAAGCAAAAAAACAAAAAAAACTACTTAATTTAATAAAAATATGACCAGTGCCTGTGGGAACTGCACCTTAATACACACATAAATTATTTTATATTTAAAGTAATTACCAGAAATAATGGCAATCAACTGCCTGAAAAAAACTGTCTTCTCTCTCTTTTTTTTTAATTTAAATCTGCTTCTGAAGCTCTAGGATATAGTCACACTGAGCTACATAATTCACAGATGGTTCAGTGGCCTACAGAGAAGAGTAACGGTTTCTGAAACTAAACAAAAATAAGGTACACACCACTGTGTATTTCTGTGACAAAACCATATACATTCCCAGGAAAATGTTTAATATGTGTATACACATACACACACATATATACACATATATATATATGTACTGTATATTGTTTATGGAAAAATACAGGTATAATTGCAAAACATTAAGAAACTCTTTAAGAGTACTTCTAAAAATGGTATCAGAGAAGAACAAAATATATTCAAATTTTCATCAAATGGAAATTATACTTAATGATTTAATGAAGACTTCCTTATAAATTAGTTAGCATATAAATAAAAACTAGGGAAATCAAGCATATAAATCTAGCATTAAAATATTAAACACACACAAATATTTTTTATAAAACTTACACTGAAGGAGCAAGTTATTTGAAGGAACTTATACTTTACCTATAATTATAATTTTAGATTCTTACAGAGTTACAAGTCAGGTCTTCCAGAACATGTGTAATTCCTAGCTTGGTGAGAAGATGGTAGAGGACTTCTCTCATTCTCATAATAATGCCGCCACTAGTAATGGCCATCATAGCACAACCCTTCATACATGCTTCACAAGTATAAAATGCAATCCCATCAAATTTCTAATGAATTTTTTTTCACAGAAATTGAAAAATAATCTAAAATTTTGCATGGAAGCAAAAAAAAAAAATCCTGGTAACCAAAACTTTTCTTAACAAAAATCAAACATACACACACACACACACACAAAACCAACAAAATCCCTAAACTCTTCTGAAGATACTCCCATTCCTGAGTGACACAGTAACAAAAGCAGACACACTGGTCGGCGGACTAGATTTGAGGACCCAGCTGTAATTCTAAGCACCTCCAGCCATCTGAATTTTGACAAAGATGACAAAAAAGACACACTGGAGGAAAGACAGCAGCTTTAAACCAATGGTTTTGGAGAAACTGGATACCTACATGTAGAAGAATGAAACTTTATCTTTCTCTCTCTCTCCCTGCACACAAATCAAATACAAATGCATCAAAAATTTCAATGTTGAAATGGAAACTCCAAAACATTTAGAAGCAAGAGTAAAGTACATTTCAAGATGTAGGCGCAGGTAAGGACTTTTTGAATAGAACTTTGCTCACTCAGTAAACAGGACTGCAGTGGCTTGAGTAAGTATAGCTCCCACTGGCTCATACGTTTGAATGCTTGTTCCCTAGTTGATGGTACTGTTTTGAAAGGATTAGGAGCTATGGCCTTATTGGAGGTGTGTCACCTCCAATGTGGGTTTTGGTTTCACAAGATTCCTTTGATTCCCAGTGCTCTCTCTGCCTCATGGATATGGATCAAATGTGAGCTCTAAGCTGTTCTTTTGCTCAAAACCATAAGCCAAATTAGATGCTTCCTTTTATAAGTTGCTTTGGCCATGGTGTTTCATCACAGTAATAGTAACCAAGACAGGGACCAACAAGTGGCACTTCATGAAAATGCTTCAGAATTGCAAAGGAAACTGATAATAGACTGAAGAGGCATCCTACGGAATGGGAAGAATTAGTTACTAATAAATATCTGACAAAAAAGTTAGTGGCTAGGATGTGCTAAAGAAAATACCAGGTAAACAATTAGCTCTATTAAAAGGCGGGCTATGGAACGGAATGGAGTTCTTAGAAGGTGAAACACAAACGATTAGAGATTTCTTTTTTAATTGTTCATGACCCTTAAGTAGCATGGAAATGCAAATTAGAACGACCTTGAGAGTTCGTCTCATTCTAGCAACTTTTGTTGAGAGAAAAAGCTGGCACATCCACTACTGAAATCCATGTGGCGGTTATTCCAAAGACCAAGAATTGGTTTACTCTATGTCTTGGCTATACCACTGTTGCAGCACTGGTCTAGCATGGAGTCGTGTAAGAATAATTCTCAGTGCTTGTGAGAAAACTCTAAGGAACCAAGATAAGAGCCTTGTGACCTTAGTTTCTTCCAAAACATGGAATTCTTCTTGGAGTGTGTTTTCATGCCCCTCCCCAGGACAGCAGAGAGGAGTGCGTTTACTTCAGTTGTGGCTATTCATATGCCTGCATTCTGTTTGGTTTGCCCATCCCCTGCAACCTGTCCACCTTGCGCAGCTTGCCCTTGTGACTGCACAATTTACTCATGTGACTCCTCTGAACCCTCAGAGTACAAACTGTCCGATGCTCTGAATAAGGCTGGATAGTCCATGAAACATTAGTCTTCCTCTTTTATCAGCTCCATTCACTTAGGGGCCAACCTCTAGAATGACAGACATACCACGAATGTGTATACACTCAAAGAAATCTACAACTACAGAGACTCATACTCCTCCACGTTAATAGCTTTTCTAGTCACAATAGTTCGGACATGGAAGCAGTGTAGATGTCTATCATCTGATGAACGGGTAATGAAAGTGTGGTACTCGTACACAATGAAACCTTATTCAGTTGTAAAGAAAAAAAAACCCTGCAATTTGAAGGGAAATGTAAGAAATGAGAAAACATACTGAGTAGCCCAGACTCAGGAAGACAATGTTGCATGTTTTCATTCATATGTGGATCTTAGCATTGAATCTTTAGATTTGTGTGTTTAAAGTGGAGTAGACCCTCGAAAACTAGAAAAGGATGATTAAAGAGAAGGGGAAGAAAAGGATGATTAAAGAGAAGGGGAAAGAGATTTTAAAGATGAGAAGTACTAGAATACAGGGGATATGAAGAATAAAAGGAAAATGGGGAGGGAGGCTTAAATATAGAAAGGAATGGGGGAATAGAGCAAAGTGGGGGTGGGGGATAGATAACCAACACTAAGGTAGTTTGAAACAAAGTAAACCTATTAGTTTATAAGCTTCATATATAAATACGTTCATAGAAAAACATTTAATTGGGGTTATTCTACAAATCAGAGAATGCTCCTCCCAGAAACCATAGATTGACAAACAAAAAGCTTTTTCCAAGTATTGGATACATCCTTTCTACTTGTTGGTCAAGGATGCCTTGGAGACCGCAAAACAATACAGAACACGGCATGGTTCTTTTTTGGCCACCAAGAACTCCATGGTTGCTGCAGATAATACACATTTTTGTCACAGGACATGAAGAAATCAAATTTGTACTAAATAGGAAGTTTCCTTCCTTAACTAGTTTTGTAGTACCAGAAGGTGCTATGTAGGCTTCTGGGGGAGAAAGTCAACAGTCTTATGAGAATCCTATGAGACATGATAATGATCAGTGAGACAAGACTATCAATGGAAATAGTGGCATGAATGCTATGGGGTTAACCAAACACTTTCTTATAGGACTTAAGAACTGTTTCCTAAAAGGAAACACCTGCCTTGTACTGTACATCTGGTCAAGAATCCAGGCCCCAGAGTTAATTTACTATTATTATTTTGCTAAATGGACATGATATCAAACCACCCTCTAAATTTGTATGTCTCTCCCCATAAAGTAGTCTAAGGACAAATGATGGCATACCAGCCATATCACAGATTTCATAACAGAGATGAGACTTCTGTCTTCAAGCTTCCCATTATATTTCTAGCATGTCTTGTAGTTGTGGGCTAATGAAGAATACTATGAATACTAAGAATACTAAGAATACTAAGAATACTAAGAATACTCTAACTGTGTAGAGTTAGAAACAAAGACTGTGTGAACAGCCTGTGACTCATGTCTTTATCAATGTCTCTTCTCTGTGCTTCAGTTCTGTCCTCTGTAAAGTGGGGATAAAGATGTACATCATGGTAAGTCACTGAGATCTAAAAAGAACATGAACACAAAGCTGCTTTACAAACACCAAAGTATACTTTCTCAAAATGCTATTGATACATGTGATATTGTTTTAAACAAAACCTTTATAAAACCTTTCAATATTTTAATTATTATGTATTACATAAATTCATATTTTAAAATACTCACACAGCATATATAAAGAATAAAAAAGTTATTTAAATTTTGAAGGTGGCCTAAAGCTTGGTATATAAATTCACAACTAGTATTTTTTGATGGAATAAATCAATTCATATACAAAAGAAAGAAAAATATTAAATAAACAACAGCACAGGTAATACGCAGCACTAGTTAAAGTCTGAGAAACACATAAGTAACACATAAATGCGAAGCATTTTTTAGCTACTACAAAATTACTAAATAGAAACATTGAAGATCACAGTAAATACTTAAAAATGACAACTTCAAAGTAAAAAAATTACTACTAACGTAAGAGTAATGCTTTCGAGATAACTGAAATTGGTGATAAATAATAACTGTTTGGTATAAAAGTCAATTTGTCTGTGGTAAGATGAAGATAATTTCCCAGCGGCAGAACCGATGAGGAATCCCTTCACACATCCTGGCATTTCCGTGTGCCCGCCAGTCTCCCATCATCACCATTTTATTCGGTGGCACTCTCATCAGCACTTTGGCAGCCACTTCCGTTCTTAAAAATACTACAGTATTTTTAAGTGCTACAGAATTACTAGGAGAAAGTAAATCTATTCCAATGTGGTATTAAGTACCTCATCAAACCACGATACAGAAACAGAATAAAAGTTTGGGGCAAACTTCTAGAAAAATATGTCACAGAAGCATGGATTTCATTTACCTTAAACTTTAGATTCCATTTGCTGCTGTCTAGACAGAAGTTGCATTAGAGTTTGGGGACTGGCATCTACACTGATCTTAGTTATCAGCCTGTGGAAAGATAAAACTGATTCTTGTCTAATCTTGCTTAGGGAAACAGAAAGTCACTACAGTAAGGTTTTTAGGCTTACTCAGCTTTTCATTCAGTTTAGAATTTTTCTTGATAGTCACATCTTTGGGCTGATCTTTGAAGATCTAGCTGATCTTCATTCTTACTATCTTTCAAATTTGGATTAGGGGCTGACTTTGTTGGTCTGGACATTATCTTTCTTATTACTTCCAAATATGACTCTGCCTCATTTCTAAGAACAGTCTGATACCAATAGAGCATTGATTACCTTTGCCATAACACTAGCCAAAATCTTGCCCAAAGATGTGGCTACTAGAAAAAAAGATTCATTTCCAACAGAGGTTGGGAAGATAGAGAAGGAAAAATGAATGTACAAGACACATTTTAGACATAGGGTCATAGTACCAAAGACTACAAATTAGCTACCACCTGTAATCAAGCTCCTGTAATATTTTAGCATTTTATTTTAAAGAAATAAATATTTTAAAGGAATAAAATGCTAAAATATTACAGGAGGGCACACCTCCTAAACTGGGTTCCCTGGTATAACGTCTTAAGTTCATATCCCTGGAACATAAAGACAGCCATCTTTTGGTTATGCGCCACACTCTCAAACACCTGTGCATGTGATAATGATGAACTGAAAAAAAAAAAAAAAAACGAGAAACAATGTTGCCCCAAATGAGTAAAGGATGAAGCTGATTGCTTTAATCAACCAACCAGAGAGCCATCTTTATCACTATCACAGCAAATACAACCATGCAGAAAAAGTCAAAGTGTGACTCTAAGAAGGGAGCTTCCACACACTGTTGCATTTTGCAGAAGTTTTCCTGGTCATTAAAAAGTGTCTCTCTATGTGTCTTACAATAAATGTTTCATGGCAAAGAAACATTTTTTGATATGTGTGTGCTACTCTGTGATGTCTTTCTTTAAAGTTCAGAATGCACATAAAATTGCAATGTAATATGAAAAAAAGGAATAGCACTGAAAATGGTGAAAAGATTTATTCATAAAAAATAAGAATTATGTTTTGATCATTAGCAACCTTTCTTTTTCTTTTTCTTTTTTTTCATTAGCAACCTTTCAAGGCTAGGTTCACACATGATCAAAAGTGGCAGATGACACCTATTTATCCCAAAAGGGAATTAATGTATAGGTCATACAAAGTACAAAAACAAAACCATACAGAAAAAGGACCAAATAAAAAAAAAATGGACTAATATATCTGAACAGAGACATTTCAAAAAATAGGTTAAAGTGTTCAACAAAGCAAATGTAAATTAAATCAATTTTGAGTTTCTGTCTTACTCGAGATAGAATGGCTATCAAGAAATGACAACAATGTTTTCAAGGATGTATCAGAAAAGAAACTGTATTCATTGAAAGTGTAACGCATATTTTTTTTTCTAGAAATAGAACTATTATCTGACCCAGCCACTGTACTCCTTGATGTATACTCAAGAGGATCCTCTACTCTATTGCAGAGATACTTGCTCACACATGTTCACTGTTATTCTGTTCACAAAATAACTAGGAAATCAGATCAGCCAAGGTGTCCATCAACTCATCAATGGAAATTGAAAACATGGTACATATGCCCAATGCAATTTGATTTAGCCATAAAGAAAAATAAAATTAAGAAATCTGAAGGTAAATGGATGGCGCTTGGAAAAAAATTATGCTGAGTGAGCCCCCCTCCAAAGGCACATGTTCTTCTTCATTTGTGGATCCCAGTTTTCCAATTTCTAAATTTGCATGTTCAACTTGTGGTTACTACAGAAGCCAGGAAACTAGAAAAGAAGCTATTGGAAGGGGCATGTATAAGGGAGGATGATTGTAGAATGTAAGAAATATGGAGATAGAAGAGGAAATACTAAGGATGGAAAAGTTTAAGAAGAAAGTTAATGGGAGGGGATGGATATAGGAGATGATGGGATAGAGAGAAAGATCAACCACAATGTTTGAAGTCATATTCAAACCAACTGATAGCCAAACTAAAGAAAATATACTTTATACATCAAAAGTTGGGGCTGTAGAGATGGCTAAGTGGTTAAGGGCATTTGTTGCACTTGCAGATGAATTTCCAACACCTGAACAGTGGCTCACAACCACCTGTAATTCTAGTTCCAGGGGATACAATGCCTTGTTTTGACCTTTATGGGCACTGGATACTCACGTGGCACAGTTACTTGTATGCATGCAAAACCACTGATAAACATAAAATAAAATCCTAAAAACAGTTTAAAAAACAAACAAACAAACAAAAAAAGAAGTAAAAAAGAATCCAGACACAGTGGCCCAAGACTCATTCCCAGTTCTGTAGCAGAAAACCTGCTATGGTCTCCCTTTCCTTGCTAACCCCATCCTCAATGTATCATGAAGACCTCCTCCAACTTTCCTTCTCTCAGTTTATCCCATGATCTCAACCTCCAACACCAGCAGGCATTCACCAGCAACACATACACCAGGGAAACAGCTAAGACAACTGAAGGCTTTCCTTTTTCAATTTTTTAAAGTTTATTTGCTTTACATCCCAAGGGCAGCACCCCTTCTCCTCTCCTCCGAGTCTCCCTCCCCTCCTCCTCCTTTCCCTTCCCCCTTTTCTCCTGGAAAAGGGGAGCTCCGTCCTCCCATCCACACCCTGCCAATATCAACCCTTCCCAGCATATCGTCACATCAGGATTGAGCATATCCTCATCCACTGAGGCCAGGCAAAAAAGTTCTGCTGGGACGAGTGTTCCAAAGGCAGGCAATAGAGCCCATGTTAGAAACAGTTCCCACATACCACTTTCCAGGCAACGCACATGAAGATCAAGCTGCTCATCAGCCACATACGTGCAGGGGGCCTAGGTCCAGCTCCTTAGTTGGTGTGTCAGTCTCTGTGATCTCCTGTGGGTTTGAGTTAACTGTCTTTGTTGGTCGTCCTGTAGGGCTCCTGTAATCCTCCAGGGCCTTCCATCTTTACCGCTACACTTCCACAAGACCCCCAGTGCTTAGCCCCATGCTTGGTTGCAAGTCCCAGCATCTGTCTCAGTCTGATGCTGGGTGAAGCCTCCCAGGCTACTGTCATGTTAGGTCCCTGTCTGCAAACATAGCACCACTCCCTTCTCCCTTCCAAATCCAATCCTCTAGTCTCATCCCTAGCTCTATAACAGAACATAAGTTGCAACGCCCCATCTCTTGTGGATCTCACACACAGACTTCTTACCTTCCTTACTCCACTCCACACTTTATCCCAGCCCCAACTCCAGCAGGCACCTTCTGCTAACTCAGGCCATTCCAGACCAGGTTGGTTGCCTGTAGATCTTCTCTTCACCCTCTGTTCTCCAGATCCAGTCCCACAGTCTCATTCACATCTCTTTAGCAGAACACCCATGGCAGCCTTCCCTGCTCCTATCCCCTGTGGATCCCCACAAATCTTCCCCTTCTAACCTTTCTCTCGTTGTTTTGTCCCAGCCCACAACCCCAGCGGGGTTCTTGGCAGGGCAACTAGTAGGCAGCCAGCAGATCCACACCTCTCCTTCTGCTCTTCCAGATCTAAGCCCTGGGCAGCCACCAGATTGATTCTCTAACGTCCAGGGAAGAAACAGAAATTGAGGAACAAAACACTGACCTAACAGAGACAAAAACAGATTGTTGTCACCCAAACTATTACAATCTATTACAAATCTATTACAAACTATTACAATCACCACAATCCCAGATGCCTATATTAAGGGTGGATATCTACAGCAAAAACAACAAAGTAGAAAGCACCGTGGTGGCCCAGACCCTTCAGCACTCAGGGAAGCAGAGGCAAGTGGATCACTGTGAGTTGGAGATCAGCCTGGTCTACTAAGCGAGTCCAGGGCAGCCAGAGTTACACAGAGAAACCCTGTCTCAAAAAACAGAAACAAAATAAAACAACAACAACAACAACAACAAAAAACCAACAGGAAGCTTACAGACCCGTGGAAACTGAAAAACTCTCTATGAATAAAAAACAGGTCAAGGCAGAAATAAAAAAAGAAATTAAAGACTTTCTAGAATTCAATGAAAATGAGTACACACCACACTCAAACTTATAGGACACAACAAAAGCAGTTCTAAGATGCAAGTTTGGAGCACTAAGTGCTTACATTAAAAAAAAAAAAACTGGAAAGATATCATACTAGCAACTTAATATCACACCTGAAAGCTCTAGAACAAAAAGAAGTCATACCCAAAGGAAATAGATGGCAAGAAATAATCAAACACAGGGCTGAAGTCAATAAAATAGAAACAAAGAGAGCAATTCAAAGACTCAATGAAACAAAGAGTTGGTTCTTTGAGAAAATCACTAAGATCAACAAACTGTTCAAATTAACTAAAAGGTTGAAAGAGAATATCCAAATGAATAAAATTAGAAACAAAAAGGGAGACATAACAACAGACACCAAGGAAATTCAAAGAATCATTGGTTATGCTTCAAAAACCTGTACTCCATCAAACTGAGACGTCTAAAAGAAATATATAATTTCTTGATAGGTACCTCTTGTCAAAGTTAATTGCTACACCCTCTCCAGTGTCGTCAGTGTAGCATATCAATAGATTGTGCTAGAAGAGGGAGATACGTTTCCCTCAGGAATAGGCTCCCTGGAGGTCACTGGCAATGTGTTCCCCTGGACACCTAAGCCAAAAAGACATATTCTGAGAGTCCCACGCTTCCTTGGTTGCAGGGTTGGATTGATGAGCTTTTTTGCTGTTTCTCTATGATTCTTGGAACAGCACAATTAACTACTCAAGGAAACACATTTCTGATAGATTACTGAAAGCTTTAGCAAAAAAGAGTGGAAGAAAAATAAAACTTTAGGAGAGGTAATAAATCAGATTCAGTATCAGGAATTGCTTGTGGAAAAACCAAACATTGTAGGTAATAAAGGGGCAAGAGTTTCAGGTCTTTCTAAAGAAAATATTTAATCAGGATCTGTCAAGATGAATGCTCTAGATATTCCCACTGCAGTAAAACTACTACAAAACCATAACCAAACACAGGTGTTTATGATGAGGCAAAAAGAAGATAGGCGAACATAGGAGGTCAGAAGGTTTTGTATTATACTATGAGTTTTAGCTCAAGCATCCTATTTCTAAAGGAAGATTGTAAATCCTTAGCAAGACAAACAGGAGGAATTCCTGTTATCTCTAGGGAGGGTTGAAAATCTTTAGCCGACTTGGCTTGGAGGGCAATGACAGCCCCTGGCCTTCTCCTCACTAATTAGCAGCAATAAAACTGTATAAATAGTCATGAGTTTAGAGTTCTATGTTTGCTTTGCTTAAAAGCTTTTAGGCCAAGATTTTTTTGTAGACACTGCTTTCTACCAGGTTGCTCTTTCAGTTAAAATGTAAACTTTGTATTGTTGGTAAAAGTCTGAATGTTCTGGGAAGTATGTCAACTTCAAGGTGCTTCTTTATGTAATCACTATATAAGTGTTAGCTTGACTTAAGTAAATCACAGCAGCTTCAAACACTTTCTGGTGTGTGTGTCTGTTTGTCAAATCCGCCTAACCTGTTTCTACCTGATATCCAAACCTCTGATTTTCCCACGGGTGTGGGACCTTGGCTGGGTCGGTCCGTGGCAGTTAATCAACAATCAGATAAACAATTTAAACAGATTGATATATCCTCTAGTGAAATAGAAGCAGTCATCAAGTCTCCCAGGTTAAAAAAAAAAAAAAAAAGCTTAGGGTCAGATTGTTTTAGCACAGAATTCTACCAGACTTTCAAAGAAGATTTAACACCAATACTCCTCAAATTAGTCCATAAAATACAAACAAAACGAATATTACCCAATTCATTTTATGAGGTCACATTTACCTTTATACTCAAAGACACAACAAAGAAAGAAAATTACAGATGAATTTCCCTTATGAACATAGATGCAAAAAAACTCAATAAAATACTTGCAAACCAAATCCAACAACACATTTGAAAGATCAACCACCATAATCAAGAAGGCTTCATCCCAGAGATACAGTTTAATATATGAAAATCAATAAATGTAATCCACTATACAAACAAACTGAAAGAAAAAAACAACCACATGATCATCTCATTATATAATCTCATTAAAATCAGTAGCCCTCCTATGTAAAAAATGACTGAGAAACAAATCAGGAAAAAGACATCTTTCACAATAGCCCCATATAATATAAAATATCTTCAGTAACTTTAACCAAGAAAATGAAAGACTTGTATGATAGAAATTTCAAGCCTTTGAAGAAAGAAATAAAGGAAGGTATTAAAAGATGGAAAGATCTCCCATGCTCACCGGTAGGATTAATATAGTAAAATGGCTGTCTTACCAAAGGTAATCTACAGATTCAAGGCAATTCCCATCAAACCTCTAACAAAATTCCTCACAGCTCTTGAGAGGATAATTTTCAGCTTCTTATGTAAGTAGAAAAAAATGCAAGATATTAAAACAATCCTGAACAATAAAAGAATTTCAGAAGGTCTCATTATTCCTGATCTAAGTTATACTACAAAGCTATCATGATAAAAACAGCAGGATATTAGCATAAAAAGAGACATGTTGATCAATGGAGTTGAACTGAATTCTCAGACAAAAACCCATACAATTATGAACATCTGATATTTGATAAAGGAAGAACATAGCAATCTACACTGGAGAAAGGATCTTCAACAAATGATGCTGGTCAAACTGTATGGCTGCAGGTAGAAGAATGCAAATATATCCAAAATTATCACCCTGCACCAAACTCAACTCCAAATGGATCAAGGACCTTAACATAAAACCTGACACACTGAACCTGACAGAAGAGAAAGTGCCTTGAACTCACTGGCACAGGAGGCGGCTTTCTGAACAGAAGCACTGTTAATGCAGGCACTAAGATAAACAATAAATGGGACCTCATGAAACTAAAAAGATCTTCATGCAAAGGACACCATCATTTAGACAAAATGGTAGCCTACAAAATGGGGTAAAAGATTTTTTTTTATCAACTCCACATCTGATAAAGGGCTAATATGCAGAATATAGAAAGAACTCAAGAAACTTTGTATTAAAATAACCAAATATCCCAACTGAAAAACGATGTACAGTTCTAAACAAAAAATTCAAGTAGAGCAAACTCAAATGGTTAATAAACACTCAAAAATGTTCAACATCTTTAGCAATCAGAAAAATGCATTTCAAAACCATTTTTAGCTTCCTTCTTACATCTGTCAGAATGGCTAAGCTCAATAAAACAAGTGACAGCTCGTGCTGGCAAAAAACAAAACAAAACAAAACTAAACTAAACTAAACTAAACCACTTGTACAACTACCATGGAAACCAGTATGGTGGTTCCTTAGGAAGACAGGACTCTTTACCTCAAGACTCAGCTATACCACTTTTGGGCATATACCCATCATATCCACCTGTGAACCCCTCAGCTAAAACATATTCACTTTTGAAATAGTAGCACAACATTTATAGGGGTAACCAACTACCACTCCCTACTTGGATTTGAGGTCTACTCCACAGGAGGGAATTTGTTCTTGAAACAGTAAAGCCAGCCAAAAAGCCCATGGTGGGGTAAGTCAAAGGCCCCAGAGTAAACTTAATACTGTTTAGCTAAACTAACATAGTATTAAACTGCTTTCCAAATATTTATGTTTATACTCCTAAACAAATGCTATTTGCAGCCTTCATTCAGAGAATCATCTTGTTTCAAACAGAGACTCACAGGCATACAAGGCACTGAGAATACAGGATAGCTTGAGTACACAGGTGTAAATGTAATGTCATTTTGGCAAGATGAAAAAAAATTCTATTGTAATAAAGAACTCACAGTCACTGTGGATGCCTGTCCTGGGTCTGCACAAGAATAGGCCCTTCAACACTGAGCTGGAAGAGGAGCGGAACTATCACTGATAGATTCAGTGAGAGGGAAATTCTTGCTTTCAGTAGTGTACACACAGATTACCCCAACAGGCTCCAATGGACAGTCTCAACACAATGGTCACAGAGATGGTCCTGGCTAAACCAAAAGGATCACGAAGCAAAACCAAAAGTGTTGGATTTAGGCAAGTTTCTGGTGGGGAGGGAGGAGCAAGGGAGATCAGACAGGATGGGGAGCAGAGTAATTAAAATGCATTATGCACAAGTGAACTTGTCAAATTACTAGCAACATTTTTTAAAAGTGTCAGGTGAAATTAAGAAATACATTAAAATGTGTATTTAAAATTACCGAAATAATTACATAGTGATAACCACATCCCCTCATAGTTGTGGAAGTTTAAAAAAAAGCATATTGTGGAAGATATATATGTTAGTGGGGCTAGCAATTTATCTTTCCAAGAATTTGTAATGCTGTGCCAAGATTCAAGGTGCATTTGTCTAGCCACGGGTATGTAATCTGAGGTCTTGTCCTTATCCATCAAGTCACAAATAACAAAAGTCATGTTGGAAAGACACTTATACAAATAACTTTATAGAAATTCTGTCTCTCAGAGCATACTTCACTACAAATGAACACAATAAAAAGGAACCAGAGCTTGATGAATAGTGTACTACAAGGTATACACACTCTCCGGTGCTGCCACACACACAGCTGAGGCCAACTTGGTTTCTTTCACACACAATTAAAAATCTGTACTAGTTAATATTGTCAGAGGCCAGGGGATAGGAGATGGACGAAGAAAGTCTGAATTGTTAAGTTTTAGAAATAACTGAGGGACTATAGACTGCCAATTTCACTTAACAAGCTGTTCTAAAATGTTGTTAGGTAGACCCCTTCTTGAAACTAACAGCCAATACTAATTAACATTCAGATATGCAATCTGTATGCTTAGTGATAACATCCATAAAATCATCACAAACAATTTTGCTTGTTCAGTATATTCCCTATGACCCTTTTACTCTCAGCCACGTGAGGAACTCTCTATACACAGACAATAAGCCAAATAATAACTAAGAGCTACTTCTTCTATTCAATGACAGTGGAGTCAAAATTGCGATAATTGTCTTAAATAGGGTAAATAGGCTAACCTTACTGGGTCCTCTTCTGTTTTGAGAACATACAGATATCTCATTCAACTTGAAACATCATTTTGAGTAGGAATTACTGTCTCCACTAGCAGAGACCAACCCCTTAGGGACGAATACACACATGCGGCTCTGTTTAAGTGTCTGGTAGTACTCTGGTAGGCTCCTATAAGAAGGCCCAAAGCCCACAGCTCCTGCAATGCTTCATTGTATCTCAGTCTCTTTATACTATGCTGTTACATCGTCTCTCAACAAATTGTCTCAGAAACTAGGACTAGCTTATGCATTATTAGTCTTCTGCTACCTCTTACACAGCAGCAAACATTAAAAATGCCTTTCTAATAGAGTAAGCTAAGCATGTTTTATTTTCTAGAATGATTGGCACTCTACTAAAGTCAGCCATTGGCCAATACCAGTGCTCTAATCTACACTGAAGACTGTTCCATATAACTGGAATACGCAAGATGCATCCAGCTTGGTTTTAAATAGTAATCGGAGATCCTGTTATTATTTATTTTTCTAATTTGCATGTCTCCAGAAAGAATTGTGGGTTGCTGAGAACAAAGATTATAAAAGAAAAAAAATAAATGTGGGATGGAGTTGGGGGAGCTAACAAACCTATTTTAAAAACGTGAGTTAACAGGGGTTTTATGATCTGACAGGATCTTGGATTAATTTACTTTGTTGTACATACAAATAGTATCAAAGACAAAGGTTAGGATGGCTTAATGTGACAGCATGTAAAACAGATGTTTGGCTTACCATGAATGTATACACCGGGAGAAATGGTCCTGCAGTCCATAGCAGCCCAGTAGAATTAATAAGGTTTTGCTTTAATGAACTTAGACTTTAATAAAGTGTTGAAAACTCAGTATACAGAAGAAACCTGTGGTTTTTCTTTTTAAACACAGAAGCCTGCTTATTACCATGAAAGGCTTTATTTATCGAACACTATTGAGGGGTCCTATGTAAATAAAATTCATTATCATAATTAGTTCACTTAGATAAAAGGACAATTTTTTATAATTGTCCTACTAAAGATCTTTCTCAAATAATAGATCATGCTTTGCTGTACTCAGATACTGAATATATTTTAATTTTTCCTTGATTAAGCCTGTCATTAATATACCACACAAGGGCCACATGGCTTGAATTCTGACAGTCCTGTTTGAGTCTTCTTGGGACTCATGAAAATGACAGACATAAGCATCATTAAATAAGATCAGAAAACCTTTTCTGTGTTTTGTGAAATATACATGAAAAATAAGTGTAGCAAAATAAGTACTTTGATTTTTATGTACCAAAGCAATATGGATCTTGAAAAGATTAGATGTCTTAAAAAACTCTAAGTAGCCTAGAGTTTTTATGGTTGTTATATTTTGCTTTAAAAGTTTATTACTGTATGTATGTAATCTATGTATGCGTGAACATGTGTGTACATGCACACATGTTCAGAAAGATGACAACTTGTAGGATTCAGTTCTCTCCTCTCATCATGTGGATCCTAGAAATAGGATTCAAGTGGTCAGGCTTGGCAGCCAACATCTTTTTCTGCTAAGCTATTTTGTTAGCCCTGTACCATGCACTTTAGTAATGGGTAAATATTTTATGTATTTTCATTAATATTTCATTATGTATTTTTTTGTTTTCACACCATAAAATATGCTCTGAGTTATATATTTTGAATGACTAAAAAGACTTTTCATGTATCTTGATATCAAAGTTTTAACTTGAGAAATCACAATTCTAATGACAATCAATGAAGGGAGAAAATACTTTAATTTTCCAAAAAAAGATTTTGTGGTCTATCATAGGAAGAATCTGGATTTTAAAAGCACTCTTACTTCAGAGTCATTAAAAAGGAAAGTGAATTGGTATTTTAAATGTAGCAAAATAAATGTTTCTTAGAGTCATCTTAAATAATGGTCTTTCATTTTTAAAAACAGTTTTAAGAGTATTCAAACACACATAAACCAGGAGATTCAAACTGGTGTTTAATGCAAGATGTGTTAAAAGAACATGCGGGTTTGAGGAGATGACTTAGTGGGTGAAATGCCCGCTTCACAAGTGTGACAACTTGACTTTGGGTTGCCATATAAAAGCCAGGCAGGTGTAGTAGCCCACATGTGTATATGCACTCATACATACATATGTTCCTACATGCATGCAAACACGCATGCACAGCATACAGACTTATACAAACACACAATATGTGCTTTTATCTTGAGAAGATATGCAATGGCATCTAGAAGCAGACAGGGCAAGAACAATGTTTGGGGGAAGGTCATAATCTTTCTTTAGTTGTATATTTTTATAAAATGGCACCTGAACAGCCTTGCTCCTTTGCACAGAAACCCTGTAGCAGTTCCATTTACAAGAGCTCCCTTTTGCTGTTTCTAATTATTTCTTGAATAAACTGTCAAAAATATTTAGGTTTATCAGCCTAACGGATACTTGGCTGGACTCAGAGAGTATTAAAAATAAAATGTTTTGTGAACAGCAGTATGGAATTCATTTTCTTATCAAAAGTAGAAACTGAGGTCCAAAGTCTATCCTGACAAGTATATATTAAGCATTATAAGCAAGGGTTTGAGGACTTCCTGGCCCCTTGACGAAAGACAGTCCTTTCATTGTGCTGGCAAAAAGTGCTCTTGGTTTCCTGCCATTAATGTAAGTGCCAGCTTAAGTCTGAACAGAGCTGAAATAGCTTTGCACAATACTCTCTTTAAGAGAATGATGCATACCTTTAAGAGTGATTCTTATTAGCTAAGAAGATGAGAAATGCTGTTTCTTTATATGAGGGAATTGGGCACGATTTTCCCCTTCTGGTCCAGTAAAAAAATGTTTCTATTTATCTTAATCATTCTGTATGTTCCTTGCAGCCAATTTTACCAAATGTAAAAAAACAAACAAACAAAAACAAAACAAAACACCCCCCCCCAAAAAAAAAAAACCCTACTGATTTCTTCTAACTCAGATGGTAGCACAGGGAGACATTTTTCATTTAATTTATATGATCAGACCATGTTAAGTAGACACAGACTATTGATGTAAACATTTCCATATAAGGGCCCAGAAATTCCTCCAAAAAGAATTCAGATGTTACTGATTGCTTTCTGTGATGGATGTAGCTTCCCCCAGATCTTAACAGTGCCCTACCTCCGGGTATCTCATGTAAGCTAGTGGAGGAGAGCTGTCTGTTGGCACACCTTGCTACCTGGAGTACCCCTTCCTCTTCCATATTTTACCCAGTCATTGACACTTGTCTTACTATATTTATGGAATAAAGAAGTACATAAATACAGAGAAGGAAGGTGGGGTTCATAACTCTAGAAATCTGGTGTAGGATTAGAAGCACCCTGAGCCTAGTGGGTCTATAAGTTTTTCATAACTCACCCCTTGTCAATATGACACTTTGGTGACTATAACCATCCCCTCTTCATTTTATGCTCCAGAAGCTTGTGAGACCTCAATGAGTCATGAAGAATCTTAAAATCAAATCCAAAGAATCCAAAGTGATGATAACAAGAAAAGAATAATTGATATTTGAACAGAGGTTAGTATTTGACAATGGATAAAGATTGGTATACCTTCCCTTCCTCGGGGCTTTGTTGGCATGAATTGTGGACATCATCTTCTCTTATGAATTTTCCAGGCCAGGAAGTCAGTCCTTTGATTTGGCCCCAGACCAAGTCGCCAACGTTGAACGTCCTTGGTCTATAGTGTATCAGCTCATGTGAAGAGGGGGAGTCTGGATTCCTTAGGTCATCTTCACTACTAATGCTTTTAGCGTCTGAGGGACTAGGCACACACCCATTAATGCTTTTGGCGTTAAAGTCTCCATTGTAATGGATGTAGTCTTTGACCAGAGAACTTTCCAGACTATTTGAAGAACCGGGAGACTGCCCCTCGAGGACTAGGTCTTGTTTGGCGGTGCCTAGCAGCTCTCCAAAGCCCCGACTCTGACGAGGTCTGTTTCCATTAATGTGTGTACATCTCTCCACAGTGCTCTCCAGTCTCTCCTTAAAACTCATCATAGTTCTTTTGTAGTTATTATACCTGAAATTTTCCTCCAGAATTTTATCCCCTTGACAGTTTCTTGGTGGTAACAGTATTGGGTGCTGTTCCCCAGCTAGAAATGGCAGTGTAGAAACATTGTTGGGCCTTTCATGACAAGGACTACTGTGGATATGGCCTGGATGATCTAAGAATTCCTCATATTTCCACCTGTTGCGCTCCCCTCTGGGACTTTGCTCCCCATCCCACTGTTTTCTGGATGTGTGGCAACTTGCTGACTTGAAATACTCAAACCCATCCCCTTCACTGGAGTGTTTTCCATGGTCTATATTCTTGGGTATCCGTGCCCCTCTTGCATTCCTCAGCCTGCCGTCATGATCTGCTCCTCCCATGTTCCGCCCATGAATGACAGCACTCACGGCACTGGACAGATTCAGTGGGTCACCAATAGAGGCAGTGAAGGCACTCATGGCACTCAGAGCTGGAATCGGGCTGATCTGAGTGGTACTGTTGACGGCAGTGGTGATGACAACCTGCATTCCTTTGCTGGCTGCGTCCACAACTGCCTTGTAAATGGCATCTACAGAGGCATCACCTTGGCCACCAATCATGAGGCCATCCTTCACTGGCTGACCAAGAGATGGGTCACTCCTTGGCTGCAGCTCACAAGGTGTATCTTGGAAATGTGGAAGTGCAGTGTTTGGGTTCTCAGGAAGCACTGTGAGCCCCGGCTGCGTGCTTATTCTTTTATTTAGAAGAGCTGCATCTCCTTGCATTCTCACCTTAAATAAGTAGGAAACAGAGACAGAGAGAGAGAGAGAGAGAGAGAGAGAGAGAGAGAGAGAGAGAGAGAACAATTTAAAGACATTAAAGAAGATCATAATTTTAAGATTAAACAAAACACAAACAAGGAAGTACAAAGAACAAGAATAAAAGTGAGAGAAAAACCATTCTGCATAGAAAAATCTTACACATTGATTGCATTTTTATATCTGGGTAATTTCTTTAGTTGAAATAATTCAACAGACCCCCTTTTACACTTATCATTACTAAACATTTTCTAGAAAAATTAAACTTGAGGTAGTTGGATACAAGGTTTTTCCAGGTGATGACACAGTTTGCTCAGTGGTCTTACAGGTGTTTGAAACTTGAGATTCAAGTTGTAGATGACCAAAGCAAAGAAGCCAGAATTTGAATTGACTGATAACTAATGATTATATTTAACTAAGTGAAATATATGACAAAATGAAAATAAATTCCTTTCCTAACAATGCCTACTTTGATATGACATGTTAAATTTTATTTATTCATTAACTAATGATTGTTTACATGCCATGGTGTCGAGGTCAAAGAATAATTCGGGAGGGGGGGGGTGGCTATTTCTTTCTTCTCACCTTTATGTGATCTGGGGATTGAATTCTGGTTGCCAGGCTTGTGAGACAAGTCTTTACCCCCTATTCTTGGCAGATGGCCCCTCTTACCAAAGAAAATGAAGCTCATGGTAAGATTTGTCACTCTGATATTCCTTGATCCTTAGCTTTAGCTTGTTTTCTTGGTGACACAGGTATGCACATTTTCCATTATGAATTAATTTTCTAGATATATGTAAATAGTTAATTATTGGTAAAAGATGTGTTCATTATAATTTTTTTTTCACTAGACCAACGTTTCTATCCTACTCCACCTTACTTTCCCAGAATAATCCAGTACTGTAGAACATCCTGGCAAATATTTAAAATATTAAAGCATGTAGAAATACCTAGTTTTTCTTCTCCCGTCCTTCCTTCCTGCCCTTTTAATGTATGTAGAAATGTAGTATACCATTCTTCTGAGAATACTACAGTATTAAAATTTTTGTAATCTTGTAGGTCTTGGCATACTTGGTCAAATAAGTCTACATCATCTTTTAAGCTTTTATATAGATTGATTTTATGGAACACAATTATTTTCTGGTTGTTGAATACCTAAGTGGTTCTTAATCTCTGACTCATGTAATGAGTTTTGTTTCATGCTCTTCTGTTTACATTTGAAGATTTCTCTGAAGAATTAAACTTCTGGGCTAGTGACCATATATTTTTATACATGTGTATACACATATATACAAATATGCTTAAAAACTCAATAAGCTACTAAATTATCCTTCAAAAACAATGAGCCAGGCTAGATGTACAGTTCAGCGGTATAACATTTCCCCAGCTTGTACAAGGCCTTAGGTTTGAACTCCATCACAAAGAAAAGGAAAAAAAAACAACAAAAAAACAAAACAAACAAAAAAAAAACAAGCTAACAAATTTAACCAGCATTCATATGGACCAACAATAATATAAGAATGATGATTTCTTCATATCTATACTAGCAGTGTATGACATCAATCTGATATACATAGTAATGAACACACTGGTTATTCTTTTCATGTTTATCAAAAATAGATATTTCATTTTCTGTGAGTTGTCTGTTTATATTTATTCCTTATTTTTCAAGTCAATTATCTTTTTTTCTTCTTGTTTTATAGGAGGTATTTTAATGTGAAAAGTGTCAATATGTGGCATGTATTATGCATTTATTTCCTGACATTTGGTATTTCTCTAACTTTAGAATACTTTTGATACAGAAGTTAAAATTTTTGTACTGGTTACATATTTTTCTTTTGCCTACTGGTTTTATATCTTGCTTAAAGAGCTTTCTCTGTTTTATTATTTATAGTCTGTGGTGGTGCAGCACGAGGGAGTCTGAGGAAGAGGTAAAAATTCAAGACTAGCTAGCGTGGACTATATAGTGAGCCCGAGCCTTTTATTTGTTTATTTTAAAAGTCTTATATCTTTAAAAATATAGTATATTTTCTCCTGATATTCATATAATAGTACTCTTTCTATATAATCTTTAATATATTAGGCATCTTTTATAAAAGTAGTGGAGCATGTGGCCTAAGGCAGGGGGAGAGGGGGGTGGGAGCTAACACTAAAGGAAGTGGATATTAATCATGAGAGCAATATGGGCATTAGGCACAAAAGGGTGTGAGAGGGCAACACTATCAGTTTTTACTCACAATTCCCAAAAGACTTCTGCTTCATACAAAATTAAATTAAATTTACAGAAAAGACTGCAATGTTTAACAATACTCAGTATTAAGAAATAACTGTCAATAGATTCTAGAGGGAACCTGTCTCATTCCTTCTCTCTTTTTCAATAAAACCATACATTGTTTTCGGCTAAAATCACGTGTGGCAGGAAAGTACCTGAAAGTTCTGAAACAGACAAGCCATGGGGTTACTGTTAGCTGGGCAAGGGACAGTGGGTTGTCCTTGGAAGGCCTGGAGATTCTGGTGTCCCTGGAGAAGGTGCTGCTGCTGCTGACTCGGAGGAAACATCTGATTGCTGTTTAGCAGTGACTGTAGATGAGTCAGTTGATGGTTATTCAAAGAATTGTTTATTGATGATATATCACCTACAGTTTTGAAAAACATAAAGCATGAGTCAGCGTGCTTCTTCAGAGAACTTACTGTTGTCTTTGCACCTGAGAATTCCTGAAACAAAAACCGAAAGCTGAGCTTCATGGGAAACTTGGTCATTTTTATCAGCCTCACTTAGTTGTAAACGAAGAATGCCTCTGGCATTTAGTTTTATCTGCATGGTTAGCCTTTTATTTTATGTCACATAAAGATTTTTTAGTTACTAATGTTAAGCTTCAGAGTTAAATGATTCCTATGTCTATTTTTATTAGAATACCTATACTTAAAGGCTGAAATTTTCCCTTAGTAATTACTTAGCAATAAGTAGTTGACTAGATGGAGACAAAGAGTGGGTATGATATAGTCTCATTTATAAAATTTCAGTCTTAAGTCATAATCATCAATAAATACCACCAAATAAAATTAGAGGCTTTGTTTCAGAATATGTATTTGGTTTTGCAGTATAATGTTAGTCATCTAATATTAAAGCTGTAAAGAAACCCAATAATACAAAAAACTCACTACTATAGTTGTTATAAAGATTTTAAAATCAATGATATCAGCAGATAGCATTAATTAGATTTAAAATGTAGAACTGTTTTAAATTGTTAAAATTCTTTTGAGAACAGTTTGTAATTTGAGTCATATATGTCTATTATGATTTTGGGTGATTTGACTATAACTATTTTAGGTTTAGACAAAACTAACTGCACCACATTATAAAACTTTCCATAAAATATAATAATCTGAATAATGAGTTTTGTAGCATATCAGGATGCTCTTGACACCATCATGAACACTTGTTTCTATTTCTGGGTTTCATGGATGGTTCCTGTATTTCCCCCCGTTGTTACCTGTACTCATCATCATAAATACTTGACATTATTTTCAACTTTTTCGATAAGCTCATCTATGCAAAGAACTTTGTTTTTTATGGCACAAATATATAATTATAAAAATAATAATTCTGAGGAAATCGAGTATTATTTAGAGTGACATTTTCCTTGGTCTTAGGGGAGAACGTAGCTTGGAGTATTTTTGGTTTTGCTTCTGAGGGTTCACCTGTAAGCACTCCTCAGACAGTCCCATCCTAGTGCAGCTGCTCATACCAACCCTGTGATGCCACACCAACTAAAATGGAGATAAAGGTTCTTTAGAGGATGCAGACTGTATGTGGCTGAAGAGAATGGCAGGTAGGCTAGGTTTAGGTGGCATCAGAATCAGAAGGTAAGAGAAAGTAGACTACAGTGGTATTTAGTAATGCTAGAATCTGAGAAAAGGAAAAAGCCATTTCATGTTTGTATAGCTATAGTTTTGTGTGGGTGTTGTTATATTTAATTCCTCAAATAAGCTGTGACATAATAAAAACATTTTTAAAAATAGTGTGACAAAATGGAGTTTTAAAAAGGAGAAAAGAGAATTAGAAAAACGTTTCTTAAAAAAAATTTTGTGAAAAAATGGAACTTACCAAGCAGACCTGTCCCCAGTAGAGGGTTAAGTAGCTGTGGCACCACAGAGTTACTGTTGAGTTTAGCTGGACCAGGTGGATTCCCAGCATTATTAGATATATTCAGCAATGTTTCTGCCATTGACACCACTGCTGTCCCACCAAGTGTTGAGACAGTCAGTGCTGCCACTGCTGATGATGTAGTGGTTGTGGTAGTGGTTGCCTGGGAGGAGGTTGCTATGGAAACCTCTGGATGATTAGCGGTGTTGGCCGATGCCGAGTTCAGGACACCTCCCAACAGCTGGGGATTCAAGGCCATTAATCCTGAGGCCCCAGTGACAGCTGGGAGGAGCAGGGGGTTAAAAGTAGTGTCACTGCCTGGAAAGCTCGGTAAAGGGTTTCCCAGGGGGCTGGCTAAAAGGCTATCAGCTCGGTTGTTGTCTGGCTGATTGCCTGGCAAACGGTCTGGTGGGGCTGTCATCTGCGTTAATAAGGGAAAAGGGATATTTTGCTGTTGTAAAAGATCTGAGATGGTCAGATTGAAAGATGGCAGGGGAAGCATGGCAGCTGCTTGGGCTTGGTTCTGAAGCAGGGCTGCTAAAAGCTGAAAGTGAACAGGCTGTAATACCTGCCCATCCATGTCACCGGAGAGAAAAGCTAAAGCAGCGTTTACATTCGGGTTCAGAAAACCTAAAGGGTGGAGGTTGATCTCAGACTTGCCTTCTCCTGCTGAAGGCTGGAGGATATTTAATAGATTCTGGTTTAGGAGATGCTGTTGATTCACTGGCAAAGAGATAGGTAGAGAACTGAGGAGGCTGGGGTTCAAGGGGTGTGGAAGATGGTTGTTTGAAGTGCTGTTGGATGGAAAATGAAGGGCATGCTCCTGGCCAACAAAAGGAAAATCACTCCCAATGGGCAGCTGAGTCTGCAGTGGGTTTCCAGCTGCGGTGGTGACTATGACACCATCTTGGAGAACAGATGTTGTCTTTGTGATGGCAGGGTGGTTGCTGCCAGCTATAGCTATGGAGGACGGTAGGCTTGAACCACCTAAAATGAGAAAACAGAAACACAGTTATTAGTTACAGGCAGTAAGCATTGCCACCCACAGTTTCCTAAGATACATTTCAGTTTGTTCTACTAACTTCCCTGTAAGAGGATTAACTGAATCACAGATGATTTGATATCTGTTAATAGAACTTAACTCTGAAAATAAGTGCACGGAAAAAGTTTGCTGACTAGCAGAGAGGTTTTTTTTTTTTTTTTTTTTTTCATAGTTCCATAAAGTGAAGACAGCAAGGATGTTACTTACAGTTTATTCTCTCAGTTTGTATATTAAAAAAAAAAAAACCAACACTCCCCCTCCAATTATGTCTTTTCATTTAAAAAAAGATGTTTAGTCTTATTTATAAGATTAGCAATTACTTTTAATGAAGAGAACAAATTCTTGTAAAACCAGAATGTACATGAAAACATAAAGGAGATAATAAAATATACCCATGTTAATATAAAATATTTTATTGTATAGCTTTCTGATTTTCCACATCAGTAGGCATATATATATTCAAATATTCTCTCTCTCTCTCTTTCTCTGTCTCTCTATCCCTGTCTCTCTCTCCCACACACATGTATTTTTGAAACTAAACAGAATCGTGCTATAATTTTGTAACTTTTCAGTTATCAATTTACTGTGAATACCTTTCCCTTTAAATATATATATCTTGAATAGTAGTTTAGTAATATATAACTTAATCAACCTATAATCATAAATGTTTTTGTTTTCAATTATTTTGGAACACTTTGAAAACAATTATCAGTGGCACATCAATAAATATTCTTATTAATGTGTCTTTTCAATTGAGACAAAGTTTCTCTGTGTAACACAGACCTGGGTCTCCTCGACTTGCTTTGTAGACCAGGCTGTCCTCGAACTCACAGAGATCTTGCCTCTGCCTCCTGAGTGCTGGGATTAAAGGCAGGGGCTATCACACTTGGTTTTTTAAAGACAGGGTTTCTCTGTAATCCTGGCTGTCTTGCAACTTGTAGACCAGGCTGGCCTCAAACTCAGAGATCTGTCTGCCTCTGCCTCCCTAGCTCTGGGATTAAAGCTGTGCTCCACCACCAACCAGCTTACTTTTTTGTTTTTAAAGACAGGGTGTCACTATGTAGCCCTGGCTGACCTGGAATTCTTTATGTAGGACACACTGGTCTGGGACTCAGAGTCTCTGCCTCCGAAGTGCTGCTATTAAAGGTGTAAGCCATCACACTGGGCTGTACAATCATTACCTAAGGATACATCCTTGAACATGGAATTCCAGAGTCACAAAGCTTTACATATATATTGTCAAACTGTTCTCAATGAATATATTCAATTTAAATTCCTTTATACAGTGTATAATAGTGTGTCTCTCTCATCAACACACTCTCATTATTTTTAATAGTGAAAAACATAATGATTAATAATCTGTTACTCTGATAGTATCGAGAGACACTGCCCTTAATTAGACCAGTCTTCCTCCAAAATAGCACCCTTATTCTTAAAACTCTGTACTGAAGGTAAAAATTCAGAAAATTTAATATTTAAAGGCATAACATTTTAATTGATACCTATTTACTATTATCATTATTATTAGTGGTTCCTAACCCAGACTACACAATAGAATTACCTGGGGAAATGAAGTACAAAACAAAACAATCAACTAAAGCCAATATCTGGGCCCAAACTGAGACCAGCTGAAAATTTATCTCTTAGAGAATAACCTGAGCAACAATTGCCTTTAAAATCAACCCTGGTGATCCAGGTACACAGAGGGTAGGTAAGGTAGGAAAGATAAAATCTAGATTAACTTCAAAGAACTATTAACAACCCCCACCTCTCTTCTGCCCTACATTTTGCGGGTGTGTGGGGGAAATAAAATGTCTTCTTTTTATTAAGGGATTGTTTTATGTAGTACATTCATTTGACAAGTATTTTGTTTTCAATAATTACACACATATACGGGATAATGAATACTACTATTGTCACCAAAAATCTAAAAGAACTGAAGCCTGTTCAAATTGTGCAATGCCATGTCACCTCATGTGACAACATAAGCTTTAGTTTTTTCCCCCAAACTTGGAGGAATGTTTCTGTAATTGCATAATAGTAAAAATGTTATTTTTTTAACCAAATGGAAGAATGCAGTAATTCTTTTTATATCCTTGTAGTTATCTCTTAAAGCCGTGTGATATGTGAAGTGACTGTATTTATTAAGCCACGCTGATAACGCTTACCATTTATACCTTGATTTCTATCATCACATATACACACGGTGGTGAACATTTTCTCATACACCTTGCTACTGATTTGTATGTATGCGTGCACGTGTGTGCCTAACAGGTGATTAAACCGAAAGCCTCAGACCCTGGAACTATACCACTGGGTTTTGTTATTTTTGATAGGGTTTTCTCAAGCTGCCTAAATGGCCTATAATTTGTGATCCTCCTGCCTCAGCTTTGTGGCTACTAGGACTCTAGTCACATGCCACCACACGCAGCTACCACTGATTTCTTTTCTAAGGAAGTTTATTAAAACCAAAGTGCTCATATAAAGATTTTCCATAATTATATGCTTGCTATGAGAATAAAAAATAGGTAAAAAAAAAAGCTTGTCAGCTGAAAAGGTCTATACAAATAACAGGGGATTCATTGCCATTATTCCTGACACCAGCAGGATGGTAGCGGAATGATAATAGTGGTAACACAAGCCAGTATCACCATCACCACCTTCAGAATGCTGCTAGAACAATGGTTTCTGTTTTCCCATCTGTCATATTCTGATATTTTAAGTGCTCAGTGTTTTATTTAAAGGCTGAGATTAAAAAACCTTTTTTGAACATATATAAATATTTATGAAATATTATCATGAAGTAATGACATGCTCACAAAGATTAGAGTAAGAAGACATACAGAATGCTGAAGTAGGCACATGGTGTACAGCTCTTTAAATATTAATTCAGATTTTTTTCACAAAACAATCAACACCTTAAATATTTCATTGGTTCCTAAAATTGCTATTTCTATACATACAATTCATCATTTGCATCTGGACGGCATGTTTTAAATGAGCCACTGAGTCTTACTTACCAGAAATCACTATCATTGTCATTTCCCTATCTACTAAATAACAATGACATACTTAAATATGGAGATCACTATTCTTCTGACCACATGCAGAGTATATTTCCAAAATATTTAGCGTATATGTAGCAAGGCTTTGTGATGATGGGTTTCCTTAGAGATTATTTTATTACTTTAATTTGCCACTGAGAAACATCCATATTTATGATTCAGGGGGAAGTAGCCATTTGGGGATAACACTATTTTAAAAGCTCTCCATCTAAATATTCTTGAGAAATTATAATAAAATGCACAGTCACTGTGGGTGACTGCCAACAAAAAAGGATGAATGCAAGCAGGATGGATGAGGATACAAACACATAAATATGTATGAATATAAATATATTTTAATTTTCTCTAATTTCCAAGAAGTCAATTTAACAAGCAGGTACACTTTGCTGGAGGATAAGATTCCAAAAGTGATAGAAGTTTAAAAAACTTGCCATTTTCCCTGAAGAAAGAGTTTTCGCAAAGTGGTAAATACAAAAATCTTTACTCACTTCCCCTCCACCAAATATATAATTACAAGATAGGAATTTTTAATGTCTTTTTATATATCAGCTAGGATAAGACTATAACCTGCTAAAGGCTGTAACTGATATATAGATATATACAACAGGGGAACAATTATAAAACTGAGGGTGTCTGAGAAAACTGCACAAGTCAGAAAACTAGACATTTGATCAGGCATTTTAGAGATAAAAGAAGCTAAAAAGTGCTTCTAAGTACAAACCACATATATATATATATATATACATATATATATATATATATATATATACATATATATATATATATATATATATATATATTAAAAACAGAAAGTAAGGCAGATGAAGGGTAATGAGTCCTGTGTTTCAAGAATACAAAAATATCTGAATTATGTGTATGGCTTTTACATACCTTGACTCCCTCAGCCCATGGTGAACCTGTCAATTTGCATAAGCAATAAATAAGTTTGAATACATATTTTTAACCAATGACGATAAGTTATAATCTGTTATTTCTCCCTGTTAAGTCATGACACATGGTTAGATTCAAAAAGTGTTTGTTGGTTGAATGAATCTACTGAGAATTTAATACCTGCACTCACTTATATAAGGGAGGTAATAAAGACATGGAGGAAGTGAAAATTGACTTTCCCACCTATTAATCCAGTGCCAGGAGATAAGGAACAACAGAAAGGAGGTGGCTTGAAGATGACAAATTACTTTAGAATGCTCTTTAGTATCTCAAGAAGTTAAAAGTAACCTCACAGCAGATGAAAACCACCTCAAAGGACAGTCCTACAGTCATCCATTAATGCATAGAGATGCTCAGAGAAACCTGAATTTGCATAATTTTTATTGCATTTTTATTTTATATTAGATTTCTGAATCACTACCTGTAAACAGACACTGTTTCATGAACTGATTAAGACTTCTGCATAAAAACCTATATTCTGTTGAAGTACATAAATGTTTGCTCAAGCAGTTTTTTTGTTTTTTTAAGCTGAAATTTCACTAAACATTTGACAATAATCAAAAGGCATCTAGGAATTTGGAAGAAGTTAGCAAGTTCCAGTCATTATTAATAAGAAAACATCAGAGTACTTTGCGTCGGCCGCTATGAAGTGACAATTTTTTTTCCTGGTTGTGTTGCTTTCAAAGTAGAGCAAAGGGAGAGCCACTCAAGCAGAGGTAGGCGGTCTCCTGTGGTGGGTGGATGATCATGCTATCCTGCTCTGTCAGTACTGCACATCCATCTTATGCACACATGACTCATGCTAGAGTACTGGTTATGTATATACAAGTAGAATAAAAATTCAAGGGTTTACAAAAATAAAATTCTTGAGATGTTTAATTTGCTTTAGTTTTAGGATTGCTTTTGCCTCTTCAGATTTATCTCTCTGGTCACCAACAATCCTTGAGAGACGTTCACACTGTGATAGATGCTTGTATGACTGCGTCTTTATATCACTATTGTTATACATGGATACGTCCAAAAAAAGAGCCCATACCAGCTCTGGTCAATGACATGTTTAAAAACATGTCACTAACTACTTTGATTCATTTAACTCTAATTTTGAATAAGCATTATTTTGTGCTAAGAACCTTTCTAAACTGAAATTGCCAAATACTGACTTTTTATCCATAAAACTCAAGAGCTTAGAAAATAAGTCTTATGAAAAATATCCCGTCAGTGTCTGACCTTTGTCATTTACTTTGCTAACTGTACTTTCACTGCAGAGTCAAAAGTAATCCTTAATAAAAATAAATCCTTCTAAAGATAAAATATCATGCCCTGTTGAGTTTAATAAATATAATTTACTTCTCAGTCCCACTAAAATATGAAAAAAGTCTTCTACATTTAAAGGACTGATTTCTAATGATAATACCATAGTAAATTGAAAGATAACTTTTATAAGAAGTCTAGGTATTCCAGGAAAACTTTATTAATATTTTCAAGCCTTAGTAACAGCCAGTCATGTGCATTTACAAAAATACGCCAACTTCACCTTTGTGCTTGGATTCTAATACAGATTCTTGATATTACCGCCCTTTAAGCAATAGGAAGATGGAGGAAGGGACCTGAGGCTATTTTGTTTTTCACAAGCAAGAAAGAAACCACAAACAAAAGCACACTGAAGGTGGAGAATGGGTAAGAAAACAATTGCAGGATCGAAAGAAATCCTCTTGTCCCTTAATAGATGTTGGAGAACAGAAAGGAGAGCAGAAAGAGAAGCAGCTTAAGTGTCAGGATGTTAAGGAGATCAGTCTGCAGACATGATGAAATGAAATCAGAAAAGGAAAAATGTGCCATTATGCTCTCTTCTTTCTTTTGTGGTACTGGAGATGAAACTGGGACTTCATGTACGCTGTGCAGTAGTTCTACCCCAAGCTACATTCCCATCCTGCTTCCTTTCTCAACACTCACAACCTACTGGAATTACTTTACAAATATTTGGAAAATGTCAGATTGAGGAGCAAAGTTCACTTGTTATTAGGTAAGCAGGATATTTGTGTGAAAGCAAGACCTGAAAAACGATGTTAAATCTCTTGTGGGATTTGCTTTTTGACTATGCATGAGTGAGGTAAAATGCATCATCAAATACCAATTGTTAGTTTCATTTTAAAAGACAATACTGAACTTTTAACATAGTCAACTTTGTATATCATATCCTGTTTTACCTGCAACTCTAAAATAGTGCCTAGTTTTTCATAGGTGCTCAATATTGAATTATTCCATGAATGTTCTAAAAGTATTGTGACATGCCAATGAGCTACACAAATCAGTTTATTATGCTCCATCTAGTATTTTGACAAGTGAAATACAAATTTGGGGAACATTGTAGTTACTTCTGAAAACTGTTTCTGATAGCCTATACACATAAGTGTTAGTGAGTGTCATTTCAGCGTGTCATGACTGTGATTAAACAATTATCTGAAAGTTGGAGGAAGATGGAGTAAGGCTGAAAATATCAGAGTATAGTGTTTTGGTAAAAGTTTCATTTTAAATACACCAAGATGCTTAGTAGACTGTAATGCCAGTGATCTAAAGAACTTACTATTTGTGTGTATGTACATACGTAGGCATGTATGTGTGCAAGCGTGCAAGTATATGCCATGGTGAACATGAGATCAGAGGACAGTTTACAAGAGTAGTTTCTCTCCTTCCACCATGCGGGTCCAGGGATCTGACCAAGGTTGTCAGGCTTGGCAGCAATCACTTTTACCTGCCCAGCCACCTGAAGGCCCTAGTGAATTTCTTCTTGTGGGAAAACACTGAGAAGCACTGCTTCAGGATGAGTTCTCTGAGCGGCTCCACCATGAGGTGTGGTCTACAGAGTCATGCTAAGGGACTACTGTTGGGCTAACATGTGAAGAGGGTTCTTGTGGAAGTTGTGGGGCCTAGCAGCCCCACACCAAGTTATCAGACGAATGCTCATACCTGTGCCCATGGGTGCATCTCCCTGGACCACTTCCAATCTCACAGGTAGTTCAGCAGCTTTTTTGGATTTCTATTTTTACTTTCACTTCTAGTTTGTATAAGGTGTTACTTTGAATTTGTAAGAAGTTTGATTTTTAAAAAGTAATCCTTTACCTTTGCTTGGCTGGCACTGCTACTGTTAAATTCACAGAATGTAAGACCTATATAATTTTGAGTTGTTTAGTATTACATGTATGTGGAAATGAAATCTACTTCGGTAGGAATATATTTAGCATTATTTTTCATAAGTCAAATTTCTGTAGGGTTGATATTACTTCCTAGCATCTGGACACTTTTTGAAACTGCTTAAATATTTTTTGACTAGATTTTATTAAATCATACCTTAGGCATCTCCTAGGGAACTGGAAGATTGATGGCTGTGTAAGAGAGCTTAATATATTACAATGGAATAAAGTCTCCCAACTAGTTCACTAGAACAATTTATTTCTTTAAAGGTACAAAATAGATCATTGAATCAGCAAACATAATATCACTCTGAGTTTTGTTGCCACTCGATTACATAGACTTAATTAATGTCTGAAGTAAAAACATACTTTAACTCCTCCTGTATACAAGAAAACATTAAACCTATAATATGTAAACAAGACAAGTGGTGTAACCCTGGTATGAGGATACCTGAAGGATTGAAACATTGGCTATAGTAAAAACATCTTCCAACAAAAAAGGTTTCATTCTGCAAAAATTTAACTAAGGAATAAATTTTTCAGTCAGTTTTGTTGTCTGGTTAAAAACAAAAGCACAGAACACATAGCACTTTAAACTTGCAAATCACAAGCATCATGAGGGAAAGAAAATCTAGGCTTTAAAAAACTTAGGTTGAAATGCTTTCAACAGAAACCAGCATCAGCTCAATTACAACTGTCAAGGTATCCCTGCTGCCTTGCTCAGGCTAACAAAGACCCCATACCCTTCTCTTCAACACTATCTCTATCTGACTGTACTTGTTATCTCCCCTGAGAAGGGCAGGACAGCTTCTCTTTGCTTTCTCTACTGGCACATTAATGAGGATAAATAAACACCTGGAGCTAAAACTTAAATATGCTGTGGTCTTTTACACTAAGTAGTTTGTTGTGGTCTCGCTATTTCATTGCCTGATACCTACCATTTCATTAGCTGTCCTGAGTTTCAAAGGTATTTTGTGCTGAATGAAAACATTTTCATTTGCAGTAAAAATATACATACACACATATATTTGTGAATACTCATGAACATATATATTTATTCGTAGGTTTATTTATATCCTGATGAGTTAATGCATATAGTTAGAAGTTAAGGCAAATAAATGTCTGTGTAAGTTTCTCTGCTGTCACAAACCGACATACTCTTGTCCCTCAGAGCATAATTTCATGTGCTTAGGCAGAGTTGTTTTTAATAGAAAAAAGAAGTATTTTATAGTAGAAACATTTTAATGACTTTATTATATAGAAAACAGGATGGTTGTTACTAAGTATGTTCATACAATGATTTAAATCCTTCTGTTTGTCTGTGAAATATCACAGAACCAAGAGAGGGACTAGATGTGTGGATGTAGGCAGAGTCTGGGTTATGGCACACATGCTTTTGTTATTTGATAGGAAGACTGACGCAGACTGATAAGCCTACTCAACTTTTCTGGTCAAGGACACTTGATTTTTGACTGCTCTAAACTGGAACACCATACTTAGGTGCTGGATTTTGTCTCTCTTAAAAACTGAAAAATTTGTAAATATGTGTGTGGGTATGAGTTTGTGCGTGTGCAGGAGAGCACACATGGGCTTGGAGGTCAACATGAGCTGTTTTCCTTTATTGTTCCTCATGGTACTTCCTGAGATTGGGTCTCTTACTAAACTTGAGGCTTACTGATTTTGTAAAATTAGGGGGTCACCAAGCCCCAGGGGTCTGTCTTTGCCTTCCAACACTAGGATCACAGGCCTAGGTCACTATGTATGGCTTTTTACATGGGTGGTGTTGCTCCAAACTCAGGTCTCGGCTTAAACAGCAAACACTTTATAAGCCAAGCCATTTTCAGGCCCCTAACATTCAATTTAAATGCCCACTATTTATACATTTCCAAAACAGTGTGTTTGGTGCTCTATGTCTGGACTGAGGTCTGAGGCCTTTGAGGTTTGGTTTGTAGGTCCACCAGAAGATTGCTTGACCATTCAAGCACATCACCAAGGGTCCTGTTATGTACTATTTTTTTTTTTAAATGGGAAGATTAGGCTTGCCTTGAAATTTGGTATTCAAAAGATAAGAGATACTTGCACACACATCAATATAATAGAAGGATTTACAGAAAGATAACTTATAACCACCACAGTCTTTATCTCTAATTCTTATAACAAAACTGTATACTTAAAAATGTGAATACAGAATTCACACATAGGCTTGTAAACCAGTATTTTTAGGGTTTAGGGTAGAATGGTTCTCCTAGAGGTTTTCAGGGGCTAGAGAGATGGTCAGTAGGTAACGGCACCTGTCATGCAGGCTTAGCCACCTGAGTTCAACCTCTGGAGGCCACTAAAGTGGAAGAAGAGAACTGACTTCACAGTTGCTTTTCACTTCCACACATGTGCTTTGACGTGTGCAGGCCTTCCTCACATCATAGAAGCACAAAATAATAAAAAAGAGATTTTGAAAATTAGTTACCAATTGAATTAAGCATGAGAGCAAGTCATTTCTTAATGTCTTCATGTTGTATTTGTGACTTAAACATAATGGACTGGGCAAGGCACTGGAGTGAGTAGGTCACCTGAGCTGTATTTAGGCTTTGTTGGAAAAAGCAGAGTTGGACCATGCTTCCTATCAGTCTGCTACTGTACCATGATGCCATACAAGAAGGAAAGCACTGGCACCGACCTGCTTTTAAGGTCTACAGAATCAACCCACAGGGACTCATTCCTGTGTCAGCTAGAAAGGTCACCAAATATGGTTCACATATTCAGGGACTTCTCTTGATATTCTCAACAGCTCACCTGCACTGATGAAAAAACATTCTAATCCTATGAGCTATCATACCAGACTCCAAAGACAGAAGGCAAAAAGAACTGGCTTTTATCTAAAAGTATAGTAAAAATTGACATATATAGATTGTCACATGACTTAATGTGCTAACTATTTGAAAAGGAAAATAGTGTTTCTGGAAACTAAATATTTCAGATGAATTTATGTAGCCAAGAAGGCGGTATTTCAGGGTCAGATAAACCTGAGTTCTACTCCTTGATTAGTCATAAGATTTTGGTTAGTGTGGTTCTCTGAGGTTCAAGTTTTCATCTGTTAAATGAAGACAACATTTTATACTACGGACAACTATGCAGGTCATGAATAATATGAGTGGACCACTTGGCACACAATGGGTACTCCATGATAGCTATATGCAGCATTTTACAAATAAAATATGGTAGCACATGCTTTCAGTCTCAGCATTCAGGAGGCTGAGACAGAAAGATCATGAGTTTAAGGTCAGCATGAGCTATGTACCTTAATCTCAAAACAACAACAAGAAGCCAAAAGGTGTTTTTCTTTACTCCTACAAAGAATGCTGTACTGTCTTCTGTTGCCTCAACTCTGAATGCCCAACCTCACTGACCAGTGAGTATTAATGAAAGAACAAATATCATTGTAAACAGGTATTTATGATAGACAATTATGATAGTACATTCAGTTGATATAAATTACTTCATAACAAAAAGGATAATAGAGTTAAAGTCCATCTCAATATTTACCTTACCCAAAGAGTTCATCATAAATCAATCCATTTTCATAACCAGCTGCAATCAGATCTCTACATAGCAATTAGTGTTTAATTTTATTAGGTCTAATATTTTCCAATTCTTAACTGACCTAGATTCTTACTAAGTGTATACTTCATGTTAGCCTACACATGCTCAGTCATATCTACCAGATTGCTCAACATTTGTTATTAGTCTTTTAGGTACTCATATGCTAAAGTGTCTCTTACATTAATAAACTTTCAGCCCATGTGCCTTGATACGCCCAGTACTAGCAATCTAGGTTAGATGTTTATATGGATAAATGGAACAAGAAAACAAATGGTCACGGTAAGTCTAAACATGAAAATCAGAACAGGAATATAAATAAATGTAGGTCTTTTTCCATAACAGAAACATTGAAAAACATCATTATTGAAACACATACATTTGCACATATGAACATAGACCTGGCATGAAGCAAACCATGATACGGGGTATCAAAACTGAATAATAAATGAGACTAATAATGCTTCACCAAAATATCGAAAGGCATGTTCAATAAATATGGTACATGTTAAAACACTTATGGGTTTTGTTGCTTTAATTTCTAAGTGCATATATTAGACTTTTATTTGTACATTATTAGCTACAACAGCATGAGCCAGTGAAAAGTTAGGAGCCCGTTATGCACCCTTTTAAAGTTCCTGTCAAACACATAAAGTTTCATGAGAGTCCGTAAACTAAGACTATTAAGAAGGCACTAATCATTTCAAATTATTTTCAGCCTGCATTCTTCTTTTTAACACGAGAGGTCATTGTGCAGTTCTTCATTGAATACTGACATTAAAACGACACAAAACACAAACTGTGAAAGATGGCAGCATAAAGTGGCAATACCAGAACACACTTGACTTCACTTTAACAGACATGTGGATGGTAACACTGTTCCTGCACAGTGCCATGTGCAGCCTACATCCATCTACATGGTGACATATTAGCAAAGGTGTCAGCAGTTTTCCCATGAGTACTAGCAGTCTGGTTTTTATTTATTTCGTAGTGCTGGGATTGGACTCAGGGCCTTGTGAATGCTGGACAAGGAATCTGCCACTGTGCTATGTCCCCAACCCTAAGCAGTTTAGTTTTTAAATTCTGCCGGTTTTAAACATGAATGCTAATGTCCCTGCAATAGCCTTTTATTTCCTCCTTGTTGTTTCCTACAGGTCTGAAATCGTTAGTGTTGGATTTTGAGTATTTTCTCTAATGTTTCCATGATCAACTTTTCTGTTGCTTGAATGAGTTAACCTTTCTAGTGTTCCAGGTCAGATCCATAACAATTTCTAAAGATTTTATTGTGCAAAATACAGTTCTTTTTTCTAATGTGTCTGTTTTTGCATAAACTTGTCTCCATTAATAGTAGATGAAGATTTATCCTTAGTTTGGGCCCAAAATTTTAATATTGATGCTAAAAATATAGTTCAGTTCCATGAGAAACTTTAAAGCAATTCCATGATAAGAAATTCTGGAAATCAGGTTTTCAAGCCTTATTTTATTAGAAAATTTAAATTATTATTTTTTTTTTCTGTTAAAAAGGAAGTAGCCAATGTCCATGTTTGAATTTTCTTGAACAAATAGTAAAGGACAGCAAACTAGGGTAAGAAACACATTAGAAGACACTTCCTACTTCTTACAACCTCAAGTGACCCTTTCCTACCCAGTGACCTATTTCTGTTGAGCAGCAAGAAAAAAAAAATCCATTTCTTTTTGCCTTTTTGGATTTTCCAAGATGAGCTTCATTTACCTGTATACAAACCAAAGCTGGGTAAACAACTTTTATATTGACAAAGACCGAGGACACCTCTTATGAACCAAGACACCTCGTTTTCCTCGGCTTCCTTTGCAGTGTAGTCCAATGGTTATGAAACCAATTGAAAGTCAAATAATATTCAAAATGACACGGATGGACAACAAATAACAAAAACACATGGAATCCCCTTAGCTGGTATTCTTTCCAAAAGACAAGTCCCTACCATTCTGTAAATAAAATTATAAATACTAAAGAAATGAAGAGAACTTTCACAATGGGGGAAAGGAACATCTCTTATCATAATAAATATTTTGGTACAAAAATTTAAAAACTGTAGAAAACTTTAGTACCTCTGGGTACCTTTTTCTAGTAAGATCATACCTGCTTCAGAACTTGTCTGATTATAGCTGCTAACAATGCTGTTTGGTATCACAGGAGTGGAGGACGCTGAAATTCTTGACTGAGGTGGGTTGGGATGTAATGAGTTTCCTAAAGCCATGCCCGACTGACTGAGCATCCCACAGTTCCCGCTAGCCTGAATCTGATTTATTAAACCTGCAAGATGGTGGTTGGGGGCTGGACTGTTACTGTGAACAAAGTTAGTGTTTGCATTGTGGCAGTGCACGGCTTCCCCTCTTAAAGGTATGCTCTGTGTCTGAAGAACAGTGGAATTCATATTAGGATCTGGAAAATGCAGCTGGTTAGCAGAGCAAGGCAAAGCAGTATTTGATCCCCCACAACCCGGGGTACTATTGCTACTCAAGTGAGAGCTTTGACAACTCATAGACTGTAGTAACTGAGACATTGAACTGATGGGAAACGACCCCTGCCCCTGCTTCCTTAGCAAGTCGGGTCCAGGTTTAGGAGCTGCAGAACTATCCATTTGAGACTGTCTGAGCAAACTCAATACTGTGGTAGGTGGCTGTTTTCTTTTCCGTAACGAGTCTTTTTGCTGAGACATCAACTTATCTCTTAGTGCTGCTCGACCACTTTGACCTTCACCTGTTGGGAGAAGCATGTTGGCAGTTGGAGGGAACATGGTGTTTAAAGTGCTATGTCCTTCAGTGTTGCCACTGCTGGCAACAGCTCCAGAATTGTTACTGCTGCTACTGTTGTTACCAGCAAGTTTGTTTTGATTTGCTAGCTGTGCTTTGGCTGCTGCTGAGAGTAAACTACTTGCTGGAAAGGAGGCAGCATTGTGCTGGTTCAAAATCTGATTTAAAGGCATTCCCAGCAAACCAGGCTGACTCTTTACAGAACCATTTCCAGCAGATGCAGTAGGAAAAGCTGCACTGCCTGGGGTACTGAGTACATTACTCATTCCAGCAATTAATGGGTTAGGGATATCCTTGTACTGATGATGTCCATCAGACTTGGTAGAAGGGCTTGATGGCATTGATGGCCTTGGGGAACCTATTGTTGACCTTGGTGACCTAGGTGGAACTTTTATGCCACTACAAGTGGCCTGGGGTCCTACAGGTGGCATCATGAAATTTCCATGATCTGATGATGTGGAAGATGAGCGTGATCTTTGGGGCGATGCCTCAATCCTTCCAATTCCAGTCCCCATCATGTGCACTGGGGATGTCACTGGAGAAGGGGACAGGGAGGTTGAAGCTGAATGCTGAATTCTTTGTACATGACTCCCATGATTCATATGACCAGGTTTTACAGTTGGCAAAGGGAGATTGCTTGGCAGAGGAACAACAGCAGGAGGCATGCTTACATTCATCACAGGTACCTGAGAGTGGACATTTGAATGGAAACTGGTTGGATTGATGATAATAGGGTTTTGATTCACTGGTTTACTGGGAATAGGGTCAAGAATGCCAAGTGGATCTTTCTCAGATGTTAATGGCTTTTTCTGAAGAGCACAAGAAGGTGGAGGAGGGGGAGGTGGGCCTTGGAGTGGTTTGTGGTGGAACATTGCTCGTGGTATTTCCATATTAGTTGAAAAATTACACATTGGTTTTTTCATGACTGGACTCTTTGTAGTCAAGGTTGGGGAAAGAGGTATATTAGTTCTTCCAGCCATTGCACAGGATGACTGTACGGGAGAACCATGAAGCATTACTGAAGGTGGAGAAAGAGGAGTCCTATTCAGGTGAACAGGACTGGAATTGGGAGCTCCATGAAAACCAGGGTTGTTTCTTGTGAAGACATCAGGGCTTCCAAGTGGGTCAGTCCTTGGAGAGATTGAACCATCTCCATAGATCTGGGAACCTGATGATGCTGGGCTGGGTAGGCCTCCATGGCTACCACGAAATGGAGATTTCTGTCCATGCTCACTACTGCCCAATCTCTGTCGGGGGTAGACAGGGTGGAGTTCCTGCTGCTGACTTCCAGGCAGGTCTTGCACATAAAGCCTTCCCATGGCATTTGATGATCCAGTCATTAGCTTGAAAGGGTTCTTACATTCTGGCACTACAGAATTTGTAATTCCTTCGTGAGACTTGTTTCTTATTGATCTTGGAGTTGCCGCCCGTGAAGGTACTACTGGAGTTGCATCTGACGTGAAAGAGAAAAAAGAATATTGTTAATTGACTCAACTATTTTGTGTTGGAGAGAAGGGGGAGGGGGGAAGAAAACTGAGGAGGGTGAGACAAGGACACTCGGAAATGCAAATTTGCAAACAAAGGCTGTGACCCTAAATAGTATAAAAAGTTCTGTACCCGGAGACTGAGACATCAACTAAGGAGCATGCATGGTCTAGACTTAGGACCCCTGCACATATGTGGCTGATGGGTGGCTAGGTCTCCATATGGGGCACCTGGCGAGTGGAGGACAGGTGGGGCTGTTTCTAACATGGACTCTATTGCCTGCTTTCGGATCCCTTCCTTCTGGCAGGCTGCCTTGCCTGGCCTCAGTGGATATGGATATGCTCACTCCTGATGTGACCTGATGTGCTGGGAAGGGTTGATACGGGGGTGGGGGAGAAGGGGTGCTCCCCTTTTCTGGGGGGAAAGGGAGAGGGGGAGGGGAAAAGAGAGAGAAGAGGTCTGGGAGGAGAGGGAGGGGGCACCCTTGATATAAATAAGCTGAAATAAAATAACAATTAAGAAATAGATAAAAAATTTTAACATGTAAAAAAAAATTCTGTAAGCTATATTATACTTTGATTTAAACAAAGTACATTATTCATCCTTAGTTGATGAAATGTTCTCAGTAACTATTTATTACACTTGTTTACTCCTTGTCTTTTAAGAAAGCATGGGTATAACAATCAGTACAGGCTGACATTAGTCATTTTAATATTTAGAATTTGAAAAATCAAGACTGACAGCCCAGATGGTGATGGCAGTGTTGCTGTTCTGCTGGTCTGGCAATCTTTAAGAACAGTCAAAAATGAAAAATTGTAATCTTTATGGCACCTTTTTCTTGTGTTGCTTAAATAAATTGCTATTTCTACAAGACAATGTGTTACTCTATAACTGTTTCGGTTACTTGACTAAAACTTCCTGAGGTGCTATGGCAATAGGTCCTTATCCTAAAAACGTCACTGTGAGAACAGGCTCTTAGTTTCTGTGATTTGAGAAAATGAGGTTTCTGTCCTTTCTCTCAGTGATAGCAGGAATACATGTGGTGACATCACCATGCACAGCTTCCTCGAGGGGAACACTGCCAGTAGTTCTGTTCAAGACAGTTTCTTAACTGGCTCTTATTGTGAGGGCAGTTTCAGTCAACCAGCTTAGGTAAGGTATTACAGTCCCTTTATAAGGACAGACTTTTCATGTAAAATTTAGTTGTGGTGTTAGAGTCTTCAGTACTGGATTGCAATTGAGTATTCCCTTTTACATCAGCTCATGTCTCCATCTTTTGGAATCCCGTCAGTTCCTTTGGAGATCAGACAGAATATAGGCAACAAAAGCAAGCTGGTTCATCATACAGAATTTTCAGCCTATCATGTCGGAATTCTAGGTTTAAGATTTTGTTTTAATCTTTTAAAGCCCTGAGAATAGTTAAGTATTTTATAAAGTTGCCTCTTCTAAAACAAAGATGGCAAATAATATTCTCATATGCTAATTCCGACTAATTTGTGTTGGCTGCTTAGAGAGCTGTGTTGAAAAGAATGCAGTTATAGCTGTACTCTATGAGAAAATGCCAGAAAGCCTATTAAGGCACAGGAGATGAAAGTGGCACCAATCATACTATGTATTGCCATATCTATTTTGAGACTTAAAAGCATATTAGCAATTATACTTAGATTCATTTGCAATCAGAGATATACTTAAGGGATAATTACACACTTAAAATGAATCAGCTTCTACTATTTGCAAGGGAGTATACAGGTCAAATCGTATAACTTTTAAGACGGCATTTCACAACCTGGGCCATACATATTATAGCACGAAGACAGAGCAGTGAACATGTGTCTCCACTTCCTGTTTGGAATATGTAGATTTTCTGATTCTAGCATGGTAAAGGATCTTTGAAAGAGTAATTATCTTGGGACTAAGCAACATAACAGAAAAAGAAGACCCACTTAGCTGAGGCTAATTTTCTTGTTAAAGAGGGATCATTAAAGTTTCTTAATTAAAGAAACAACGGATTAAGATATATAGGGCATTGTACTTGGTGGATAGTGAAAATGGAGTTAAATGTAGTAGCATCCTAGCAAGATCAGGGACTATATTCTGTATATATGAGTCATCTGCTTGCATATTTTCGTACCACCAATATAGTTATGATTGTATGCAGTTCCATGATTAAGATACAGATAACGGTGTTTTTTATATTCAGCTAACAGAATTTATACAACAGTTATGGTTTAGAAAGGATTTCTTCTATACCTAAAGATAAATTGTTATTATTTTTAAAATGAGAGGAATGTTAAATAGACAAGAGTCAGGCTGATGTTGAATGACAGGGACCAAAGCACAGTTAGCAAGTGTGAAAACGTGGTACTGGCAGGTGCTGCCAAGTATATTCAGGTAGGACATTTAAAAGAATAAATGGAAACAAAGTTAACATTTATGCTAACTGCTCAGTAGGTCTGAATTCTTAATTATTTCCACCTCAGTTTATGACAACATAAAATTAGGAAACAAAGGTCAAGTATGAAGGTAGGAAAACAGTGCACTTAACCAACAAAACACACCACTCTGAAAGGAGGAGGACACACTTCTCATGGGGTCTTTAATTTCAAGAATTAGACTTGTATGTGTAGCTACAGCATAAAAGGCCTCGAACAAGGTTCCACTAAGGTTTTTGGAGAAGCAGGGCAGACAGTGGCGACCGGCTAACGCTGGGGTATAAGATGGCGTGTGATCCGCACACTGAAGAGCAGTGTGGGCAAGAGATGGCTCACTTGCTGCTCTTACAGGGCTGGGTTCACAGCATCCACATGGAAACCCACAACCACCTATAACTCCAGTTCCAGGAGATCTGGTGTCCTTATCTGACCTCTGCTGGCACCCGGCACATATGTGGTGCTTGTACATATATACAGGCATAAATCTAAAAACAAGAGCATCTGTAACACATGTGTAAGACACATGCTTAGGTGGTAGGGCAATGTTAAATTTTAAATAATTTATTACTAGCAAATGTACCTTTACAATGTTGGAACCGATGTGTATTAAAAAAAAAAAAACTATACCTCGTTAAGAAATAAGTTCCTCAGTTCTTTACATATTCTGGATACTAGAGGGTTGGGAACATGTCTCTGACATGAACTCAGTGGTGGGCTCTTTGATCACTACCCATTGCGGGGAGCAGCCTTGCCAAGCCACACACGAAGATGATGCAGCCAGCCTTGATGAGACCTAGGGTCTCATCAAGCTAGGGTCAGATAGAAGTGGAGGAGGACCTACCCTATCAAGAGACTAGGGAAAGGGCATAAGGGGAGAAGAGGGAGAGTGGGTGGGACTGGAAGGAGAGAGGGCTGTAGTGGGGACATAAAATAAATACTAATAAATAAATTAAAAAAAGAAATAAGTTTCCTGAAAGATTTGTTTTCCTTACCTACATCAATGGAGCAATTCTTTTGATTATTCCTTATTCAAAGTTAGTGGGTTATTAGACAGACACTTTATGTTAACAACAACTAAATACCAGTTTTTCTTCCTCTGCATTTTTGGCTCAAGTCCTTTTAATTATGTGTGTAATGTGAAAATGTTCCTGCATCCAAGGCTCTCAGTGTTTATTTATCATTTTAAATCTCCATTTAACTCAGATTATTTTTGATGTCATTCACTAATTATGGTATACTAAATGTGGTGTATGATTATGGAAAAGTTTCTATTCTTTTTAAATGTCTAAATTATTTTTCAAAGCCAGTCTTGATCTGAGTTCTGCCGTGAAACCATGGGTGATTCTTATAGGTTACAGACCTCAGGGTGATATTTTTCAGAACTTTGTAGTGCAGAATCTACTGTCCATCAAACAGACCCTTGGGAGCGTAACTGTATTTGTTGTGAGTTATCCTTTCAATGTCAGATAGGTTACACTATTCTGAAGGTACTTTATATGAATACTATGAACAGAAGTTCCTCAGCTACAAGGAATCCCATAGAGAATAAGTTGATCATTAAGGGAAAAATACCTTACCAGTGAAGAAGTCCAATGGACCCAGTCTTAAGCAAGTAGTCAAATTTAATGTAACCAACACAGGATTAGCTGACATTATGTGCTTTTTCATGAAGATATAACTTCACTCACATACCATTCCTACCAAACCAAGCATAATTGTGATGGGAGGAATCAGTTAAGAAACTGAAACTGAGGAATATCCTGCACAGCTATCCTACTGCCTCAGAAATGTCAATGTCATCATGGAAGATTGACACAGACCAGGGAACTGAAGATTAAAGAAATGTAAAAGCTAATTATAGTATATAATCTTTGATTATAGTCTAGATTCTAAAAAAAGAAATGAACTTTTAAAGAAACTAGAAGAGTTATTAGTAAGAAAAGGAATTTGAATACAGACTACACATTAGCTCATAGAATTTTATCAGTATCATTGGACTGTGGTGGCATAGTTAAATGTCCTTTACTTCTACATTCAGATGACATTATAATCTCATCAGGCAGCATTTGATGTCAGCAAGAATATTTATGTACAAACTGGAAAATCAAACCTCACAGCATGGGGAGGGGTGGATTCAGCATATACGCTGGCACTTTTCTCAACTTCTGCAATTTCACACAAAGTGTGAGGGTTAGTGATGGGGCTCAGTGTATAAAGGCACTTGCCATCAGGCCTGGCAACCTGAGTTTGACCCATAAGAGAAAACTTCCTCTTGCAACTTATCCTCTGACCTTCATATGTGCACTGTGACCATCATATGCATGCACGCAGAAACACACTTCAATACAGAAATGTACTAAGAGTTTTACTTAAAAGGAAAGGTGTGTCTGTGCGTGTGAGTGTGTGTGTGTGTGTTGTGGGAGTGTGTGTATAGGTATGTCTGTGTGTGTTGTGGAAGTGGACCATAAAAAGCTCTTGGCTAAGTAGTTTGTTTTTGGGTAAGTGTTTAATAAATAACTATTTTGATTAAAAAATGTAACATGGTTAATTATTTTTTATTTAACCGTGATTGATTACAGTTTCCCCTAGCTCTACTCCTCCCAGTCTCTCCTCTCCCATCCGGATCCACCCCCTCTCATTAGAAAACAGACTTCTAAGGGATAATAATAGATAGAACATAATCAGATAAAGCAAACTTCTAATAATATTGGTAAGCTATATTTGGGACTTGATCTTAGCCACTGAAATCTAGCCCTATATTAGCGGATGTTTTCTATAAAAAATGTAGCATTTTTTTTCCTGTATGCACATATACAGAATTTTAATTTGCTGGTTAGTATCGATTCTGATTGTATAACTGTCTGGTGTGAGTAATAAAATTTGAAAAACAGATCCATGGTAATTTTTCAGAATGTGCTGTTTGTATTCAAAAGCATAGATCACACAAAACTGTGGATGTTCAAAATGTAACTGAGAAATCTTTTGCAAAGTGATTTCTTTAGTTATTCCTTCTCTTGGAGTAGCGTCAGGAGACTGCCTATCCCTGCAACAATATTACATACTTGTTCCTCCTCCAGGACTGGTGAGCACCAGAGAAGGATGTGGAGCCTCCATGCTTTTATGGAGCGTGGCCACTGCAATGATTTTTCTCTTATGTATGCATAGCTTTGTAACATCTTCATCTGCCTTAACATCTTCTGCAGTTCTCTGCTTCACAGCAGCTCCAGGATCAAAGTTAAACACCTGGAAAAAACCCCACAGATTCTGTTTATAGTATGTCTATGAAAACATTTACTAGAAAAAATTCTCATTTACAAAGAGAAAGACTGTGCATAGATTAAGCTATAAATAGGAATTAAGCCTTTAAGGTCTCAAATGGAAGGTAAACAACTGTACATAATTTAAAAATACTTCTGGCCAAACAATATTTTTTTAGTGACAAATAATGAAAATTAAACAAATCTTATGATAGCTAAGCTAATTAAACAAAGGGAAGGGTACAAAATCTAATAACGTTTCTAATTTAGGTACTTCCTGATGGCGTAACAGTGCAGAAACAAATGGAGCACACTGTGAAAAATGTGAAAAGCCACAGCATCCCAGATCCTTCTTTTTCTACAATGTCCCTATGTGCTTACTTTCCCTGTTGCTTACTTTTATTGCTACATTAATATTATTAGCTCATTACTGATCTAAAAATCTATTAATGTCAAAATTCTTATTTGTTATATCTCTTAAAAACATGGCAATATACAAAAAGGTGTTTATTAACTTTTAGCTTTAAATTAGCATTAAATAAACATTTTGGAGAATAATTATCTATTTTCATACCAAATTAATATTTCACCATTTTAAACTATATTGTTTCTTTTGTGAGACAGGGTTTCTCTGTGTAGCCTTGGCTGTCCTGGACTAACTTTGTAGACCAGGCTGGCCTTGAACTCACAGAGATCTGCCTGTCTCTGCCTCCCTGAGTGCTGGGATTACAGGCGTGCACCACCATGCACAGCCTATATTTTTACTTTTTAAAGCAGTAAAAATGCTTCATATTTTTGTTAAGAGTTGAACTTTGTGATTTTAAGAGTATCTGTGGCAGATTAACTGCTACCAGGGTGAAGAATAATATTAGATTTGAGTAGCCATAGTAGTGAATGAAAGCTCTGTATGATAAACAAAGCTCCAATAAAAGGTGCAACGAAATTGTCAATGTGTCACTTTAAAAAATGAATCAAATTATTAATTTCACAATCTCTAAGCATTCCAAAGTGCACAAAATAATTAATATGAATATAAGACTAGACAACTAATGAAAAAGTGAGATGCCAAGTGAGAAATGCAGATACAGGAGGTATCTGAAACCCAAACTGAAACCTTCTGTAGCCCTACTGTGAAGTGGTTACCTTGGGAAGGATAAGAGGGCACTCCAAGCCACACTTGCATGTTCCATCAGTAAGCAGGTAAGTCTTAACCTGCTCCAAGCAAGACAACAAAGACCCACTGGGACTGTAAAAACAGTTTGAAAAAAACATCAGGAAATAATTTTGACTACATATATTATATATATAAAAAAAACATCATTTATAGCCTTACTGTCCCTTTATTTCCTACTAGGAAAAGACATTTTTTTCCCCAATATTATGTTAGCTACTAAATAACAGACATTGACACTATCTCTTTCTTTGGAATTGAAATATATCTCAGAAAAATACATACTTTCCACAGAAAATGAAACAAAGCATCTTAAAAACCAGGAACGGCTTGAAGATGGGAAAATTCCTCTATTCTGAAGAAAGGACAGAAGCAGGTAAGAGAGGAAGGGGAAGAACCTGGACAAGTAATGCTCTTTATTTGAATTATAAGAGCTGCTTTAAGCTCACTGAGGAAAAAGTGAAATGGCAACATGCTGAGGTGCAAACCAGAAAGCTGTAAAGCATAAGCAAACTGGAGATAAGAGCTTCATCACGTGTCTACTGCCCGTTTTTCTGGAAGCAGAGGAGCTTCCATCCAGGTTTTTCCCCATCCCCTCAGTGTGTTTCTCTGAAGATGGGTAAATGTGATCCAATCCAAATTCTCCCAAACAGAAAGAATGTGCAGAAAGGGAAAGTGGTGTTAGGCAGAACTGACACAAAGCTGGCAAATCTTGAAGAAATGTGATGTTAGGCAGTCACAAAGACCTCAACAGGCCTCCAGGGTCAGGTTCTCAGGCCACAAAGTCAATATAAGAAATAAGCATGTATTCACTTCAAGTTTATACATTAAGTGCTAAGTCAGATGAAAGAATAAGTCTGTGATATTTATTTACATTGGGGATTTATTTAAAAACAGAATTTGCATTTTAGGACATTTTTACTATTAATAGGTTGATTTTTAAATCATAAATGCATAGTGAAATTATTCATATATATACTTTGAGAATATACTTTATTTATGACTATTTGGAATAACCTTCCTTTAAGCCTTCTGGTCAACTCCAGAACAATACCTGGTTTCCTACACAGAGCATACCTCCTGAATAGATCTATTCTGCCTCCACGGAAACACAGGTAGCACTTGAAATAGACAGGTGAAAATACAGAATTATACAAGTGACTTTTGCACAAAGAAAAATTCTTAGAAAGAAAAACCCAACTTAGCTAAATGATCTACTGAGGGTGTTTTAGATGACAGGAAAGGATAATAATTTCACATTGGACTGGAATTTTAACACAGCAGACAGAGGCCTGCCTTTACAGGTCAGATAGGTTTAATAGAACAGTGTCACTGAAATGTACCATATTGATTTTTCCTATGAAGAGTTAGTAAGCTTAGTTAAAAAATGCTCAATATTTTACTTAAAAAAAAAAAACAAAACAAAACTGTATGGATGACAATCTGGAGGGATTTAATTGTAAAATTTAGCCTAAAGTGGAGAATTCCTAAAGTCTATTAAGAATACCCCAGACACTTTAAAAATACTTCCTATCACTCAGTTAGGTCTTTTTATCCAGTTCTAGCTCTTTAATTAACTTTTGGGAGTAATAATTAATGTAAAAATAGTTACAGCTTAAATCACAGATAAAGCTTAAAGGATTGGAAACAGGTGGAGCTCTTGACATGTAGCTTCTCTGCCACAAGGCAGGAAGAGCCGGAAACCAACCTAGAAAGGGCTAGCTCTGTATTGAAAGGGAGAAGCAGAAGAAGGCTAACTTCCCACAAATGTTCAGTGGTAATTCAACCGGGCCCAGCTGAGCAGATCAGTCCATGCCAGGCTGATTTAACGTGATGGCTTTTTAACTTCACCTTATCTGGGAAGTTCCTCTCTAAGAATTCTTGGTGTTGAGATTTGATTTGGAGACCTCATGCTAAGAGGATTATCAGGCATTCAAGACTAGGGAGATTCGGAAACTCAGGAACAAGGTAACTGAATTCTTAGACCTTAATTTGGATTTTGACTCATAGACTTGACCTGATTTTTGCTCACAGTGATGTGAAAAGCTGATTTCATAAGTAGTTATCAAGACTTTGAAATCACTTGGTCTAGGCTGGTATAATTTTTTTCTTTATAGATCTTGAACAGTCATGAACACAAGCATGTCACAGATAACTAGCATTGTTATATGAGTACCAAAATATTTCTGTCAATCTACGAACAAAATTGAAAAAGGAACACTTTGCAAAGATTAATCCTGAGTACTTGTGTATCTTATTTGCAAGGGCTAGACTACTCATTCACTTCTTTCTTATTCCTCCACTACAGTTAACAGAGAACACCTTTAAAATTACAGAAAAAAAAATACATGTGACAAAGGAATTGCAATTAGAATTAAATTTACCTCAAGAAACGCTTTACCCAAATGAAACAAACATCTGAACTGACTTCTTGAGTTACAGCATGTGAGTCTTTATGTTCATATAGCAAAACAAAACAAAACAAAACAAAACAAAACAAAACAAAACAAAACAAAACAAAAAACTCATTCATGTATTTTTGTTTTTCTTTAGTTTTTCTAAGGACAGGGTTTCTGGTATCCCAGACTGGCTTCTGACTCACTATGTAGGAAAAGCCTGCTCTGAACCCCTGGTCTCCATCCCTCTAGCTCCTAAATGCTAAGAGTACAGGCATGCACCACCATGCCCACCATATATAATACATTTTTGCAGAACTGAAGAACTCTGTTGAAGCTAGGTTACAAAACCCACATGGAAAGCAATACTTACAATATAATGTTGTACTTTATCTTTTAAACATTTCTGTTTTTAAATTATAACACAAAATTTATCTACCCAATTTTTCGTTATTTATTAAAAAGCTACAAGTAATGAATTTAAGGGTCAATTATTTAATAAAGAAGACTAAAACTTTATTTTTGTTTTTCAGATTGAGTCTCACTATGTAGCCCTGGGGGGCCGAGAACTTGCTATATAGACCAAGCTGATCTTGAACTCACAGAGAGCCACTTTCCTCTCCCTCCCAAGCACTGAGATTAAAGATGTGCACTACTATTCCTGGCTAGGGAGCTAAAATTTCATTAATGTCCAATTTATTCAAACACACACACACACTCCAAAAACCAAAAGGGCAGGCTATAGGCATCATGCCTTTTTTTGTTTTTGCTATTATCTTATGCATGAAAACTGTTTAAAAATCTACACAAAAAAGATAAAAGTTACTTTTAGTTAAAAAGTCTAACAATGAAAATTGCTAATTAAATTCAAAGAGTACTCTGAAACAGGGTGATATTTTTAAGAGAAGTTGGGTCTATTTCCAGTATTTTACATTTTCCTGTGAATATAATATTTTTGTTTATGTTTATTTTCTTTATATTTATTACAGAGAATTAGAAAGATAACCTTACACATACATAACTAATGAATAAAGATTCTCTTTGATAACCTAAGAAAATTTACATTGCTAAACAGCACAGAATAAAAATACTTGTGTTATTTCTAGCACAGAGGTCATTTATTCATGTCATTTCTTCATGTTAGCGGCCACCAGACAGAATATTTTGTTCCCTTAAAGAGGATCGGTCTTTTACTGCCTTAATCTTGACATTGTAAACTTGGAGGTAACAGAGGTAATAAGAGCTCACCTGATGTAAAGCACGCCATTATGATCCACACGACGCTGCCAACCCACAGGAACCTGTATAGCTGGAAGACCTCCTTCCTTGTCTCCTCCGTCACACTCTTTGCCTCCATTCATTTTCTGTGTCTGCTTGGGGCACTCCAGAGATATCAGCAGTAAGATGATATCCTTCTATTACAGAGCATGGTGGCCTTCAAAACTGGGCCAGCACAGCACAGTTTTCCCAGACTACGAAATACATGGGAAACTTCGGCTCAGTTTGGAACCAAGTCCTTGAAATCTACCATTGTGAAAATGTTTCCGATTATACTCTACATTAAATAAAAAATACCTCATTCCTACGCATGGTCTACATAGGCAAAAACAAATACTCTCAACCAGGGAAAATCATAATTCTCATATGCTGGTACCTGTCTGAAGCAGAAGAGGGAAGGGTGAAAAGTTTTTAGTTGTTCATTTTGTCTTGAACCTTGATGCTGTACTAAAATAACCTCTACTGTCTAGAAACTGGTCTGTTTTGACAGCACCAGCCAGTTAATGTCTTCAGTACTACCCGCCTTTATAGGCCACATTCTTTAAGCTTTCTCTTTATTTTCCAATGAGAATCCAAGGTGTTGCAGGTTGGTTCATCTGATGTTTTCATGACTTCAAATTTCCAATAACGTAGCCTGAAATATATGTAAATACATAAACTGTACATTTAATGTTGAAAATTGAGAAGCCATATCATTTAAAAATAAACTTTTAAATATGTCCAACCATTTTTGTGTTCTTTGCTGTCAAAATCATATGTAAAATTAACTGCATTTTCTTTTTTGAAATTAGACATATTATATGTCTAATTTCCACTTATAAGTGAGTATACACCATGTGTGTCTTACTGCTTCTGGGATACCTCACTCAGGATAATCTTTTCTAGTTCCCACCATTTGCTTGCAAATTTGATGATATATACTCACTTATAAGTGGATATTAGACATACAATAAAGGATAAACATACTAAAATCTGTACACCTAAAGAAGCTAAACAAGAAGGAACACCTTGGGTAGGATGATCAATCCTCACTCAGAAAAACAAATAGGATGCACATTGGAAGAAGGAGAAAACAGGAAACAGGACAGGAGTCTACCACAGAGGGCCTTTAAAAGACTATCCAGAAAGGTATCAAAGCAGATGCTGAGACTCATAGCCAAACTTTGGGCAGAGTGCAGTGAGTCATATGAAAGAAGGGGTAGTTAATAAGACCTGGAGAGGACAGGAGCTCCACAAGGAGAGCAAAAGAACCAAAATATCTGGGCACAGGGGTCTTTTCTGAGACTGATACTCCAACCAAGGACAGTGCATGGAGATTACCTAGAACCCCTGCACAGATGTAGCCCATGGCAGCTCTGTCTCCAAGTGGGTTCCCTAGTAATGGGAACAGGGACTGTCTCTGACATGAACTCAGTGGCTAACTCTTTGATTACCTCCCCCTGATGGGGGAGCAGCCTTACCAGACCACAGAGGAAGACAATGCAGCCAGTCCTGATGAGACTTGGTATAATAGGGACAGCTGGAAGGGGAGGAGGGCCTCCCCTATCAGTGGATTTTGGGAGGGTAGGATTGAGAGGGGATGAAGGAAGAGGCTACCGCTGGGATACAAAGTCAATAAACTGTAATTTATAAAAAAAAAAATAAAATTTAAAAAGCAGGAAAAAAAAAGAAAAAAGTTATTTTTTAGTCTTTCTAGTTGAATTAAAATTATATCACTTTCTCTTTCCTTTCTCCAGATCCTTCCATCTACCTTCCGTCAAACCCTTCCCATGTGCCCTGCCATCACTCATATTGACAGCTTCTTTTTCTTTGATTAACATTGTTACATACATATATAGTATGCATGCACACACACACATACACACACACAGAGCCTGCTGAGTTCTTTTATGTTGTTAGTGTGCATATGGTGTCAAGGCTGAGCACTCTACATTACAACGAATAATGGGCTTATCCCTGGGAGAGGCTGATTATTCTTCTCACAAACTTGTTTTCTTACAAATTGATCTATATTTACAATAGTTAAATAATTTGATTTACTTTTCACAGCAAACAACTTTTTAATTACTTGAGATAGATCCAAAATTATGGTTTCTCACTCTCTCCCCCTCTAACTTAAAATAAAAAATACCTATCACCTTTTATGACCTGTCAACCAGAAAACCATGTTAATCAAGTCACATTTGATTACTCCTTAATATTAGATTCAGCTATGATTAAGCTTTCTTTCCTAATCATTATATTGTAATAATTTTTTCTTTTTAAGGAAATAGTAGAAGAAATAAAATATGATGTATTACCAAATATGAGGGAACATTTTCTCCTACATTTGACTTAGTCAAGATTTTCCACAACCTCTTACATTGTGGTCCACTCTAAATTTCTTTAAGTTACAAGGTGCTGTTAGAAAAAGACATGATAGTTGAAACAAAAGGGATCGGTGGTAGTCTATATAGGCATGCTTATATGGGTGATCTTGAAGAAGCAATTAAATACAAAATAATTAAATTCAACAGCTTTAATCTTGCAGTATTATGGAGAATGTGGTGTCACATTTGGTAGAAACGTGTTGTGAAGAAGCCTTTCAGTGGTCACTTTAACATGTAGCTTATAGTCATATCCCTGAAGCCATGAGATCACACTGAAAACGGAAAACACTGCCCTAGAGTTTTAAGAACGAGACATGTTCTTGGTTAGAGTATCAGTCTCAGAAAAGACCCCTGTGCCCAGATATTTTGGTTCTGTTGCTCTCCTTGTGGAGCTCCTGTCCTCTCCAGGTCTTATTAACCACCCCTTCTTTCATGTGATTCACTGCACTCTGCCCAAAGTTTGGCTATGAGTCTCAGCATCTGCTTTGATACCTTCCTGGATAGAGTCTTTTAAAGGCCCTCTGTGGTAGACTCCTGTCCTGTTTCCTGTTTTCTCCTTCTTCCAATATGCATCCCATTTGTTTTTCTGAGTGAGGATTGATCATCCTACCCAAGGTGTTCCTTCTTGTTTAGCTTCTTTAGGTGTACAGATTTTAGTATGTTTATCTGATATTATAGGTCTCGTATCCACTTATAAGTGAGTATATACTGTCTGTGTCTTTCTGCTTCTGGGATACCTTACTCAGGATGATCTTTTCTAGATCCCACCATTTGCCTGCAAATTGCATGATTTCATTGTTTTTAATTGCTGAGTAGTATTCCATTGTGTAAATGGACCACAATTTCTGCATCCATTCCTCCATTAAGGAACATCTGGCTTGTTTCCAGGTTCTGGCTATTAAGAATAAAGTGGCTTTGAATGTGGTTGAACAAATGTCCTTGTTGTGTACTTGAGACTAGGTGTGGTATAGTTGGATCTTGAGGAAATGCTATTCCTAAAGGTCTGAGAAGGCGCCAGATTTATTTCCAAAGTGGTTTTATTTATATATTTATTTGTTACAATTTATTCACTTTGCATCCCTGTTGCAGTCCCCTGCCTTATCTCCTTCCAGTCACACACACCCCCTTCTCCCCTTTCCCTAGTTCCCTGATAGGGGAGGACCTCCTCCCTTTTTAATCAGGTCTCATCAAGGCTGGCTGCATCACCTTCCTCTGTGGAATGGCAAGGCTGCACCCCCCCAGTGGATGGTGATCAAAGAGCTGGCCACTGAGCTCATGTCAGAGACAGACCCTGCTCCCCTTAACTAGGGAACCTACTTGGAAACTGAGCAGCAAATAGCTTTCCTTTCATGTTTAAAGTTTTGGAGAAATCAGGGATACAAGGCACATACCTAAACATAGTAAAGGCAATATATAGCAAGCCTATAGCCAACATCAAAGTAAATGGAGAGAAACTTAAATCAATCCCAATGAAATCAGGGACAAGGAAAGGCTGCCCACTCTCTCCTTATCTTTTCAACATAGTTCTTGAAATCCTAGCTGGAGCAATAAGACAAGTAAAGGACATAAAAGGGATACAAATTGGAAAGGGAGAAGTCAAAGTATCACTATTCACAGACGATATGATAGTATATATGTGTGACCCCAAAATTCAACCAGAGAACTCCTTCAGCTGATAAACACATTAGCAAAGTGGCTGGATACAAAATTAACTAAAAAAAAAAAAAAAAAAAAAAATGAAGTCCTCCTGTATACAAAAGACAAATGGGCTGAGAAGGAAATTAGGGAAACAACACCCTTTACAATAGTCAGAAATAACATCAGTCTCCTTTGTTAGAGTCTACATATTTAAATCGGCCTAAAATCTTTCAGGTATTTTTCATTAAGAAAGGAAGAAACTGTCTTGCAGTGATGGTTGTTGTAGATTTAGACATATGTCTTATTGCTTTGACCCAGAGGCAGGGTAAAGGCATACTGAAGCACACACTCATTTCACTGAGGAGCAGGGACTGTGTTTATAGGTGGTAAACAATGGTAGGTCATGTGGAAGTAGCAAATGTTTATTGGGAAAATTCAGGGTGTGAATAGTGTCATATAGTAACAGTTCCAGTGGGGCTGAGGCTATTATCAGTATCACCAGGTTCAAGCTCCTGTGCTATGCTTCTCACAGGAATGACCCACTTACAGGTTCAATGTTTGTTTTAGTTCTGTCTTCCTTTCATTGTACTGTTGACTAAGTCTGTGCTTATTTATATGTCATTCAATACCAAAAGAGCAGTTAGGAAGTACTAGGAATTGTGCTAGGTTTTAGGAATACAAAGATATATATGTTACAGTATGAATATCTGTGTCTTCTCAAGTTGGAATGTGGCATTAGGAAGGAAGCATTGAAAAGTGATCAGTTCCTGGGCAGAGGTTGATGAAGGAGAATTGAGCCGGAGAGGGATCTCTTCAGCTCTGGGGGTTACAGTCGATTGAGGCATGCATGAACAGCGGAGGCCTCTCAATAGACACTGCACACGAAGGTGCCTTGATTCTGAACTTCTAAGTCCCGGGGATGGCGAGAAATATGTTTCTGCTGTTGAGAAGCTATGTAAATTTAGTAGCCTAGACAGAGAGAACAAGGAGTATAATATTTTGCATTAAGGTGTTTATGAGGAAGCTTGAAGGTAAAACTAAAAATCTAACCATAATTTCTCTGTGGAATAAGACCTACTGTAAAAAAAAATCCATATTTCAATTATTTGTATCTAGAAGTTCACATTGGCAATAGTTTAACATAGTAAACAACAATGTATCACCACTCTATTTTTACAGTGTGTTTTGTCACATTCAAATATATGTATGTATGTATATGTATATATATATATATATATATACACTTTTTTTTTTTTACTAAAAGAATTAGAAAACATTGCCAATTTTATTGAGTACTAGTTCCGAATAACAACTTAATTTCTCCTTTTACACTCATCATCCTTCTTTCTCCTCAGAGGTGACCATCATCATTATTCTGGTCTGTATTTGTTTATTTGTATTTATCTGCATTAACAATATGTATACTGTCTCATTTGTATTATAATTATATGTAATTCAAGAACTCATCTGTTAGAATTTGTCATTTTTTTGGGGGGGGATTTTTCTCTTGATTATTTGTATCTCTGTTGTGGACATATAGACCCAATCTATTTAATATTGTTCTTAAAACTTATGTGCACTATTGTGTGTGATATATGTGGGCACACATGAATGTGTGTGGAGGTCAGAGGACAATACTATAAAGTTGGTTTTTCCTTAGACATTTATGTGGTCTCTAGAGATACAACTCAAGTTGCCAGGCATGCATAGCAAGTTTTTACCTGCTGAGAAATCTCACTAGCCCCCAAGTTAAATTTTAAAAACTGAGTAGCATTTGTTGGCATTATTATACAATCATTTGTTTTGACATAACATTTTAACATGGGGTGATAGATTCTGAACATTATTTATTCTTTTACAATGATATACATACATATATGTACACACATATATGTACATATATCTACATACATATATCTACATACATATATGTACATATATATATATATATGTATACACATACCCACAAAATAGTCTTTGATCAAAGCCCCTATCCATTATCCTCTCTTAACAAATCCATTTTTCCCAACTCTCCCTTCTACTTTCATGTTTTACTCTTAGTTTTTGGTCACCAACTAAATTTAATTATGAATTTAATTCTTACATGAACAGAGTTGGGGAGCTATTTGAAGGACTGAGATACAGAGGAACATGATTCCTGTCCCTGAGTCTGGACATTTTCAACTCTATATAGATGCTGCCCAGTGTTCTTAAAGAAACTATTTTGCTTCTAAATATTTTCCATGTATGAATGTATCTGGTTTTCTTTTTCTTGAAAAGTTTATATATATATGCATGTATGATTTATTTTTATTTTATGTATGAGTTTTTTGTCTGCATGTATGTCTTTATGTATGTGTGTATGTTTGCCACATGTGTGCAGTGCCTGCAGAGGTCAAAAGAGGATGTCAGAACTGGAGTTAGAGACAGCGCAAGCTGCCGTGTGGGTGCTGAGAACCACATGTGTTCTCCACAAGAAAGGAAGTGCTCTGAACAGCTGAGTCATCTCTCCAATTTTTTTCCCCCAATTATTGACTCATTACCTGTTTGTATTTTTTCCCTTGGACACTTCTGTATGGCATTAAATATTTTCCAAAAACATTACTTTTAATGGTTGGGGTAGATTTTTGGGATTTGGTGTGTTAGTTTAACTACTTCCATTTATTTTGTGGACATAGACTTTCTTCCAAATTTTCATAACCATAAACAAACCTGATAAATGTTCCTGCAAATATAACCACACATACCTTAATAATTCACCTAGAATTAGTTGCTAGAATAGGCGTGTATGATTTTGGGGCCTTTAGACATTCTTTAAATGTATGAAGTCCTAGAAAAGGATTTAAGGTCATGTTTCTGAAACTTCTGAAGCCTATGTATTGTATTATTTTGAAAATATTAAAATGTGTTCTATTTGTTTTCAGGACTCTGGTAGTCTTGTCTCTTACAGAGGCCCATCACCTGTGATGCTGTCAGACTTTCTTTTTACAACTTACAGTGAAAACACTGAACACTTTCTCCTGTTTTCCAAATTTAGCTTTTTAATATTACTATGTTTTAAAGAAACCCTATATTCTACAACATGCTTCCCTTTTTTACCTTAGAGACCAATGTTGTTTATGTGGCTTCATGAAACGCTAATAAAATCCATTAAAACAGAAAAGACTGTGATATTCAAGCTACGCCCTTGTCATTAGCACTTAAGATCTAAGATTCAGTTTATGCATCAGCCTAATCTGTATTTATTTCACAGACAGCTCTGTAATGATAAAAGCCAAGTGTGTGTTTTTATGTATATGTGTGTTCTGAGGGAGATAGCTGATATGATTCTACCAATGGTTTCATTTTTTTCTGCTTTCTTTCAATATGCAAATGTAGTCTCTGAAAATTGGCTTTGAGCGAACTGAATTTCAGTGGCCTGATTTTCTTTGTTGCCCTGGCTTCTTCTGACCATTCAGAATGTAGGTAAGATGTTATCCCCCAACCCCAAACTATAATGTGAACCACAGGTAACTCGTTATCTGTAATTAATCCACAGACACTTTCTATTTTCTGCTTATTAGCAGCATGATTCTGTTTACGGACTCTCTTTTCACAGGAATACAAAAACTGAGTAGGGGCCTTGACTCACTTTTGTCTTCCTATATTCATGCTTCCTATATTAATTAATCATTTCCTGGTGATTGTGTATATTCTAGTCAACATGGTTTTATATTCGGATTTTCATCACTTGAGCTTATGATACATTTTAGCATCACATATCTAAAATAGAGAGGTTTTAAAGGAAGCCAATGAATGTATGCATTTTGATAAAATCAAAGAAGCATTTTTGTGTTCTAGATTTATCCCTAAGGATCTCACAACTTCTGAGTGACACCTTCAGTACAGAAGATAAGGCTTTTATGAAGACTAGTCTATTAATTTGTGAACTATCAGTTTTATTAAGTAACATACATTAATTGTATTAATAAAGGAACTAGAAAATGAATGCAACACTATTAAAATTCAGCTTACATTTTAACAGCATGCTATTAATGCAATAGGCCAACTTTTCAATCTACTTATGTTCTTGTCAACATAAGAATGAACTTATGCATTATTAAATGTATTTTAAAAGTCATACTCAAAAAACTACAGAGATAAATATCAGAAAATATGACACCTTAAAATAATTAAATAGCCATTTTTCATAAATCTATCTGAATGACATCAAATGCCATAAAGTCATTAGAATAATGTCAAACTTTATTAACAGTAAATATAGTGAATTTATTTTTGCATGATAATATTCTACATCAGTGCACACGACTAATTGGTCTATGATTAGCGGATGAACTTCAATACACAGTAGCATAGAATTAACAGCCAAAGATTATCCAATTATTACGAACAGACTATGTTAAGTAAAATATGGACATTATTTGATACGTGATATAACTAAATCATCACTAAACTTTTTATAATATGATTTTAAATTTGGTTTATGAAATTTTCGTAAGTAGGTAGTCTACCCCCATCCTGCACTGGCAAGAATGAATGGTTTATTTTTCAAACTGCTACTAAGTTTCTTATAAAATAGTCCTTTATGCTTATATCCCAAACAGCGTATGTACGACAATGAATGTGACTGGAAAATAATACAATATTAGCACTATAGAGAGCTGAATCTAAGTGACTACTTTTTAGAGTTGCCATATATTACATTTTCCCTAATTATCTTTTCATAAAATATTATTTAAATGCACCCTTCACTGTACCTATCCCAGCCCCCATCAATCTTCACATATTTATTCAAGTCATGAATTTTTATTTATGAACATCCTAGTTTCTCTCATTTTAAAGAAAACTTGGAAACATATTAACCCATTTTTTACTGGTTATTATTTCCATGGGGTTCTTATTACGATTGGTGGCCATGGCTTCTAAAACATACCTTTTTGATAAATCCTCTGTAAGAGACCCAGAACCCTATGCCAGACTTTTCTTCCCATAACAAGCATCAACAAATAACTATATTTGTTATAGTTATATCAGCTGTACCAGAACACCCTCAAGAAGTGCATCTTTCCTTGCTTGATAACTAAAATCCTCAAGTTCTAGCTGTATGAAAGTTCACAACCTGTGTGTCTCAGCCATTAAGAACACTGGCTGCTCTTGCAGCGGAGCAGGGTTCAATTCCTAGCCCCCTCATGGTGGTTCACAATGGGCTGTGACTCCAGTTCTAGAGGCCACCCAATGCCACCTTTTGTCCTCTGTGGGCACCAAGCATGCAAGTTGTAGACAGACACATGTGTAGGCAAAATATTCATACAAACAAAATTTAAAAAAAGGTTTATCACCAGAGAATAGCACGATAGTCACATGGGGAGGATATACATCCCAAATCTTAAGGTTTTGGGATAGGCTCAAAAAACGTTTTTGCAGTCTTCAGAGTCAAGGTAACAAGCTCGTTGGTCTGGGTCTCCTGTATGGCCAAGAATATTACTTATAACCAGGGCAATTATTTTTGACTATCAGATTTTAGCAAATCACAGGTGTGAGACATATAAAAATCTTAAATTGCTGGGTGGTGGTGGCACATGCCTTTAATCCAGCACTTGGGAGCCAGAGGCAGGTGGATCTTTGTGAGTTCTAGGCCAGCCTGGTTACAGAGCAAGTTCCAGGACAGCCAGTGCTACACAGAGAAGCCTTGTCTAAAAAACCAAACCAAACCAAACCAAACCTTAAATTTTGAGTCTGATAAACTGCAAATGGCCCTGAATATCTTTGTGGCTTCACTGGGCCTTGTGACCTGCAGTGAAGTGTGTCAGATGTGACATTGCTCACATTTTGTTTCTAAACCTCAAGAAGCCTCATGCTTTTCACTGTGGTTACTTGGAGAGCCACTATCTTGTTGTCAACAACCTCAACTAATTCCCTTGCACTTGAGAAGTGATGCAGAAGCCCAGCTATCTGTCTGTCTCCGCTCAGGCCTGTCATGAAATGAATGTAGGGAGCAGCACGTGATAGAGGGGTGAGCTGGCTCAGCTGATTGCATAGTGAATTGAAAAGCCACAGAACCAGTACTACTATGGCAACAAAACCTTATACTGGAAATAATATGAAAGGCTAAAATAGAGGTGGCTTATAGAGCTGAGAGGGTAGTTAACACTGCGGACTGACAATAAGCCTTAACTTTTATTTCCTTATAATAAAAATTATAACAGTATAGCTTGCTATTGGAAAAATGCTACCTTCTATAATTTTTAGAACACATTAGTCAAATTGTTATTTATAGATAACTATTCAAACTGTTGGAAAGCTATTCAGATCCTAGGAAAAGATACTGATATAGTTAAGTGCAAAAAACATGCCACAAAGTTGGTATAGAATGGGGTGTGTGTGTGTGTGTGTGTGTGTGTGTGTGTGTGTGTGTGTGTGTGTATTTTGAGTCAGGGTCTCATTATGTAGTTTTAACTGGGCTGGAATCTACTGCATAGACTAGGCTGGCCTTGAGCTCACAGAAATCTTTCTGCTTTTGAGATTAAAAAGAGTATGCCACCATGCCTAACTTGATAATTTTAATCTAAAAAATGTTATCACATGTCAGTAGAAAAATGGGCTCCCAATGACTACTGTCAGTGTAAGAACAGGATGCCAGTGTCTGTCCAATTACTACTGTATGTTCTTTGGTAACAGGAGCATATTTTCTTCATTTTTATATTTTGTACAAAAAGCAAACATTAGGGCTATAATTGGGAAAATATCATTTCTAAAAACTTAGGCATGGTATCCAAAGAAGAGGGAATTAATGGTTTCTGCTTCTCAGAAGTACCAGGGAAACTCGTTAATGGAAGATTCATAATCTTTGCACTTAGGATGGTGTTACATTATTTTTATGCTTTTTTCCAAAAGAACAGAATAAGGAGAATCAGGAGCCATTAACCTGGATGATCTCAATGAAGAAAAGCTGAGCTCCCTGCTGGTTTCTACAGTCCCCTGGAATCACTCCTACTTTTCTGCTTGGAATTTCATCTCTCATCCCAGATTCTTGCCCTTTACTGAAGTACTCCTCATTTGTTTCACTTTCTAAAAAGTCCCTCATTTTTCCCTTCCTCACTTTCCCAGTTTTTGTATGACTTCACAAATCTATCTTAGGGTCCTACTTTGGTTTCTGTTGGGATAAACACCACGGACACAGCAGCCTGTGGAGGGGTTAGGATTTACTTCACCTTACAGTCCTGTATGAAGGAAGTTAGAGCAGGAATCCAAAGCAGGCACCTGGACGCAGGAATTGAAGCAGAGACCATGGAGAGACATCAAATGCTGGCTTGTTCCTCAGTGCTTGCTCAGTCTGATTTCTTATCCACTCAGGATTTCCTGCCTAACGGTGCCACAACTAGCCCCTCTCCATTGTTCATCAAGAAAATGCCCAACACGCTTGCCTGCAGGTAATCAGATGGAGGCAGTTTTCCAATTGATGTTCCTCTTCTCTGATAACCCTAGCTTTCGTTAAATTGACAAAAAAACTAACTGGGACACTTAGGCTCCCCTTGTAATTCTCTAGTGTACTATCCAGTTCTGTTCTTTTACAAGAATTACAACACAACATTTGGCGACCCTTTTGCCATTCGATTTGACTGCAAAGAAAAAGTAGATGAGAGCCAGAACTTTCCCTTAAAGCTTTCCTTTGTAACTTTACAAATATAGAAGGGTGTGGAAATGGAGAGTCTGCATGTGCAAGTAAACAATGCCTTCTTTCTTAATATAAAAACGGAGCAATAACTCATACATACGTTAAGTATTTTCAGAATTATTCTTAAAAATAATAGATTATCATAAGGTACTTCCAAAAACAATAAACTATAGTTCTGAACGGTTAGAAGAAAAAGTGGGGAACAGCCTAGAACTCACTAGCACAGGAGACAACTTCCCTGAACAGAACACCAACAGCACAGGCTCTGAGAGCAACAATCAATAAATGGAACCTCATGAAACCAAAAAGCTTCTGTAAAGCAAAGGACACCATCATCAGAACAAAACGACTGCCTACAGATTGGGAAAGAATCATCACCAACCCTTTATCTGACAGAGGACTCATATCCAGTATATACAAAGAACTAAAGAAGCTGAAAAGCAGCAAACCAAGTAATCCACTTAAAAAGTGGGGAACAGAGCTAAACAGAGAAGTCTCTGTAGAGGAATATCGAATGGCAGAGAAGCACTTAAAGAAATGCTCTGCCAAAGGTTTGGTCATGAGTCTTTGCTTTGAAAACACTGCTAGTTAGAGTCTTTCCAATGTGCTCAGTAGACTCCTGTCATACGTTCAATGCACATCCCATCTGTCATTCTAAACGAGGATTGATCATCTTACCCCATGTCTACTCTCTTGATTATCTAAACCTTTGGCAGAGTACAGGGAATCATAAGAAAGAAGGGGAGTTAGTCTGATGAGGAAAGGATAGGAGCTCCACAAGGACCAAATATATCTGGGCACAGGGTCTTTTCTGAGACTGACATGCAACCAAGGACCATGTATGAATGTAACCTAGAACCTCTGCTCAGATGTAGCCTGTGGTAGCTCAGTAACCAATTGGTTTCCCATAGTGAGGGGAACAAGGACTATTCCTAACAGGAACTCAATGACTGGCTCTTTGGCCTCCCCACCCCCCAAGGGAGGAGCAGTCCTGTTAGGCCACAGAGGAGAGCTTTGCAGCCAGTCCTGAAGATACCTGATAAAACAGGATCAGATGAATGGGGAGGAGGTCCCCCCTATCAGTGGACTTGGCAAGGGGCACGGTGGAGAGGAGGGAGGGAGGGAGGGACTGGGAGGGAATGAGGGATCGGGACACGGCTGGGGTACAGAGTTAATAAAATGTAACTGATAAGAAAAAAATAAAATACAAAAAAAAAAAAAAAAAAAAAGAAATGCTCAACCTCATTAGCCATTAGGGAAATGCAAATCAAAACAACCCTGAGATTTCACCTTACACCCATCAGAATGGCCAAGATCAAAAACTCAAGTGACAACACATGCTGGAGAGGTTGTGGAGAAAGGGGAACCCTCCTCCACTGCTGGTGGGAATGTAAACTTGTACAACCACTTTGGAAGTCAATCTGGCGCTTTCTCAGACAATTAGGAATAGTGCTTCCTCAAGACCCAGCTATACCACTGCTAGGTATATACTCAAAATTTGCTCAAGTACACAAGGACATTTGCCCAACCATGTTTGTAGCAGTTTTATTTGTAATAGCCAGAACCTGGAAACAACCCAGATGTCCACCAACGAAGGAATGTATACAGAAATAGTGGTATTTTTACACAATGGAATACTACTCAGCAATCAAAAAGGAGGAAATCATGAAATTTACAGGCAAATGGTGGGATCTAGAAAAGAGCATTCTGAGTGAAGTATCCCAGAAGGAGAGAGACAAACATGGTATATACTCGCTTATATAGACATACAAGATATGATAAACATAATGAAATCTATACACCTAAAGAAGATAAACAAGAAAGCGGACATGGGGTAAGATGATCAATCCTCACTTAGAAAGACAAATGGATGTGCATTGGACGTATGACAGGAGTCTACCATGGAAGGCATCTGAAAGACTCTACCTAACAGTGTTTCAGAACAGATACTAAAACTCATAACAAACCTTTGGCAGAAGGGGAGTTAGTATGACATGCAAAGGACAGGAGCTCCACAAGGACCAAATATATCTGGGCACAGGGGTCTTTTCTGAGACTCACACTCCACCAAGGACCATGTATGGATATAACCTAGAACCTTTGTGTGGATGAAGCCCATGGTAGCTCCGTAACCAATTGGTTTCCCATAGTAAGGGGAACAGGGACTATTTCTGACAGGAACTCAACGACAGGCTCTTTGACCTCCCCACCCCCCAAGAGAGGAGCAGTCCTGCTAGGCCACAGAGGAGGACTCTGGAGATACCTGATAAAACATGGTCAGATGAAAGGGGAGGAGGTCCTCCCCAATTAGTGGACTTGGAAAGGGGCAGGGAGGAGATGAGGGAGGGAGGGTGAGATTGGAAGGGAATAAGGGAGCGGGATACACCTGGGATACAGAGTTAATAAAATGTAACTAATAATAGAAAAATAAAATTAAATTAAAAAAATTATCTGTGATATATTCCTACATATTTTTCCTATTTTGCAATTTTTTTTGCTTCTGTATTATAAAGACTTTCATGAAGAATAGTGATAACAAATCCTTGTTCACATCTATATAAACAGATAAAAGTGGCATTTTTTGTATTTTATCCTCGTATGAAAAGTATTTTGGCTATGTTAAAGGCAAAATATTTGCAGGCCAAATTATATATAATCACAAATACATAATCACATAGTCATCATCTAGTTGCCCAATAGATCTCTTCAAATTTATCCCTCCCAACTAAATGCTATCATGTTCCATTTGACTAACATGTTTCTCTTTCTTTCCACAGCCAACTCTGCTATTGGCAAATACCATTATATACATATACATATTATATTATATTATATATTATATTATATTATATTATATTATATTATATTATATTATATTATATTATATTATATATTTAACTTCTGTGAGACCAATGAAATCATACAGTATTTGTCTCTGTCTAACTTTTTCACTTCAGGTAATATCCTCCAGGCTGTTGCAACTGGTAGAATTTTGTTCTTTGTAATGGCTACACTAAATTCCTCTCCCTACCCTGTGTATGTGTGTGTCGCCTTTTTTAAAAAAATATTCATTCATCTGCTTATACATAACATATATACACATTCTGAATGCACAATACATATATAAATAAAGATCTCTCTCCCACATACTCATCCCATCCTTGGGATATATACCCAGTCATGACACTGCTGTGTCAGATAACAGTTCTATTCTAGTTTTTGTTATAGGCATCATCAACTAGTCTTCCATAATGGTTATCACTAGTTTACTTTCTCATCAACAGTATGTAGTGTTTTCATTTGCTACATCTTAACCACCAATTGTTACCTTTTGTCTTTTCAGTAATAGCCGCTTGTTGGAATGAAGTGGCATTTTATTATGGTTTTAACTTCAATTTCCGTAAGTCCTCTTTTAAAAAAGGACTATTTTTTCTCTTAAATTGGATTATTATTTTGCTATGAGTTTAAAACATAAGCTCTTTATAGTTTGTAAAGTTAGCAAATACATTTTCCCTGTAGGCTATCTAGTCCTACTTTTTGGACTATTTCGTTTGTTGCACAAAAAACAAAGTTTACAAACCAAACTCCAGTTTGATGCAATCTTGTCTGTTCATTTTTGCTTTTGTTATCTGCACTTTTAGATTTACCTGCAAGTGCCATTATGTATTTCTTTTATGTTTTTTTCCAGTATTATAAGTTCAGGTGTTACGTTTAAGTATAAAACCATTTTAAATGAGAATCAGGTTACCCTTAAAGTGAAAACACTGCAATAGTCAATGAGACACTTGTCCAAGATAGTGTCTCAGCATATGTATAAATATCTAGGGCCACTCAGATCCAGGCAATCTCCAGCCAACATGATTAGATACAGTACAACCATGGTCTAATAAAACTTCTGATCAGCTCTCTCAAGAAAAAAGATGAAGAGAGTGCTTTTTTATGTATTTTAGAAAGGTAACCCCCAAAGCATACAAACTACATGAAGTAAGTGTTCTTTGATTGTGTTTAAGCTCAGACATCAGAAACAAAATGAGCAGTGATATCTACAGATGTTATGTGAGATCACAGTTTAGTCATTTCAGCATGGGCCTGCTACTCACTGGGATGCCGAGAGTGTCCAGGAATACACGCTTACCAAACAAAACTTATGCACAGAGTACTCAAGTTAGAGACTGGGAAGGGAATTTCAAAAACCCAACATGAAGCATAAAGAAACTCTGAGGACAAATCACTTAAAAAGCCAAACCTAAAGAAAATAGTCTTTATGAATGGGGAGGAGGTCTTCCCCTATCAGTGGACTTTGAAAGGGGCACGGTGGAGATGAGGGATGGAAGATGGGATTGTGGGAATGAGGGAGCAGGACACGGCTGGGATTCAGAGTTAATAAAATGTAACTGATAAAAAAATAAAGAAAAGAAATTAAAAAAAAGAAAATAGTCTTTAGCAAATAATTTAAAAAAACACACTAATTATAAAAAAGGATTTTGGACAAAATCCCACTTGTAAAAAAGTATTTGGCTTTCACAGGGTTTATAAATAATAATAACAATAATACCAAATAATTGGCAATATTTAAATAAAAAATTTCAATGAAAACATACAATTCCTGTTTACCTGAGAAACTGGACACTGAGTAACAGTAGGTCAACATTTCTGCCTTGCCATAGTTGTCTGGAGCACAGCAGTGGCTGCTTTTCCAGAAAGGGCTTGGCTCTCCAGCTCACTTCAGTGGCCTCCTGCTTCATTCCACCATTCTGGCCTCTGTAGACAATTAGGTTTCCAAATTCTGGAATAGAGAGGACTTTGAGATAAGAGCTGAAGCAACTCACTTTAGCTTTGGTAAGAGGCAAGATTAATTTTTGTTCATCATTTAAACGATATTCTCATTTCCTTTAAAGGGTAGAGGGCGAGCTCTCTGTAGCTAGCACACATTCTATATGTACAGGAACATCACTAACCCAGTTATATCCATAAGCATGTCTTATTAAGGAGGCAGAGTTGTCCCTTAGCTTGGTGATTTTTGAGTCAATGACTACATAAGTAACTCCAACCCCTGTATCTTCTGCATTTCCACTGTTTCCAATATCATATTACCAGTATCTTAGTGTACCAAATTTGTGTGATGTACTATGATGGCCATTGGAAACCCAAACACTAGGATAACATAGTCCAATCCCTAGGTACTTACTACAAGGGAAGAGTTAGTGAGGATTTAGATAGTCAAGTTAACACTTGATGGTCCTAACTATGGCAGGGATAAGTAAGGAATGTTAGAAGAGCATAGAACTAGTCTAACATTCACGGAAAAGGGTGGTAAAGGGCAATGGCTACAATTAGGACAGGCAAAGAAAGGTCACCAGGGGACTAGAGACTACACTGAATTCATTCAAAATTTTTCCATCACGAAACATTAATATGAAAGAGTTTATATGAAAGAGTTTATAACATTAATATGAAAGAGTTAATATGAAGAGTCTATTGATAATGTATCTAACACTATACTCATTTTTAGCTGATAATCAAACATAAAGGTTTCATTTTGTCAGATCTTTAACTGTGACATGGTAAGGGATAAAGCTGTGACTATTTGCCTGATTCTTGAAATGGAAAATGATGATGTGACATCTACTGAACTAATAGTGTTATTTTTAAAAAGCACTATCAAAGAATGGTTATTTATTTAAATGAGAATGGAATATTAGATGGCAGAGAAACACTTAAATGTTCAACATCCTTAGTCATCAGGGAAATGCAAATCAAAACAACCCTGAGATTTCACCTTACACCCATCAGAATGGCTAAGATAAAAAACTCAAGTGACAACACATGCTAGAGAGCATGTGGAGAAAGGGGAACCCTACTCTACTACTGGTTGGAATATAAACTTGTACAACCACTTTGGAAATCAATCTGGCACTTCCTCAGACAATTAGGAATAGTGCTTTCTCAAGATCCAGCTATACCACTCCTAGGCATATATCCAAAATATGCTCAAGTATATAACAAGTACATTTGCTCAACCATGTTTGTAGCAGCTTTATTCGTAATAGCCAGAACCTGGAAACAACTCAGATACCCCTCAACTGAGGAATGGATACAGAAATTGTGGTACATCTACACAATGGAGTATTATTCAGCAATAAAAAACAAGGAAATCATGAAATTTGGAGGCAAATGGTGGAAACTGGAAAAGATCATCTTGAGTGAGGTATCCCAGAAGCAGAGAGACACATAGGGTATATACTCACTCATAAGTACGTATTAGACATATAATATAGGATAAACCTACTAAAATCTATACACCTAAGAAATTAATCAAGAAGGAGGACTCTGGCTAAGATGCTCAATCCCCATTCAGAAAGGCAAAGAGGATGGATATCAGAAGAGGGAGAAAATAGGGAACAGGACAGGAGTCTACCACAGAGGGCCTCTGAAAGGCTCTACCCTGTAGGGTATCAAAGCAGATACTGAGACTTATAGCCAAACTCTGGGCAGAGTGCAGGGAATCTTATGGAAGAAGGGGGAGATAGTAAGACCTGGAGAGGACAGGAGTTCTACAAGGAAAGCAACAGAACCAAAAAATCTGGGTACAGGGGTCTTTTCTGAGACTGATATTCCAACCAGGGACCATTCATGGAGATAACCTAGAACCCCTGCTCAGATGAAGCCCATGGCAGTTCAGTGTCCAAGTTCAGGGTTCCATAGTAATGGGAACAGGGGCTGTCTCTGACATGAACTGATTGGCCTGCTCTTTGATCACCTCCCCCTGAGGGGGGAGCAGCCTTACCAGACCACAGAGGAAGACAATGCAGCCAGTCCTGAAGAGATCTGATAGACTAGGATGAGAAACAAGGAGAGGAAGATCTCCATCAGTGGACTTGGGGAGGGGCATTGGTAGAGAAAAGGGAGGGAGGATGGGATTGAGAAGGGAGGAAGGAGGGGGCTACAGGGGGATACAAAGTGAATAAACTGTAATTAATAAAAATAGAAATAAAAAAATAAAAAGAATGGAATATTAGAAATTAATGCAAGAGAGCAAAGGTTGAAAAGGGAGCTGGGTGCAATAACATTTGTGGGAGGTGGGGGCGGGAGATGTGAGAGTTCAAAGTCAACCTTGGTACAAAATGAGTTTGAGGTCAGGTCTGGTTAAAGGTGCCCCCAGCTCACTGACAAAAACAAACAAGTGAACAAATCCAAAAGAAGGTAGACATTGACCAGGGTGAACTAGACAACACAGTGTTGAGCTGTTGGAAACTATATCCTTCTTTGTGAAAGGAGTCCTGAGTGAAAGAAAGATGATGGCTACAGTGTTACATAGCCAAATGCACAAATGACATTAGAATTATGTTATCTCCTAGAAACATGTTAGACACCTTATACATACATATGTTAACTTATTTCATCTTTATTACAACTCTTCAATGCAAGTACTTTTAATATTTTTATTACAGAATGAAACTAATCCAAGAGAAATGAAGCAACTTTACCTCCTTTTCAGTTTTGGTATAATTCACACTCACTTTCTCTCACTGCAAGTATTATCATCATCTAGCATTTATACATTTTACTGTTTATCCTATCCCATTGTCTCCTCTGGAAAGAAGGCAAACATAGTAAGCACAGGGGATACAGTAGACCTTATAACAGACAAAAATCTTTGAGATTTTTTTTTTAGTTCAATATCTTTTCGAAGACTAGCTTTGTACCATGTTTTCTCCAAGATATAAGTACTTTATAAATGCCTGAGTTAAAATATTTGCCAAAAAAATACTTTCTGAGCGGATCATCAACATTGCTGATCATTAAGCATATCCTTGCCATGCTCATCACCGTTACTGTAAGATAGGGATCTACAGAGTACAGTTCCTGCTTCACAGAACACTTAGGTATCAAAACAAGGTAGAAGCATGAAGAATTCCTAGTGCATAAAAGGAGAAATCCTTGTATTTCATGATAGTCTTTCTTCAATCAGCAAATATTATCTAAAATACCAACTCATCTTTCCTTCCCACCATCACAATACAGGGCTAAAAACATTATTGCAATGTTCATAATACCATAACACCATGAGCTGGATATGACCTTAAAGCTTCCTTCCTATGGACTAGCTTTCATGGTACCAGATGCAAGTTTCCAAAGAAAGGAAGCACTCGATAGCACTTCCCAGTGCTTCATTACGGCGCCTATGAACCACAACGATAATCACCATGGCATGACAAGCCTAAGGGTACAGTAGTGGCATGCATAACTTGGAGGTAAACAAAAAGCTCTCCAATTGGACTTAAGAAATACTCAATAAAAGGGAAATTATGCTGGAACAGTGGCACATGCCTGTAATCCCAGCATTCAGGGAAGCAGGTGGATTTCTGTGTTTGTGCCCAGGCTGGCCTACAAAGCAAGTGTTCTGCCCAGTTCACGAACCCCAAAAGACCAGGAATAACTAGACTCCTCTGTAAATACATGAGGTTCCTTTTTATTGTAAATTACAAGCTGCAGCTTGGGCCCACACACCCCCACCACCAAAGCAGTGGAAGCCGAGCATGCTGCGCCCAGGTTAGTTGGGTGATATATAGATTCTGGTCCCTCCCAGCATGCCCAAGGCAGGGCCAATTCCTGCCTGGCAAGCATCTATTGGTCAAAATGCTACATTTTTAATTTATTGGCTATAGGAAGGTCCCCAGACCATAATGACTTGGTGTCCCTCCCTAGGGGGATGGTCCAGTTTCCTAGCAACTGTATCTCTAGTGGGTGGGGAAAGAATGCAGTAAGGCAGTCCTTCCCCCCAGGGCATTACTAGACTTCTCCATCCACATAGTTCAGGCCTTAAGTAATAATAGCTGCTAATTTTTAATCTTTTTGGTCTCTCACAAGTCCAGGACAGCTAAGGCTACACACAGAGAAACCTTACTTTGGAAAAAAAAAAAAAAGAAAAAAAGGAAAATCATGCCTGGTATCAGAAACCTAGGAAACTACCCACACTAGCAAAGTCAGGAAACTACCCACACTAGCAAAGTCAGAAACTACCCACACTAGCAAAGGATCCTGGAAAATGTACAACACTTTACTAAATCAGTATAATCCCTAACTATAGTCTAAATTTTTGTCTTTGTAGCTACAGATAAGTGTAGTCCTCATTCCCCATCAAGGAAGCTTCTCTTTGCCAAAGACAAAGACAAAAAAAAAAAAAGACAACCACTCAAAATACAGACTTGTGGAGGCCAGCCCAAAAGATGTATCTACATTTACAACTTCTACACCTAAGGCTCAGAGATCAATGCAGAAGAGAGAGCTTAAAGATTGCAGAAGACAGTAGAACAGGAAGTTTGCCAAGAGAGTACTTCTCCTAGGAATGTGTGGTCGTTTGAATAAGAATGGCCCTCATAAGGCAGAAGACGGTGGCACAAACCTTTAATCCCCACTCCAGCACTCAGAAAGCTTAGAGAGGTAGATCTTTGCATTCAAGGGCAGTCTGATCTATAGAGCAAGTTCCAGGGCAGCCAGGGCTACACACAGAAACCCTGTCTCAGAAAACAAAAACAAAACCAACCAACCAACCAGACAAACCAAAAGAATGGCCTTCATAAGTTCATATATTTGAAAGCTTAGTAACCAGGGGCTGGAATTATTTGAGAAGGATTGGGAAGTGTGGCCTTCTTAGAAGCTAAGAGAACAATATAAAGAATCAATGAAACAAAGAGTTGATTCTTTTGAGAAAATCAACAAGATAGCAAACTCTTATCCAAAATAACTAAAACATAACAAAACAAACAAACAAACAAAAAAAAAAAACCTAAAAAAAACCCAAAGTCAATATCCAAAATAACAAAATCAGAAATGAAAGGGGGATATAGCAACAGACACTGAGGAAATACAAAGAATCATCAGGTCATACTTTTAAAAACCTTTACTCCAAAAAATTGGAAAATCTAAAAGAAATGGACAGTTTTCTCAATAGATATCACTTACTAAAGTAAGACTGTTAGGACCAATGAAGTGATGATGTGCACAACAGATGTTACATGAAAGAGGTTTATTAGATGCAGATGAAGAGAGACAGAGGAGGACAGAGTGAGACATGATAGGAGAAAGGGACAGGGATGCGCCAACAGAGAAAGGGGAGAGAGCAAGAAAGCAAGAGAGTAAGAAAGAGGGCAAGAGGGCAACAAAGTGGCGAGCTGACCCTTTTTTTTAAAATATTTATTTAATTTAATTTATTTTATTTAATATTTATTTAATATTACTTTTTATTTTTTTAATATTAATCACAGGTTATTTACTTTGTATCCCAGCTGAAGTCCCCTCCCTCATTCCCTACCAATCCCACCCTCCCTCCCTCACCTCCTCCCTGTCTCTTTCCAAGACAACTGCTAGGGGAGGTCCTCCTCCCTTTCCATCTGACCCTAGCTTATCAGGTATTTCAGGACTGGCTGCAATTTCCTCCTCTGTGGCCTAGTAAGGCTGTTCCTCCCTGGGGGTGGGGGAGGCAGGGAGAGGTAAAGGTGCCAGTCATTGAGTTCATGTCAGAAATAGTTCCTGTTCCCCTTACTAGGGTACCCACTTGGATACTGAGCTACCATGGGCTATATCCGAGCAGGGGTTCTAGGTTATATCCATATATGGTCCTTGGTTAGAGAAACAGTCTCATAGAGGACCCCCATGCCCTGATATATTCTGTCCTCTCCTGGTCATACTAACTCCTCCTTTTATCATATGATTCTCTGCACTCTACAGAAGGTTTGATTATGAGTCTCAGCATCTGCTTCGATACACTGCTAGGTAGAGTCTTTCAGAGGCCCTCTGCGGTAGGCTCCTGTCCTGTTTCTTGTTTTCTTCTACTTCCCATGTCCATCCCATTTGTCTTTCTAAGTGAGGATTGATCATCTTATCCTCGGTCCTCTTTCTTGTTTATCTTCTTTAGGTGTACATATTTTAAGATATTTATCCTATCTTATAGGACTAAATAAGTGAGTATATTCCATGTGTGTCTTTAAAAAGCAATAAATCAAGCAATCCAATTAAAAAATGTGGTACAGAGTTAAACAGAGAATTCTCTGTAGAGGAATACAGAATAGCAGAGAAACACCTAAAGAGATGCTCAACGTCCTTAGCCATCAGAGAGATACAAATCAAAACGACTCTGTGATTGCACCTTATACCGGTTGAGAGACCAAAAAAAAAAATAAAAAATAAAAAATAAAAATTAGCAGCTATTATTAAGGCCTGAACTAGGTGGGTGGAGAAGTCCAGTAATGCCCTGATGGGAAGGACCGCCTTACTGCATTCTTTCCCCACCCACTAGAGATACAGTTGCTAGGAAACTGGACCATCCCCCTAGGGAGGGACACCAGGTCATTATGGTCTGGAGACCTTCCTATAGCCAATAAATTAAAAATGTAGCATTTTGACCAATAGATACTTGCCAGGCAGGAATCGCCTCTGCCTTGGGCATGCTGGGATGGACCAGAATCTTTAAATCACCCAACTAACCTGGGCACGGGGCACTCTGCTTCCACTGCTTTGGTGGTCGGGGTGTGTGGGCCCAAGCTGCAGCTTGTAATTTACAATAAAAAGGAACCTCATGTATTTACAGAGGAGTCTAGTTATTCCTGGTCTTTTGGGGTTCGTGAACTAGGCAGAACACGGTCAGATTGGTAAAGGTTAAAAACTCAAGTGACAACACATGCTGGAGAGGTTGTGGAGAAAGGGGAACCCTCCCCCATTGCTGGTGGGAATGTAAACTTGTACAACCACTTTGGAAATCAATCTGGCCCTTTCTCAGACAGTTAGGAATAGCGCTACCTCAAGATCTAGCTATACCACTCCTAGGCATATATCCAAAAGCTCAAGTACACAACAAGGACATTTGCTCAACTATGTTTGTAGCAGGTTTATTTGTAATAGCCAGAAACTGAAAACAACCCAGATGCCCCTCAGTTGAGGAATGGATACAGAAATTGTGCTACATCTACACAATGGAATACAACTCAGCAACTAAAAACAAGGAAATCATGAAATTTGCAGGCAAATGGTGGAATCTAGAAAAGATCACCCTGGGTTGATCCTTTTAAGGAACAACTTAGCCAGGCCTGCCAGGTATAGTTACCTGGCGGATTACACATGCTGACATCATAGGTTGCTAGATAATCCAGAAGCAGGCTGCCTAAATACTAACAAAGACCAGACAAGCAACATAAAAAGACCTATTACCCCTAAGGAAATAGAAATAGTCATTAAAAGTCTCCCAAACAAACAAACAAACAAACAAACAAACAAACAAAGCTCAGGGCCAGATATTTTAGTGTAGAATTATACCGAACTTTTCAAGAAGAGTACCAATACTCCTAAAATTCTTCCACAAGAAAGAAACAAAAGGGACATTGCCAAATTAATTTTATAAAGACTTAACAAAAAAGAGAATTACAGATCATCTTCCCTCATGAACACAGATGTAAAAATACTCAATATTTTTGGGTTCACAAACTGAACCCAAAAACATGCCAAAAAGAATATCTACCATGATCAATTAGCCTTCATTCCATAGATGGGAAGGATGGTTTAACATACAAAAATCAGCCAATATAATCCACCATATAAACAAACTGAAAGGAAAAAAAAATCCCACATAAGCATCATATTAGATACTGAAAGAGCCTTTGAGAAAACCCAAGACTCCTTCATGATGAAAGTTTTGGAGAGATTAGGGATACAGAGGCTATACCTAAGCATAATAAAGGCAATATATAACAAGCCAATAGCTAACATCAAATTAAATAGAGAGAAACTCAAAGTAATTCCTCTAAAATCAAGAACAAGGCAAGGCTGTCCACAATCTCAATATCTACTCAGTGTAATGCTTGAAGTTCTACCTATAGCAACTAAAGAAGATCAAGGGGATACAAATTGGAAAAGCAGAAGTCAAAGTATCCTTATTTGCAAATGATATGATAATATACATAAGCAACCCCCCCCCAATTCTATCAGGGAACTCTTACAGCTGATAAACACCTTCAGCGATGTAGATGAATACAAGATTAATGAAAAAAAAATCAGTAGCCTTCCTATACACAAATGAGAAATGGGATAAGAAGTAAATGTGTGAAACAACGCCCTCCACAATATCCAGAAATAATACAAAATATCTCAGGATAACTGACTGAGCAAGTCAAAGACTTGCACAACAATGTCGTTAAGTCTTTGAAGAAATAAATTGAAGAAGGTATCTGAAGATGGAATGATCACCCATGGATTGGTAAAATTAACATGGTTAATTTTATGTTAGCATTAAATTAACATAAAAATGGCAATCCTACTAAAAGCAATCTACAGATTCAAGACGTTCTACCTCGAAACTCCAACATAATTCTTTATGTAGACCTTGATAGAACAATATTCAACTTCATATTGAAAAACAAAGACTCACCATAGGTAAAACAATCCTGAACAATAAAAAAAGTATCATCATCCCTGATTTCAAGCTGTAATACACAGGTATAGTATAAAAACCACATGGTATTGACATTAAAACAGATATGCTGATCAATGGAATCAAATAAAAGACCCAGATGAAAATCCACACCTCTATGGATATGTGATTTTTGACAAAGAAGCCAAAATGGGAAAGAGAAAGCATGTTCAGCAAATGCTGCTGGTCTAACTGATGTCTGAATGTAGAAGAATGTAAATAGATCGCAAGACTCAAGCCCAAGTGGATCAAAGACCTCAATATTAAACCAAATAAATACATTGAATCCAATAGAAGAGAAAGTGGGTAATAGCCTTGAACACATTACATTGGCAAAGGAGACAGATTCCTGAGCAGAACACTGAACGTGAAGGTACTAAAATCAACAACTAATAAATGGGACTTTATGAAACTGAAAAGGTCCTGTGAGGTAAAGGATAGCACAAATAGGACAAAATGGCAGCTTACAGAATGGAAAAAGATTTTTCACCAATTCCACATCATATAGAGGGCTAATATCTAGAGTACATAAAGAACTCAAGATTCTATATATCAACAAACCGAACAATCCAATTAAAATTAGCTCTGGGATACAGGGCTAAACAGATAATTTGTAAGAGAGGAATCTCAAATAACTGAGAAACACTTAAAGAAATGTTCAACATCCTTAGCTATCAAGGAAATACAAAGCAAAACTATTTTCAGATTCCATTTTACACCTGTCAGAATGGCTAATATCAATAACACAAGTGACAGCTCATGCTGGTGAGGATGTGGTGCAAAAAGAACATTATTCCATTGTTGGTGGGAGTGAAAACATGTACAGCCACTATGGAAATCAGTATGGCGGTTCCTCGGACAACTGGAAATCAATCTACCTCAATATCCAGCTGTATCACTCCTGGGGATGTACCCAAAAGATGCTCTACCATACCACAAGGGCACTTGCTCAACTATGTTGTTCATAGTAGCTTTATTCGTAAAGCCAGAGACTGAAAACAACCTGTCTTCAATAGAAGAATGGATAAAGAAAATGTGGTATGCTTACACAATGAATTATTACTCAGCTGTTAGAAAGAAATGACATCATGAAATCTATCAGGCAAATGGATGGAACTAGAAAAAAAATCATTCTGAGTGAGGTAAACCAGACCCAGAAAGACAAACATGATATACATTCACGTATAAGTGGTTATTAGCTGTTAAGTAAAAGATAATCATACTGCCATCCATAGACCCAGGTCTAGAGGGAATGCTTAAACCTTCATGGGAAGGGAAAACAGAATAGATTTTGCTGGTGGACTGGGGGTATTTGGGATGGGAATAGAAAGGATGAGTTTGGGAGTGGAGAGATGGAGACAGGGCATATGGGGAGAGATAAATGTAGTTGAAGGGCATTTGGGTGGCAATGTGGAAACCTAGTGAGTGGAAACTTCCTGGAACCTGTTGACCCTAGTGAGAATTCCTAGTAATGGAGACTATGGAGCTTAACTGGTCATCTTCTGTAACAAAGCAAGGCTTCCACTGATGGGACAGGGACACCAACCCAGCCACAAAACCTTAGACTTACCTTCTGTCCCACCTATAAGATGCGGTACAGCAGTGGTGGCACAGAACTTATGGAAGTGGCCAATAATGACTGATCTAATTTGAGGCCCACATCATGAGAGGGAGCATATGCCTCACACTAACTAGATGGCCAGCAAAAAGAAGCTGGATAGCTCAGAGACCTAAATAGAACTAAATACCACTGCCCCCCCCCCCCATAAAAATTCAGTGATATTCTTTTTTTTCAAATTCACTTATTTTTTATATTAATCACAGGTTATTTACTTTGTATCCTAGCCGTAGCCCCCACCCTCATTCCCTCCCAATCCTACCCTCCCTCCCTCCCTCATCTTCTCCCTGCCCCTTTCCAGGTCCACTAATAGGGGAGGACCTCCTCCCCTTCTATCTGACCCTAGCTTATCAAGTCTCTTCAGGACTGGCTGCAATGTCCTCTTCTATGGCCTAGCAAGGCTGCTCCTCCCTTGGGGGGAGGCAGGTCGAAGAGCTCGCCATTGAGTTCATGTCAGAAATAGTCCCTGTTCCCCTTATTAGAGAACCCATTCGAACACTGAGCTATCATGGGCTATATCTGATCAGGGGTTCTAGGTTATATCCATACATGGTCCTTGGCTGGAGAAACAGTATCATGAAAGACCCCTGTGCCTGATATATTTGGTCCTTGTGGAGCTCCTGTACTCTCCAGGTCTTACTAACTCCCCCTTCTTTCATATGATTCCCTGCACTCTGCCGAAGGTTTGGGATGAGTCTTAATATCTGCTTTGATACACTCCTAGGTAGAGTCTTTCAGAGGTCCTCTGTGGTAGGCTCCTGCCCTGTTACTTGTTTTCTCCTACATCCAATGTCCATCCCATTTGTCTTTCTAAGTGAGGACAGGTACTTTTACACAATGGAATACTACTCAGCAATTAAAAACGAGGAAATCATGAAATTTGCAGGCAAATGGTGGGACCTAGAAACGATCATCCTGAGTGAGGTATCCCAAAAGCAGAAAGACATATGGTATATACTTACTTATATAGACCTATAAGATAGGATAAATATACTGAAATGTATACACCTAAAGAGGACAAACAAGAAAGAGGGCTCAGGGTAAGTGATATGATTCTTAATGATATTTTGCTATACTCATAGATTTGTGCCCAGCCAAGTTGTCAAATAAGCTGCCCCAGCAGCTGATTGGAGCACATGCAGTGACACACAGCAAAACATTAGTCAGAGAAAGAGCCCATTTGGATGTCTTCATTGGGTTCCTCCTCTTAGAACTTGGAGAACCCTGGTGGAAGAGGGGAGGAGGAATTGTGGGAGCCTAAGGGGTTAAGAACACTGGGAGATCACAGCCTGAGGAATTAACCTATCAGGGCTCATGCGGGCTCATAGAGAGTGAAGCAGCAATTGTGGAGTCTGCATTAGGCCCATGTGATGGCTGATGGCTTGGTGTTCTTGTGGGACTCCTTCTAGAGGGAGTGAGGCTGTCTCTGACTCTTTTGCCTGCTCTTGGAACCCTTTTCCTCCTAATGGGCTGCCTAGCCTAGCCTTGAGTGAGTTTGTGCCTGGTATTACTGTAACTTCTAGTGCCTTACATATCATGTACCTGGGAACGCCTGCTCTTTTTTTGGTGAGGGCAATGGGAGGTGGATCTGGGTAAGAGGGGAAGTAGGGAAAATTGGGAGGAGTAGAGAGAAGGGAAATTGCAGTCAGGATATATTATATGAAGAAGAATAAGCAAACAAAAAGACTTACGAGACTGAGAAATACATTTTAAACTTTATCTCTTTATGACATTATAGTCTTTTCTAACCTGATACATATTTTTTTTGTCCATCATGTGCATTTAATCATGTTTGCATTTTAACTTTTATGGCTCTATATTTGTCTTCCTAACAATTTCATTCTTTCTGTTCGATACTTCTCTGCTTGCACACACAGCCCTGCTTCTTCCCTTCGTCCCTAAGCTGCAAACTCTTCACAGTGTCCTGTGTTGTCACAGAGGTTCTGCTGTGTCTGGCGTCTCAATTCCCCTGCCCACCTGTCTTTTGTTTACCCAACCTCAAACCTCTGTCTGATTTTACTTAAGATTTTCTCACATTTAAAGATACTTTCTCTTTTGAAATAATTTAAAACTTACACAGCAGTCACAACAGTACCAGGACCTCTCCATAAAGATCTAGGCATTGCAGCATTTTGCCACAATTGCTCCTCTGTGCCTTTCCCTGCATATTTTGATTTTTAGAACACTTTGACCTTACATTGCAAATGTCACATTTCCGTTTTATTTCTGCTCTTTTTGGGTTTACACTCAGTATGTTAGAGGGTCCAATTCTGTCCCTACTGTTCTCTTATCCGCTATTTAACAGTAAAAACTACCACCATCATCAGCAGCAACAACAACAAAACCCAGAACATTGAATTGAAGTCTTTCTGAAAACATTTGACTTTACCATGCTTATTATGTAAACACATTTGGCATTTAAAAGTGTATGACTTAAAGTTTTGCCTTGCCTTAAAAAGCTTAAAATTTATTTTTACAACAGTAGAGAATGAAAACAGACAATGACCTTGATACTAACAGTGAACACATCATTGAGCTGCATTTAAGTTTCAAGAACACCCAGCACAGAGAAGCTCCCAAGGATATGGAAAGAAATTGATGTTAAAATGCTGAAGTTGGCTTTGGAATCTTTAGAAACACTGGGAAATAAAATGGTGTAAGCAATTTTATTTCTGGGCAAATCAATCTAATGTTAGTGAAAATTTTCCATTGCAACTGATACAGAATAAAAAGATAAATGTTTTCTCTATTCGTAACTATTGGTACTGTTTGAAGATTTTTTTACTGTGGGTTTTATTTTAAAGATCAAGTGGAATATATTTTGATTGACACTGGTAAGTCATATCAGCCAATCTTATAATGATTATGAAGACAAAGCTTATGGCTAGGCATAGAAACAGGCAGGTTGATCAATGGAACAGAACTGAAGACCCAGAATTAAACTCACACTCCTACAGGTACTTGATTTTTGACAAAGAAGCCAAACCATACAATGGAAAAAAGAAAGCATCTTCAACAAATGGTGCTGGTCTAACTGCATGTCTTCATGTAGAAAAATGCAAAGAGACCTGCTATTTCCCCCGACAAAACTCAAGTCCAGGTGGATCAAAGATCTTAACATAAAACCAGAGATAAACCTATTAGAAAACAAAGTGGGTAAAAGTCTGGAACTCGCTGGCATAGGAGACAACTTCCTGAACAGAACACCAACAGCACAGGCTCTGAGATCAACAATTAATAAATGGGATCTCATGAAATTGAGAAGCTTCTGTAACTCAAAGGACACTGTCAATATAACAAAATGGCAGCCTAGAGATTGGGACAAGGTCTTCACCAACCCTACATCAGACAGTGGGCTAGTATCTAAAATATGCAATAGCACTATTGCTTAATACATTATTTTTATCAGAAAGATATATAATGGAACTCAAGAATAGATGATAACATACAAATCTTTTATTAAAAACAGTAAAAATATAAATGTGTGTTTTCACACCCAAAACAAGAGGGACAAACAAAAAGAATTTACCAAATACAAGAAAATCCTGAGGCCTCAAACTTGTTAGTTGTTAAAATTATTTGTTCCTACCCGTTCAGTGAGTAATTCCAGAGACAATCTTACAGTTCTTCATCCTTTTCTTCTTCCTTCCTCTTTGTCTCTGTCCTCCTCCTCTCTCTGTCTTGCTTCTGTGTGTGTGTGTGTGTGTGTGTGTGTGTGTGTGTGTGTGGTGTGTGTGTGTGTGTATAGGCCGAAGGTTGGTGTTGGATGTCTTCTTCAATCTTAACTTGGGGTTCACTGACCCATCTAGACTGGCTAGAAGTTTCTCCTCTTTTTCCTTCTTCCTCTCTGTCTCTGCCCCCTTCTCTCTCTGTCTCGCTTGTCTGTCTGTCTGTCTCACTCTGTGTGGGTGTATGTGTGTGTGTGTGTGTGTGTGTGTGTGTGTGTGTGTAGGCTGAAGGTTGGTGTTAGACATCTTCTTCAATCACTGTTAACTTGGGGCTCACTGTCCATCTAGACTAGCTGGAAGTGCCAGTGATCCCCTACCTCTGCCTTCTTGGTGCTAGGGTTACGAGTGTGTGCTTCCAAGCCTAACTTTTTATATGGGTGATGGGATCTGAACTCAAGTCTCAAGGTTTGAGTGCCAGTGCCTTTGCTGACTGAACTCTGCTCCCCAGACTCCTGATTCTGATGTTTTAAAGACATACATTTCTATATACACCTGAAACATTACGTTTATATTTTAAGTATAAACATGCTGACAATGTAACTTTCAGATAATAAAATAAAAAAAAAATCGATAGGGGGGAGGTGAGAAGGCTTAGTGGGTGGAGGTTATTTCTGCCAAGCCCCGATCTAAGAGTCCTTATGTTCACACATTTGCTATGGCACATTTGTGTCCATACAACTACATGCAGAATTAATACGTGGCAAAGACTGTTTTCAAAGATAGGGTATTTTTAACACTAGTACAAAGTTTAACAGTACCATTCTGTCTACTGTTGAACTATAAAGAGCTAAAATCGGATGAAATCCAGTCCCAGTACTGGAAGCTACATTTGGTAACAAAAGGCAGCCAGTTAGGGTTGCTTCTCCATCATTATGGAGACTTCATTAGGATTGCCTTCATATATTATGGGAAATTTCCACTGCATTAGGTTTCCATACCATGCCTTAAATGCCCTTCAATTCTAGCTGTCTCTCTATTCATTCCCTCCCTCAATCACATCTCCCTTTCCCCTTCTTTCCTGGTCTTCCTTATTTTCACACTCCTCCCCACTTCAGTCCTCACATAAAATCTATTCCATTTCTCCTTGCCAGAGATATGCATGTTTCTCCCCCATGACTAACCTGTCTAGATTTATGGATTGTAGCTTGGTTCTCAGTTACTAATATCCACTCACGAGTGGCTAATATCCACTTCTAAGTGAATACATAATATATTTATCTTTCGGGGTCTGGTTGTTTCCTGTTTCTAGCTATTATAAATATAGCTGCTATGATCAAAGTTGAGCAAGTGTCCTTCTGGCAGGATGGAGCAACCTTTTGGTATAAGACTAAGAGTGGTATAGCTGGGTTTTAAGGTAGATATATTCCCAATTTTCTGAGGAACTGCTATATTGATTTCTATAACGGCTGTATAAGTTTTCACTAGACAAGCAATGAAGGAGTGTTCCCCTTGTTCCATATCATTAACAGTATGAGCTGTCACTTATATTTATGGATCTTAGCCATTCTGACAGACATAAGATGCTATTTCAAAGTCGTTTTGATTTGCATTTCCTTGATGACTAAGGATGTTGAACATTTCTTTAAATGTTTCTCAACCATTTGAGTTTTCTCTATTTGAAAATACTCTATTCAGACCTATACCTCATATTTCTTCCTTCCAAAGATGTACACAGCTTTTATTTTTTTCTTTTGGTTGAAAAACACATATATTCTAGTAAACTCTTGATTGTTCAGAATTCCAGGAAGTGTATTTTTTCTTTATTCTTCTCTCATACAATACATTCTGACCATAGCCTCCCTTTCCCCCGCTGCACTTCCTCTCTGCCCCAGATACATTGTAGGCCTTGCAGGTATATCACCTGAATATGGCATAATATGATGCACTTAGACTAGGCCTTACCCCTCAGACCAAGGCTGGAAGACGCAACCCAGTAGGAGGAAAAGAGTCTGACAAGCAGGCAAAAGAGTCAGAGACATCTTCATTCTCCCTGTTTTGAGTCCAACAAAACACCAGACTAAACAACCACAGAAGACATGCAGAGGGTCTAGAGCAGACCCATGCAGACTCCATGACTACTGCTTTAGTCTCTGTGAGGCCCTGTGAGCCCTGCTTACTTGACTTGGTGGACCCTGTTCTCCTGGTGTCCTTGACCCCTCCGGCTGCTACAATCTTTACTCCCACTCTTCTGTGGGCTTCTGTATCTGCTTCCATCAGCTGCTAAAGGAAGCTTTTCTTATGATTATTGGGCTAGGCACTGATCTATGAGTAGAGCAGAGTATCATTAAGAATTATCTTATTGACTTTTTTTGGGGTGGGGGCACAAGTTGAGCTTGGTTGTACCCTAGGTCTCTGGGCCATATAGCTTCTTGTTTCTGGCCATCTGGGCAGTAGTGGGCATGGGTTTCCTTTCATGGATTGGGTCTCAGGTTGGATCAGTCATTGGTTGGCTACTCCCACAAGCTCCGAGCCACCATTGACCCAGTGTATCTAGCAGGCAGGACAGGTTGTGGGTCATAGGTTTTCTAGTACCACCACTGGGAGCCTAGTCTGGCTACAGACGATGGCTGGTTCAGGTTCTGTGTGCTCCATGACTTACTAAGGTCCTTACTAAGGTCACCCTCATAGGTCCCAGGAAGTTTCTACTACATTAGGTTTTCACATTTCCCTCTTAATTCCTCCATCCCTGCTTTCCAGTCACCTCTCTCTGTACTTTCTCCATCTGTCCCTCTTCCAACCTGATCCCTCCTGTTCCCATCCCCACCTGCCCCCACTGTACCCACAAAAATCTATTCTATTTTCTGTTCCCAGGGAGAATCATGAGTCCCTATAAAACCTGCCTCTATGGGTCTGTGGATTAAAGTATGCTTATCCCTTTCTTAACACTAATATCTACTTATAAGTGACTATGTTTGCCTTTCTGGGTCTGGGTTACCTTGCTCAGGATGAAATTATTATTTTTTAAACAACGGAGTAATACTTCAATTGTATAAATGTATCCCATTTTCTTTATCCATTCTTTGGTTCCTTCCAGTTTCTGGCTGTTATGAATTAAGCTGCTATGAGCAGAGTTGAGCAAGTGTCCTTGGAGCAAAGTTGCGTACATGTCCAAGAGTGGTACAGCTAGATTTTGAGGTGGATGGATTCCCACAGTTTCTGAGTAACCGCCATATTGACTTCCAAAGTGGCTGTACAAGTTTGCACTGCCACCAGCAATGGAGTAGTGCTCCCTTTCTCTACATCCTTGCCAAAATGAGCTATCACTTATGTTTTTAATGGAATCTCAAAGTAGTTTTGATTTACATTTCCCTGATGGCTAAGAATGTTGAACATATCTTTCAGTACTTTTCAGCCATTTGAGATTCCTCTACTGAGAATTCTCTGTTTATCTCTGTACCCAATTTTAAAAATTGGATTGTTTGGCTTGTTGATGTCTAGAATCTTGAGTTCTTTATATATTCAGGACATTAGCCCTCTATATGATGTGGAGTTGGTGAAAATATTTTCTCATTCTGTAGGCTGCCACTTTGTCCTGTTGATGGTGTGTAGCCCATTTTAAAATGGGTTACATGTTTTTTTTTGATATCAAGTGTTAAGCTTTTTTTTTTTTTTTTTTTTTTTTTTAATTTTGGATATTAGCCCTCTACTGGATGTGGAGTTAGTAATTGAGTTTTTGGCCAAAAGGGTCCCCTTGAGCACGCTCCCTCCCAACAAACTAGACCAAATTCAAATTGAAGATAATAGGTTGCTCTTCACAAACTGACTACAGGGCTCCATTGCTGAAGACAACTCCCATACAACTCACTAACATGGAGATGTTGAGCTGGTGCATAACAGAACCTTCACCCCCATATTCTAGTGTCTTTGACATAGAAAGGTATTTTTTAGGCTAATAAAAGAGAAACATAGAAACCAACCCAACCACAAACCCTTTTATCTATAATCTGTTCTGCCTGCAAAATATGCTAGGGCAATGGTGATATAACCTTTCAGGGAATAACCAACTGATGTCTGATTTGACTGAAGGACTATTTATGAGATGGAAGCCATACCTGACACTGCTTGCTGACCAAGAACCAGAGACTAGATAGGCCAAGACCTAGGGTAAAACCAAATACTATTGGCCTAAAAAAAGTAATAAGGATATTCTGCTAGATTCATAGATGGAGGTATATCTCAGCCATCATCAGAGAAGCTTCCTCCTGCAGCAGATGGTTAAAAATAACACAGACCACAGTTAGACATCACACACACACACACACAAATTGAGAGAGAGAGAGAGAGAGAGAGAGAGAGAGAGAGAGAGCAGACACATACACACAGACACACATAGGTGGGAGGGAGATAGATCAACCTTGGAACACATAATTCTAAACGGTATGACTCCATTAAATCTCTTCCTTCAGAGCTCAGGGAACTCTGTGGAAAAGGAGGCAGAAGGAGTGAGGTAAGACAGAGGGGATAGAGGACACTGGGATAACAAGGTCCTCCAAAACAACCAAACAAAGCTCATATGAATTCAGAGAGTGTGAAGCAACAATCTCAGGACCTACAGGGGTCTGTACTAGGACCTCTACAAACATGCTCTAGCTTTCAGTTTAGTACTTTTATGGGACTGAACAATATGAAAATAATTAACATCGACGTTTTAGCCTCAAAATATGCATTTCTGTTACACGTAATTTTATTTTTAAATGTTCATAACAAGTCTTTCTCTTGTATTTTGTGAGATTAATGCAGACTTGGTAATGAGAAAATTTCCATAGATTCTCTGATATATTTATGTAAAGTACATTCAGAATGCCACAAATTTCAATAGAAAAAAATAGAACTTTTACAGTGGTGAAATATCTGATAAAACTATGGCTGAAAGGATAAAATAGTATGCAATTTTTCCATTTAATTAAACTTAGATTCTTTTCTCATACAATATATCCTGATTACAGTTTCCCCTCACCCCTCCCAGTTCCTCCCTATCTCACCTCCTCTCCGGATCTACTCCATTTCTGTCTCTCGTTAGAGAACAACAGGCTTCTTTTTTCTTTTAATTAAATTTTTATTTTTTATATTAATTACAGGTTATTTACTTTGTATCCCAGCTGTAGCTCTCTCCCTCATTCCCTCCCAATCTTACCCCTTCTCCCTCATCTCCTCCACAAGATCAACAGAGCCAAAAAAATCTGGGTCCAGAGGGGCCTGCAGAGACTGATGAATCAAACAAGGATGATGCATGGAGAGGACCTAGACCACCTGCTCAGATATAGCCCATGGGCAGCTCAGTCTCCATGGGGGTTCCCTAGTAAGAGGAGCACGGACAGTCAGAGGCATGAACTTGGTTGTCTGCTCTTTGATCAACTCCTTCCAGGGAGGTGTCCTTACTAGGCCACAGAGAAAGAAGATCCTTATGAGACCTGATAGGCTAGGGACAGATAGTAGGGAAGAGGATCTCACCCATCAGTAGACTAGGGGAGGAACATAGAGGCGGGGGGGGGGGGGCTACAGCCAGAATACGAAGGGAAGAAAGTATAATAAATTAATAATAATAACAATAATAATAATAAAAAACATCAACAAAATAATCCAATTAAAAATGGGGTACAGAGCTAAAAAGAGAATTTTCAATAGAGGAATCTTGAATAGGCAAGAACACTTAAAGAAATGGTCAATGTCCTTAGTCATCAGGAAAACGCAAATCAAAATGGCTCTAAGATTCCATCTTACACCCCTTAGAATGGCTAAGGGACTACACATGCTGGCCAAGACGTGGAGAAAGGGGAACACTCCTCCATTGTTGGTGGGAGTGCAAACTTGTACAACCACTTTTGAAATCAACCTGGCACTTTCTCAGAAAATTGGGAACAGCTCTACCTTAAGACACAGTTATTCCACCTCTGGGCATATACCTAAAAGATGTTCTACATCATACAACAAGGACATGTACTTAACTATGTTCATAGCAGCTTTATTCGTAATAGCCAGGGTCTGGAAACAACTTAGATGTCCCTCAACTGAAGAATGGATAAAGAAATTGTGGTACATTTACACAATGGAATACTACTCAGCTCTTTAAAACAAGTAAAACCATGAAATCTGCAGCCTGAGAGGTAACTCAGACCCAGAAAGACACCCATGGTATATACTCACTTATAAGCAGATTTTAGCTATATAGTACAGAATAGACATAACTACAATTCACAGACCCAAAGAACAAGGAGGAGCCAATGGAGGATGCTTAAATCCCACTCAGAAGAGGAAACAGAACAGACAGCAGAAGTGGTTGAAGAGAGGGAACAAGACAGGAGTCTAGATAGCCATCTTCCGAGAGGCTCTACTCAGCAGTGGATTGAAACAAATGCTGAGACTCAGGGCCAAACATTAGGCGAAGTGTAGGGAGCCTTGTGGAAAAGTGAGTGGAAGGGTAGAAGGACCTGGAGTTGCCAGGAGGTCCACAAGAAGACCTACAAAGCCAACTAACCAGGCATAGAAGGGCTTGTGGAGACTGAAGCACCAACCAAGAACCATACATAGATTGCATCTTGGCCCCCTACACAGATGTAGCAGATGGGCAGCTCAGGCTTTACGTGGTTTCCTTGTAAGGGTGGTGGGGGCTGTTCCTGACATAGACTGTGTGGTCTGTGTTCTGATCACTACCCCATGGTGGGGCTGCCTCACCAGGCCACAGGAAGAGGACAGTCCTGATGACACTTAAGGAGCTGGGGCAGATGTATGTGAGGGCTCCTTTTATCTGTGGAATAGGGGAGCAGAGATGGGGAAAGAGGAAGGGAAGGGGCTATAATCAGGATGTAAAATGAATGAATAAATAAATTAGTTAAAATTAAAAATTAATAGATATTAAAAGTGTATAGGTTCAAAAAATAAATAGATATGTATAGGCATAAGGTTATTGTTTAATCTAAATGCTGATTCCAGTACCCCACATATCTGGTTGCAATCCTTGTCCTGAGAATCCTGTCTCACTGTTGTGTAAACATTGTTCCCCAACTATTTCCTGATATGCCAATAAAACAGCTTACAACTAATTGCTGAGCACAGAGAAAATATGGCTGGGCTTCCTGACCTCCAGGGGAGGAGGAGCTAAAGGAGGAAGTAGGCCACAAGTAGAGGTCCAGGTGACATCAGGAGAAAGCAGCTGAGAAGAGAAAGCCATGAAGAGCCAGTATCTCTGGACTTACACTGGGAGGAAGCCAGGTTAGCTTAGAGGCTTAAAAATAGAGCAATAACTGCTCAGTATTGTGCTATAAAGCATGATAAACAAATACTATAATAAAGTCTCAATTATTTGGGTGATAGCTGGGTTAAGAGAGAAACTGAGAAACAAATTCAATTTTACAAAAATAACTTTAAAAGATATTCAAGATGATTTTACAAAGACGTTAGCTGAACTTCTCGACATGAAAAGTATAATGTCTGAGATGAACAACATACTAGAATGACTTAATAGCAGATTAGATATTGTAGATTGGTGTACTTGAGGATGTAACAAGAGAAAGTTAAACAGAAAAAAAAAACCAAATAGGATAAAAAACCAATACAAATAAAAGAGGATAAAGCACCTTTCATCCATGGGACAATTCAAGTGGCCTACTATATGTAAAGCTGGAATCCATAAAGAGAAGACAATTGGAGGCAGAAGTATTTTCTTAAGGAAAATAACTGAAAAGCACCAACGAATCTCTACTATAAGAAGCACTGGGGAAAACCATCTCAAGATATGTCATAATAAATTGCCTAAAACCAATGACAAAGAAAAAAATGTTTATAAGTAGCCAAGGCTGAAGGAGCTTATTATAACGGGTGGAACCAAGCTAAGTACAGCAATCTACAACACCTAATCTGCTATTAATACCTGCCAGTGTGCTGTTCATCTCACACATTATACTTTTCACGTCTAGAGGATAATGCATGTCAGATATAACACTACTGGTTTCTTTACTGCATCTTCTTGCATTTTACTTTTGTTGATCCTCCTTTCCTGTCTTCTCCTCTAAGCCTCCTGTCCTACTACAGCTTGTCTGTTTCCTCTGTGTGTGGCACCAATTCTTCTTTCATGTCACATGTATTTCATTACACTATGTTTTATTATGAGAGGATTTTGCTCAAAGGTCTTTTTTGCATCTACTATGATGTGAAGGTGTTTTCTATCCTTGAGTTTGTGTAATTGGTAGACAGAATTTATTGGTTTTTACATGTTGACCCATCCCTGTATTTCTTGGATGAAGATGGCTTGATCAGGGTGGATACTTTTTTGATGTGTTCTTAAATTCAGCTTGCAATTATTTTATTGCAAATTATTTCAACTATGTTACTCAGACAGACTGGCCTAAGGTTTTCTTTTTTATTTGAACTTTTGACTGGTTTTAATATCAGTGTAATACTGGCTTTGTTTAAAAAAAGGGGGGGGGGAAGGCTGTTCCTTTCTCATTTATTCTATGGAATAATTTAAGGAATACTGGTGTTACCTTTTCTTTAAAAGTCTGCTAGAATTCTGTATTGTATCAATGTGGCCCTAAGATTCTTAGTTGGAAAAATTATTTTCTTTCCTTCTTTCTTTTTAAAGATTTTATTCTTATTTGAAATGAATTGAATATTTTGTCTACATGTGTGTCATGTCAATGCACCATGTATACAGTGTCTAAGGACACCAGAAGAGGGCACTGGAGCCCTTTAAACTTGAGTTATAGTTGGCTGTCTCCACAGAGCTGCTAGGAGTCGAACCTGGGTACCCAGGAAGAGAAATTTAGTGCTCCTGACACTAAGCAATATTTTTGCAGTCCCAATTAAGAGATATTTCATTACTACTGCTATCTAATTGGTTGTTATAAGTCTAATTAAAATTTTTAAAAATTTTGACTTAATTTGGGTAGGACACAGAAACAGACATGCATATATAAATTTATTTCTTTTAGATTTTTTTTCCATTTTATGGGACTATAATGTTTAAAAGTATGTCCTTATGATTTTCAGAATTTCTTCAGTGATCACTGTAATGATCTCTGACTTCATTAATTTGGATCTTTTTTTCCTTTCAGTTAATTTTGCTAAAGTTTTGTCAGTAAGATATATGTATTATGCAAGAGTGCTGTGATAGTTACAGGAGTAACTAAAAACTTTTTGACCGTATTTAAGGCCCTCTTCACAAGATGAGATCCGTACTTGACACCAATATTGTGACCAAGAAGTTGTGGCTATATAGGTCATACGGTATAGAGGAGAACCTACCACTCTGCTAATGTACACAGTATCCAGCACACTCCTATTGATTTGCTCTTACACCCACAGACTGGCGAATCTCTCAGCTCTTATCAGAGCGTCTCCCTTTTGTAGTAACTGGTGATAAAGGGTCACAGAATACAAAACTGTGAAATGCTCTGTCCTAAATGGAACAACTATATGGCAGCCCCTGCTCCCAAAGCTCAGAGATCATGGTGGAAGAGGGGGCAGAAACAGCGTAAGAGCCAGAATTTGTTGAGGACTACAATAAAGTTGTGTTTTCTAAACAGACACAACAGTGGAAATGCAGTTGTGAGAGTGAACTCACAGTGGTTATAACACCATACATACGCTAGATAAAATCCAAGCATAGAGGAGGAAAGGTAGGTATGATGTCTCACTCCTAGCTGAGGAGCTATTGGCAATTTGTAGCTGCTGGAAAAACAGTTCATTTTTTTAAGGGTGTGATGATCTGGGAGTGGGCCCACCCTCAAGAGTATTTGAGCAGCACGAATTGGACTTGTATTTAATTAAAAAAAAAGGCATTAAGTTGGGAGGTTGGGTGGATCTGAGAGGAGGTGGAGGAGAAGATGTGAAGATGATTAAATACGTATGAAATTCTGAAAGAATAAAAGAAAGAATAAAAATATAAAAAATGAAAAACAAGTTATAAACTCCAAAGGAAAGAATAGGTGAATAACAAGGGATAATCAAGTCAAATCAGACCCAAAATCTAGAAGGAAAATTACCAAATCCATGTCTAATATCTGGGGCTTATAATTTAATCACCTGGGTTCTACATGGCTTAGGTAGTCTCACCTCTCCAGCCCTGCCTGTAGTGCACACAACGTCTCTCACAGGCTTAGGCTGGCTCCACTCTCCACCTGCAGCTCTCTTTGGCCAATCCTGGCATCTTCTGGGATCTCCACAGAAACTAAGGCTTTACTTTTAAAGGTTCATGAAGTAAGTTTCTTCAAGGCCTTTCGCAGGGCCTCTAAGCCTTCCCTACAGTATCTGGTGTCAGTCTCTCTCCATAACCTCCTCAATCGAACATCCTTCAAATCGAACATCAAGTACACAATGTATACTTGTGTATACATTGTATACAATGCAGTAGAACATTACTAAGTTTTACTGCCACCTTGAAATATAGTGCAGAATCCCCTTGAACCATAGTTCTATCAGCTTCTATATGCCAACCATGAAGAAGCTCTTTGCTCTTCTTCCATTGTAGCTCAACAAGCTTCTCAACATTGGTGCTGGTATCTCTTATCCATTACTGCTACTTTTTCAGCATTAGACTGAAGAACATCTTGATTGGATTATTTTCTCTGTCAAACAAATCAGTCTATTACTTTCAAACTTAACCCTTCCACAAAATTCATAGGACACAAAGAGAATTCAGACAGTCTTGACCACAATATCACACAAATGGCTCCCATCACTATTCCTGACAGAGTTCTTATTCACCTTTGAAATGTAATGAGCTATTCCCTCATTGTCCACATTTCTCTCAGTTTTGTCTTTCAAATTCATACCTATGTTAGGTTCCACACATATGAAAAAAAAAACATACATGTATGACATAAAAGTAGAAGGCAGAATATTTGTGCCTAGGATTGGAGAGATGCCTCAGTGGTTCTGAGCTATTGCACAGGACGTGTGATCAGCTCTAGAATACACACTGCACAGTTCATTACTGTCTGCAGTTCTAGCTCCAGGAGATCTAATGCTCTCTTCTACCTTCTGTAGGAATCTGCATTTATGTGCACATACCCTCTTCCATCATGTATATAATTAAAAGAAAAATACCAAAAACAAATATTAAAAAAGAGAAGGAATCAGCATTTTAGGTTTAAATGGTTGAATATGGTCACAGTGTATGATCTACTTGAATGAAAACAGCATTATGAAATTCATTTCTCTATGTCTGTAGATTTTAGTTTGGCTAGCCTATATTACATGGCTAATATCTGATTATAAGTGAGTGTATACCCTGTCTGCCCTTCTATTTTTGGGTTACCTCACTCAGGATGATATTTTCTAGTTCCTTCCATTTGCCTGCAAATTTCATGATTTCCTTTTTTTAATAGCTGAGTAGTAATCCATTGGGTAAATGAGCCACAATTTCTGCATCCATTAAACCGAAGAGTTATTAAAAGGCAAAACAACAACAACAAAACAACAACAACAAAGAAAGCAATTAGAATAGTTACTACAGTAGTAATTTCCAAAATGGAAGATTCCTAAATATCTGTTAATCAACAGTATACAGCAGTTGTGCTATTCCATCTAGATAAATATAACAAAAAAGAAAAACCTATCTTTTTTTTTATAAAATGGTGGCACCAATTCTCAAAACAATTATATTGAGTGAAAGAAATCAAATAGAAAAATTGTATATATTTTAATATTCTTTATTTATAAAATGAGAAAAATCAAGCTAACACAATGGGATACTACTCAGCAATTAAAGACAAGGAAATCATGCAATTTGCAGGCAAATGGTGGGAACTAGAAATCATCCTGAGTGAGGTATCCCAGAAGCAGAAAGATACATATGGTATATACTCACTTATAAGTGGATATTAGCCATATAATATAGGATAAACATACTAAAATCTATAGTTCTAAAGAAGCAATTAAAAATTTTAATGCCTGTTGTTATCCTACATTATATTTTAATTGCTGAGTAGTATCCCATTGTGTAAATGTACCACAATTTCTGTATCCACTCCTCAGTTGAGGGACATCTGGGTTGTGTCTAGACCCCCTGCTCAGATGCAGCACACTGAAAGCTCATTTTCCATGTGGGTTCCCTAGTAAGGGGAATAGGGGCTGTCTTTGACATGGACTCAGTGGCAGGCTCTTTGGTCACCTCCCCATGGCATGGTGGCCTACGTTGGCCACAAAGAAAGAGGATCCAGATAGTCCTGATGAGACCTGATAAAATAGGGTCAGAGAGTAAGGGATGAGGCTCTCCCTATAAGTGGAATAGGGGAGGGGCACAGAGGACAAAGAGGGAGAGAGGGTGAGATTAGGAGGAGATGAAGGAGGAGGCTACAGTTGGGATACACAGTGAATAAATTGTAATAAATAATAAATCAATAAAAAAGACTTAAAAAGCTTTTAGTTGCTTTGTAGATGAGTTCTCCAATGATGCTGAAAGGGAATGCTGAATCAAATTTGATATCAGGGCATGCAGGAGGTCTCCTTGGGCACTTCCCAGTGGCAAAGGGTTACCCTGCCTGAACCTTGTTGATCTGCACTCATTAGTCCAATGCCAGCCTTTGCCACACCCTCTTTAGAATCTAGAAGTTTGGGACCTTCTTTTTGTTCCTAAGAACATCTTGCCTACAAACCCTTTTAAAATGCCATGGCCTACCACAGATGAAATACATGACATTTTGATTTTCGCTTAAAACTCTTAGAAATTACTTTTCCTGTATAAGGTATCATATACATGAGATCCAACATCAGCTGTATTTCTAATCCATTTATCTATTGGTGCTGATCCTGCCTTTGAAGGTCTAATAACCCTTTTGCATTCTGAATTAGCATTTTCAAAAGCTGATTTCCTGACTTCTGACTCTGATACTATTCTATTTATAGCTGAAGTCACTCTTTGCAAAGAATCAGTGAAAACTTCTTTGGGCCTTGTATAATTTTAGCAAATCACTCAGTCTTCTTTCCTTATTCTTCAACCTCATCCCACACATTTAAAGCTGCTAAACAACATACTGCTAAGGTGTGATCACCAAATTCTTATGCGTTTGTAACTCAGAATATTGGCCTTCACTTAGCAACTGATCTTGGGAATAATACCTCTAGCCTTAAGTCATTCTTCTATGGTCCTAACTTCATCTTTCCACCACGTTCACCATCATAACTGAAGACCACATTGCCAAATGTTTCCCGTCTTGGAAGATATGTTTGTTCTGAGGTACCCATGAGTGTAATATCTGCTTAACATTGGGTGAATGCATACCATATGAGATGATCTCTTCCTTAAATCTCCTCAAATCTCATATACCTATAAGAGTCCATTTAACGTTTCACAACCTTGGAGGTGACTATCATCTACGGTAGTTCTTGTATGGTGACTGAACAAACTAAAGTAGGTTTTCTAACAACCTTAGTCCGCCCCTCTCCTGTTTCATCATGCAGTGGTGCAGTAGGCTCTTGTCTAAATTCTTCTCTATTTGAGTATTTTTCTTATTTTCATTTATAGGTCTTTCTAAGGTTTCTCTAAATTCTTCTGTCTGTGTCTGAGTACTTTTCTAATTTTCACTTATAGGTCTTTCTAGGGCTTGTCTAAAGTCTGTCTGTATCTGAGCATTTTTAAAAATTTTCATTTGTAAGTCTAAGGCTTGTACCTTATTAATACATTTTTCATATTTTTTTTCCATTTTCTGTATCTCTAAAACCTTTTTCTTTGAGCAGGTACAGAAAACTATTATGGCTATGAAAGATAAAATATGAAATACCAAAATGATAATAATCATGATCGGGGTTGAGCCAATTTCAGGTAAGTCATTTGGTCCTTCATCTTCTGCTTCCATTTCCAAGCAGTCTAAAGTAGCACGATACAGGTTCCTAGCACCTTCAATTATGGAATTTGCGACCCTTAACTCTCCTTGGGTACTTCCTAGGTGACTTACCAAATCTGATGGCTTCTCAGTTTGTCCACAGCTGGAGTGATTTCCCTGCCGGTGTCACACATACGTGTGCCAAAATGTTTTTAAACAAAATCCCAAACGTTCAATTTTACCAGTAAAGACTCAGGAGCCACAAGCTGGGGTGAAAGCCTGCTAGCTCAGAGAAGCAGAGAAAGCAGGAAGGAACAAGCCTTCTCCATGCTGTCTTAAAAACCCTTCAAGCTGAATGCCCATCCTTTCTACTTCCTGTTTGTCTCTCTAGCCATTCTTCGGTCTTACTGTCACTCTCTATGGTTTTGTTTGCTCAAATATCTTGAAAAAAGAGACAGTGAAAGAAAGAGAGAGAGAGAGAGAGAGAGAGAGAGAGAGAGAGAGAGAGAGAGAGAGACAGACAGACTGACAGAGAGAGAGAGAGGTGGGAGAGGTGGGGGAAAATTTTGGCGATTACAGACATACTCATTATCTTGTCTGTGATAATGGTTTTACCTATGTTAAAACATCAAAATGTCTTCCTTAGCTGGGCATAGTGGCTCATGCCTGTATCCCAGCACTCAGGGAGGCAGAGGCAGGCAGATCTCTCCAAGTTTGAGGCCGGCCTGGTCTACAAAGCGAGTCCAGGACAGCCAAGGCTATAGATTAAAACCCTGTCTCAAAAAGACAAAATCAACAAGAAAAAAAGTGTTCCTTATTATTATTATTTTTTTTTGGAACAGTCTCATGCGGTTCATAAGGCCTGATTTTCCTGTTTATCCCTGTATGTGATACAATTACAGGAGTGTACTTTTGCTAAATGGATTGTGATTGTGTGTGTGTGTGTGTGTGTGTGTGTGTGTGTGTGTTTGTAAGGTATTGATGCCAGGGAAGAGCAGGTACAGGGTATAGAGAAATGCTCTTCATTAGTTTTAAATCCGGGTCTAAGACAAAAATTATTTCAGTTACAAAGAATAAGTCATAAGCCTAAAGAGGTGAAGAAATAGTAGTAGACCATTTTTTTTGTTTGTTTATTTGTTTGAAATTATGCCAGTCATCTTGACCCAGATTTCCCTAAAGAAACAAATTAGAGAAGCTGGAGATGACATGAACAGATTGATGGTAGTCTTTGAAGGACAATAGAGATAGTATTTAGAAGATTAAAGCATGAAATCATTTATATTTCTTTTTTTCCAAAGGGGGTGAGGGATGTGAAAACCGTACACCAGACAGGTTTCAGAGCCTGCAGGATTGATACCAGATCTCAGAGAGAAGATAGTTTTATATATACTCAGAGAGGACATCAGGGACATTTATGAGATAGTTTGGTGATACAAGAACAAAATGTATCACATTAATCTCAATTATTTTGTGGAAGTATGACTGCTTTTAAGCTCTGAAAAGTGTTCTAGGCACAGTAAACTTCATTTTAAAGAAGGAATTGGCTAAGCTGTTGTGCTGACGAGATGGTTTAGCAGATAAATCATTTGATATTCAAGACTGGTGATGTGAGCTTGATCCTCAGAAGACACATAAAGGTATGTGATTTCAGAACACCATTCTCTGACCCCCATACACATGCTGTGGCACATGTGTCCACACATATACATCGTGCATATACATCTACACATAAGAATAATAAATAAATCTAAAAGCCTCCTTGCTACCCAGATGGCAAAATGGAGATAATATTCCAAAGTCAAATGTATTTTTATTGTTTGAGTGACCACATAGATCTGACTCCATGTTCAAGGCCAATCTGCTATTAGAAATCTTTACAGATCATTCAAAAGGCATCCACTGCAAGTATAACCAAATAAATATAATTTTAAACTAATAAGGATGAGGACATGCTCAACTGAAAAAATATAAGGATTTAGAGGAATAGATGTAGAATAAAGTTACAATTTCCTTGAAAGGAAAGCAAACAGAAATTAGAGAGATGCCATTTATAGTATATGGAGTCTTTTTTTTTTTCTAATCACAAGTTCAATATGTCTAGTCATAGAATATAAATTACTAAAAAGGGCAATAGGAGACTCATTTATCAGAGAATGGCATTTAGTCTACATTAGAATGGAGTATTATTCTGACAAACAAGATATTTTCATGTTTCATTCAGCAAATCACTTTGAGGATAAAAAGTGAGAATAAATTAATCTCCATAACAGATGGAAATTACAGATGCCTTTGAAACAAGAAAAAAATCTTTCTTGAGACACCATTCTGTCTTGATGGAATGGAAGCCAGGATCTCATTATAACCAGTTTCTGATTATGGTGGTGGATATGGGTATGGCAAGCTTTCTGTGAGTAAAATGGAACAGCCTACTTACTAATGCATTATGACTAAGATCAAGAGAGAATATGTCTATGTGCCAGTTCAGCACATGGCCAGGATGGCAGCAGAGTTAGAGATAGAGAAAAAGAGACAAGACAAACAGTTCACAAACACTCCTAGTAGATGGTAGGAAGTAATTTTTCTATTGTATCTTAGGTGTTAACCCTTCTTTAACTTGAACCAGCTGTAATTTGTTTTATATATCTGGATTCATTTGAATCTGTTACTATAAAATATAAGGATCAGACAGCAGAAGCATAGGTCAAGATGCACGTTCATGAATTAACCAGATGATTATGAAGTCAAATAAAATCTAGCTGACCATATAATCAATTTGTCAGGGGTTCTCAACCATTGCTAAATAGTTTACCTCAACAGCAATTCTCTTAAATTACACACTTTTTTTATTTCCTAGACATTACTGACTGCTTCAACTAGGACCTTTAAAGTGAGAATTAAAGGAATGAGTAGACTTGTACTAAAATATCATCTCAATACTTAGATGGATGTGCTATGTTTGTGGATGGCATAAGTACTTTAGGAAAAGAATGGCAAATAATTGTGAGCTTGCATGTTTTACTTTTAGATTTCAAGCAGAAAATAAGACAGTATATTTAAACTGGATAACATAAAGAAATATTACAAATGTGAGGGCAAAAATTTTAGGGGACCAACAAAGGGTAGTGGATGACCCCAGGAGTAAATTTACTAAAAAGCTATTATTACACTAGAAAAGAGCAATTTCTGTTGCTGAAAGGCATGTATCTGACTGCAGCTGGCCTATAATACCGCATTCTTACTCTCTAAGTAGCAGTTACGGGGCCAACTGATTAAAAAACAAAACAAAACAAAACAAAACCGACACAATTCTGTGATGTAGTCCTAAAGGTAATTCCAGGGGCAGCAAGGTAGAACACTCTTTTAATTGATAGACTGTCATTGCCTGAAGCACAGTTCAAAAGGATTTTGTGATGCCATCCAACATCACAAGGATCTAAACTATGAAAGACACACTAGTGTTGATGAGTCACATATCAATTCTGAGTATGAACGGTGGTATATAATCTACAACTTTGGACTTTATAAGTCATAGTAAGACTTCCAACTTGTTTGAGTGACTTGTTAACATTATGCCAACCAACTAAACAAGGTCCCTGGTGGCAGGGTGCAAGTACCTCCAGAAACAGCATAGGACTGAAAGCCCAATTTTAGTGGCAAGAGAGGAGAGATGAAGACATGGACATAGCTAGATAAAAGCAGGATCAAAATAGGTATCTGATTTTGTGTCACATCAAATTTAAAAACTGAAAACAATAAACAAGCAGAACATTAATAACAGTAACAAGAAATAAATTGCAAATTACAAACCAATTATTTGAAAATAATAAAACCAAATAATATAATTAAAATATACAAAAGAAAAATAAAAAATCAAAACTAAAAATTATGCATCATCTTAACCTAGTAAAAATGGTTCTTATCAAAAGAATAAAACACTCAATTATTAAATGTATTGAAAACAGAATTCTCATATATTACTCCTATCAGTGTAGTGATTTAAGGACTGCAGTATGGAAGCTTCATAGTACAAAACCATGACACATGTTTGAGCAACATGTTTCTCATGCTTACCTTTCTGTACACCATGTAGCAAACCCTTCCTACATACTAGAACGGGGCCAACAACTCCAAGACTGAGAACACTCTCTTTTTAGGAAGGGTCAGTAGAGCAACACCTGCATCTGGTATTAGGAACAAATACCCTGCCTGTCTTCTTGTGCTCCTCCCTTTCCACACCCTCCTTTTTAGATATGGAGTTACAACTCATGCTGCTATAGCTACATTTATCCCCACTGAATGCTGCTGTTCCTCTAGCCACAGGCAGGGAACCTAGACTCCTATCACCAACTCCACCCACTTCTGGGAATTTTATCAATTTCCACTATAGAGGACACTATAGAGTGTCCTCTCTAGGAAGACACTAGACCTCTGAAGACAACTCCACCCATCCTAGTAACCAAGGGTGCTCCTCTCCAATGCGGCTCACTAGAACCAAACTTGAAACTCAACCCATGGTACTCATGCCTCCTCCTCTGTTCCTCCTCCTGAGGGAAGGATTCTAGACTCCCATTGCCACTCCATCAGCCCCTTTTATGTGAGGAAACGTTCTGGGAACCTCCCCGAGATTCCTCAAAATTATTTATTCTCCTTAAGAAAAAAATAACTTAACCATCACAAGGCAGAAACTTCTTATGCAGTAAAAGAAATTCCTAAAATAAGGAAATGAGGTGTTGCTCTTCAATTTTGGAAGGGCATGTTTCTTAGCTCCTAAAACAGGGTCATCATTCTGGAGGTTAATGTAGCAAGTACCAATATTATTCGGGTCAGCTTATTAGAAACCCCAAATGCCATTAAGCTGATTTTTTTAAACTTTTATTAATTATACTTTATTCACTTTGTATCCCCCTATTAACTCCTCCCTCCTACCCTCCTAATCCCACCTTTCCTCCCCCTTCTTCAGGCATGCCCCTCCCCAAGTCCACTGATAGGGGAGGTCCTCCTCTCCTTCCTTCTGATCTTAGTCTATCAGATCACATCAGGAATGGCTGCATTGTCATCTTCTGTGGCCTGGTAAGGCTGCTCCCCCCTCAGGGGGAGGTGATCAAAGAGCAGGCCAATCAGTTTATGTTAGAGGCAGTCCCTCTTCCCAATACTATGGAACCCACTTGGACACTGAACTGTCATGGGCTACATCTGTACAGGGGTTCTAGGTTATCTCCATGCATGGTACTTGGCTGGAGTATGAGTCTCTGGAAAGACCCCTGTGTTCAAATTTTCTGGTTCTATTGCTCTCCTTGTGGGGTTCCTGTCCTCTCCAAATCTTACTCTTTCCCACTTCTTTCATAAGATTCCATGCACTGTGTCCAACAGTTGGCCATAAGTCTCAGTATCTGCTCTGGTAGTCTGCAGAGCAGAGCCTTTCAGAGGCCCTCTGTGACAGGTTCCTAACTTGCTTCCTGTTTTCTTCTTCTTCTTCTGATGTCTATCCTCTTTGCCTTTCGGGATGGGGATTGAGCATTTTAGTCAGAGTCCTCCCTCTTGATTAGTTTCTTTAGGTGTACAGATTTTAGTAGGTTTATCCAATATTATATATCTATATGAGTGAGTATATACCATGTGTGTCTTTCTGCTTCTGGGACAGCTCATTAAGCTGATTTTTATATTATTTTATTTATGCTTAGAATAGTTTATGATTAACATAAAATTTTTACTTAGATAAACTATTATTTATTTAAGTAAAAGTGTATAAACTAGTGATACTAAAGATTTATAAGAAGAAAAATGCAATTCAATGGCTTATCTAAAGTTTTTGGCATACATTATAAATTACAAAAGAAATACAGGAAGATTTTATATAAATAAAGACTAACTCCAGATATGGACTAAATTCATTACTCTGTAAATATCATAACCTATTAGGTAAAACTAATATAATGACAATATAGTAGGTTTTTCTTTGTTCCCAAGAGAACCTAAGGAGACACAGACTCACTCAAGTCACTCCGTGTATAAAATCCCTCCTTTCCTTTCAGAAGATGGCCACTCTCCAGTCTAATCTTAAAAATTGAGGATGCATAGCAGTACTGTAAATAAGGGGCAGATGACAGACTAAGAGAGGCAAGGGACGAAGCTCAGTTAATGACTGGAGTCCTCACCAAGACAATTTTTCAGCTGCCTTTTATGTTCATATCATTCGCTGTATGTTGATGGCAAGAATTTAGCAGAAGTAACAGGAAGGATCAAATTACATTAGTAGTAATATAAAGGAGCAGAGACAGTGCTAGTTAGAGGTGGCATCTATTTATTTGCTTAGTGGTTCACGAGGGAAGGACACAACATTATCTCTGTTTTTCAACTGGCTGCTTTGTACCCTAAAGAATATATTGTCATTGTGTGAAGGGATTCTCTTGATAAATTCATTTTATTGTATGAACATGAACAGTGAAGAAATACATAAATGGGACTGATTTAACTTTCTCTCCGTTTAGTGTGATGTTGGCTACTGGCTTGCTGTTTATTGTCTTTACTATGTTTAGGTATGAGCCTTGTATCCCTGATTTCTCCAAAATTTTAAACATGAATGGGTACTGGATTTTGTCAAACGTTTTTTCGGCATCTAAGGAGATGATCACGTGGTTTTTCTCCTTCAGTTTGTTTATGTGGTGGATTACATTGATAGATTTCCGTACATTGAACCACCCCAAGGCTGCTCACTGTCTCCATCTCTTCAACATAGTACTGGAAGTCTTAGCTAGAGCAACAAGACAACTAAAGAAGATCAAGGGGATACACATTGGAAAGGAAGAAGTCACAGTATCACAATTTGCAATGATATGGTAGTATACATCAGTGACCCCAAAAATTCAACCAGAGAACTCCTTCAGCTGATAAACACCTTCAGAAAAGTGGCTGGATACAAAATTAACTCAAAAAAATCTGAAGCCTCTTTTTGCTTCTGGGACAACTCACTCAGGATGATCCTTTCCAGGTCCCACCATTTACCTGCAAATTTCATGATTTCCTTATTTTTCATTGCTGAGTAATACTCCATTGTATAGATGTACCACAGTTTCTGCATCCATTCTTCAGTTGAGAGGCATCTGGGCTGTTTCCAGCTTCTGGCTATTACAAATAAAGCTGCTACAAACATAGTTGAGCAAATGTCCTTTTTGTGTATGTGCACCTCTTTTGGGTATATGCCTAGGAGTGGTATGGCTGGATCTTGAGGAAGCGCTATTCCTAGTTGTCTGAGAAAGCGCCAGATTGATTTCCAGAGTGGTTGTACCAGTTTACAATCCCACCAGCAGTGGAGAAGGGTTCCCCTTTCTCCACAACCTCTCCAGCATGTGTTGTCCCTTGAGTTTTTCATCTTGGCCATTCTGATGGGTGTAAGGTGAAATCTCAGGGTTGTTTTGATTTGCATTTCCCTAAGACACACATGGTATATACTCACTCATATAAACATACAATATAAATTAACCCACTAAAATCTGTACATCTAAACAAACTAAGCAAGAGAGGACCCTAGCTAAAATGTTCAATCCCCATCCTGAAAGGCAAAGAGGATGGACATCAGAAGAAAAAGAAAATAGGAAACAACCTTGGAACCTGCTACAGAGGGCCTCTGAAAGCCAGAAGAAAACAGGAAACAACCTTGAAACCTGCCACAGAGGACCTCTGAAAGCTTCTGCAGTATGGACTGTCAAAGCAGATGCTGAGCCTGATGGCCAACTGATGGGCAGAGTGAATGGATTTTTATGTAAGAAGTGGGAAATAGTAAGAGCTGGAGGGTACGGGAACTCCAGAAGGAGAGCAACAGAACAAGATAATTTGAACACAGGGAACTTCCCAGAGACTCATACTCCAACCAAGGACTATTCGTGGAGATGACCTGGAACCCCTGCACAGGTGTAGCCCATGGCAGTTCAGTGTCCAAGTGGGTTACATAGTAATGGGAGGAGGGACTGCCTCTGACATAATCTGATTGGCCTGCTCGTTGATCACTTCCCCCTGAGGGGGGAGCAGCCTTACCAGGCCACAGTAGAGGACAATGCAGCCACTTTTGATGAGAACTGATAGACTAAGATCAGAAAGAAGAGGAGAACGTCCCCTTTCAGTGGACTTGGGGAGTGACATGCATGCAGAAATGGGAGGGAGGGTGGGATCGGGAGGGGAGGAGGGAGGGGCTTATGGGGGGATACAAAATGAATAAAGTGTAATTAATAAAAAATTAAAAAAAAACAAAAAACCAAAAACAAAAATCTGAAGCCTCCTTATACACAAAAGACAAAAGGGCTGAGAAAGAAATTAGGGAAACAATACCCTTAACAATAGGCACTAATAACAGAAAGTACCTTGGTGTGACTCTAACCAAGCAAGTGAAAGACCTGTTTGAAAAAAACTTCAAGTCTCTGAAGAAAGAAATTGAAGATATCAGAAGATGGAAAGATCTCCCATGCTCATGGATTGGTAGGATTAACATAGTAAAAATGGCCATCCTGCCAAAAGGTATCTCCAGATTCAATGAAATTCCCATCAAAATACCAACACAATTCTTTACAGACCTTTAAAGAACAATTTTCAACTTCATACGGAGAAAGAAAAAACACAGAATTGCCAAAATAGTCCTGTACAACAACAGATTATCTGTGGGTATCTCCATCCCTGATCTCAAGCTGTACTACAGAGCAATAGTAATAAAAACTGCTTGGTACTGGCATAGAAACAGAATGGTGGATTAATGAACTCAAATGGTAGACCCAGAATAAATCCACATACCCATGGATACTTGATTTTTGACTAAGAAGCCAAAACCATACAATGGAAAAAAGACAGCACCTTCAACAAATGGTGCTTGGCTAACTGGATGTCTACACATAGAAAAATGAAAATAGATCCATATTTATCACCCTGCACAAAATTAAAGTCCAAGTGGATCAAAGACCTCAACATAAAACCAGACACACTAAACCTGGTAGAAGAAAAAGTGTGTGTATGTGGGGGGGAAGCCTCATTGGCACAGGAGACAACTTCATGAACAGAACACCAACAGCACAGGCTTAAGATCAACAATCAATAAATGGGACTTCATGAAACTGAAAAGCTTCTGTAAAGCAAAGGACACTGTCATCAGAACAAACGACAGCTTACAGATTGGGAAAGGATCTTCACCAGCTCTATATCTGACAGAGGACTAATATCTAGAATATATAAAGAATTTAACAAATTAAACACCAACAAACCAAGTAATCCAATTAAGAAATGGGATACAGAGCTAAACAGAGAATTCTCAACAGAGGAATATTGAATGGCAGAGAAACACTTCAAAGAAATGTTCAAAGTCCTTAGTCATCAGGGAGATGCAAATCCAAACACCCATCAGAATGGCTAAGATAAAAACCTCAGTGACAACACATGCTGGAGAGGTTGTGGAGAAAAGGGACCCCCCCCCCAGCTGATGGGAATGTAACCTTGTACAACCACTTTTGAAATCAATCTGGTGCTTTTTCAGAAAATTAGGAATAGTGCTTCCTCAAGATCCAGCTATACCACTCCTAGGCACATATCTGAAATATGCTCAACTGTACAAGGACATTTGCTTAACCATGTTTGTAGCAGCTCTATTCATAATAGCCTGAATCTGGAAACAACCTACATGTCCCTCAACAGAGGAATGGATACAGAAATTGTGGTACATTTATACAATGCAGTACCATTCAGCTATTAGAAACAAGGAAGTCATGAACTTCATAGGCAAATGGATGGAAGTAGAAAAGATCATCCTGAGTGAGGTAACCCAGAAATAGAAAGACACACATGGTATATACTCACTCATAAATAGTTATAAGACATATTATATAGGACAAACATCCTAAAATCTATACTCTTAAAACAGCTAAACAACAAGGAAGACCCTAGGGAATATGCTCAATCCTCATTCACAAGGACTCATGTGACAGACATTGGAAGCAGGAGAAGACAGAGAACAGGACAGGGAAAAGAGCCTACCACAGAGGGCCTCTGAAAGTCTCTACTGATTGAGGTATCGAAGCAGGGCCTGAGACTCATAACCAAACTTTGAGTAGAATGCATGAAATTTTATGAAAGAATGGGGAGATAGACCTAAAGAGGACAAGAATGCCAAAAGGAAACCTACAGAGCCAAACCAACAACAACAACAACAAACAAACAAAACCCGAGCCCTGAGGCCTCTGAAGAGAATGCTACCCCAACCAAGGACAATGCATAGAGAAGATCTAAAACCTAAAACCAGGGCTCAGATGTAGCCCATAGACTCAGTCTCCAAGCGGGTTTCCTAGTAATGGGAACTGGGACTTTCTCTGGCATGAACTCAGTGGCAGGCTCTCTGATCATCTCCCCCTAAGTGGGAGTGTAGCCTTCCCAGGCCACAGAGGAAGACAAGCAACTAGTCCTGATGAAACCTGATGGGCTAGGGTAAAACAGAAGGGGAGGAGGACCTCCCCTATCAGTGGACTAGGGAAGAGGCCTAGGAAAAGAGGGAGGGTGGATGGGATTGGGAAGACATGAGGGAGGGGGCCGCAGCCGGGATACAAATTGAATAAATTGTAATAAACAATAATAATAATAAAGAAATACATAAATGGAACATGTGGATCTTAGAGAACTTTTACAAAGGAAAGGGCAAGTAGAATCAATGCAACATTCAAAGATTTTGTCTGGGCCCCTCCCGAAGGCAACTTTGACTGTAATTAAGGGTGTGTGTTTGTTTGCTGCTGCCTTCAGAGGGCCAAGGTCAGGGAGGGCGTGGATAACCCTGTGCTTGGATTCTAAAAAGCGTCAACAGTGCCAAGTCTGAAAAAGCATATTATACAACACTGGATATACTCTTTTTCAGTTTTAGCTGGTGGAAATTGTAAGAACAAAAATTTGGTGGGACTGATACACAAAGAAGATAATTTGAAAAGAAAAATAAGAGTTTGAAACTTTGAAATTAATCATACAAGAATAAGGATATTTTTCCCAGAAAAACCTGAGCATCTAGACATTTTATAGTTACACACAGTAACATAAAAATTAATGTAGTTTCTTGGCTTCTGTGGACCTCAGCCATGTTTAAATATATTCCATAGATTTTGATAATTTTCTATAACATGACTCCAGTTTTCTTAGGCCTCCCCTGAGTGTCTTCTGGCAGAGAAGTAGTCCATACTGCAATAATCAAATCAGAGTGATTTAACAATCACAAACAAACAATCTGATGGTGCAATTCTTTGGGGACTTCCTTTCCTGAAAACCGTGTTGGGATCTTTGGGATCTACCACACTCTACATGTAGCCTAAGGGGCAGATGTGTGGCACCAAAGGAGAAATGTGATTCTGGAATACACCTGTACAGTCTTGCGTTGTTAGAGCTGGCTTTGGTCCTGCTGAGGGCTTTCAGTGCCTTAATTTCAGTTTGTCCCCTTTATTATTAAAGAAGGGCGGATATTGTTTGGTTACAAAAATTTCTGGAATAATGTAAAAATGCAGAAACAATTCTTCAGAAATCCTTTTGCATAAAGTTACTAAATATTCAGCAGTAGACCTATGACATGTCATTGAACTATGTCATGTTCATGTTGTTACTGACAATATTTTCATTAATGCCATGTAGTATACTTTAGACAGAATGGTAAAAATTGAGAAATCTAAGATTTGGGTCTTCAGAATGAAGGCATTAGATATTACATGCTACGAAGTTAAATAAATTCAAAATCAAATCACTAAATTGGACAATGAGTCATTTAAAACAGCAGTATTTTTTGACACTGAGAAAACTTGTATAGGAATGAAACACAAGAATCAGTTCAACAGGGGCCTTGGTTCAGTTTGATACCCAAGGTAGAAAAAATAATCTAAAAATAACTGTAGTTATACAAATAAGGCAGAGAGAAAGCTAGATAGTACCTCACACAAGGAGATTAGTGTGTTTTGACTGCTTTGAGAGAGGCTTTGCTATGTTGCCCAGGCTGGTCTTGAACTTGGTTTAAATATTCCTACTGCCTTAATCTTATTGTTCACTTAGTACAAAGAGGCACCTTCCTGTGTGCCTCAGGAGGACAGCAGAATCTACTGTTGCCATTTTGTATCTATTTTAACAAATCACCTGAGACATCATCTTCCTTTCCTAGTCCAGAGTCCTGAAAGGAGGAGGTACTCTATCCTTTCCAGCTTAACTGCAGGGTAAAGGGACCAACAGCTCACCTTTAGGTTCTCTAATGAGAAAGGATAGCAGGTCAGAAATGGGAGTTATGCCCTCATTTTCTTCTTTTTAATATCATTTTAAACTTTGTGCCACATTTAAGAAGTATTCAGCAGGTAGTATTTTTAAATTACTATAATTTACGGTATTTACAAAACCAAACCAAACCCGATATGTTCAGTATTACTTACTGTCAGTGATGATCTGAATGAGGACTGTTAAGCATTGCCGATATACAGTCAAAATCGTTTCACCTTCTCTTTGACTTTGTGGTAAAAATACACAGGAATGTGAATACCCATGTTTGGCTGTAAATATGCCTATTTAGTGTCACAGTTCACTGTGCTTACTTTATTGAATTATATTGTGTTGCCATGGTTCAGTCTGCTTGTCTTAAAACTTTATTATGGGGACTAGATTTTCTGTCTACACCTTTAGATCTACTGTCAGACCTGGCACACATACATGATTTAAAATGAATAAATAAGTGGACGCATGTCTGAGCACATATCAATAGGGACTTTAATCAACCAACACTGAGAGTTAATTTGATGTTTTAGAGGCAAGTCACTAGAAGTGACTGGGGATACTGATACGGGAAATCACTTCTGTATTCCTGATGAAGCTGTTTTTTGAATTCCCACAAGTTTAGCATGCAGAGAACAAAAAATGACTCTCACATTCAATATAAGACTATAACAAGATCATATGATAAATAGAATTCAACTATCAATTCTATATACTTCTTTTTTGAAACCAAGTTCTCACTTTCTTTAAAACAATACTATACAGTTTAGGGAAGCTTTAGAGAAATCTGAAAACCATGTGTGCATGGGATTAACCTAGTATGTGTAGCCTTTGGGGAGCTCCTGCTCTCCACTTGTTGGTTGCTGACACAGCATACCCCCATATTTAGACTACAGAAGCAGCAAGCATGAGTTCTTCCTGATTACTGTAATGGTAGAAAGTGTAGCATCTACTGGTGTGAGACTTGATTGCTAAAAACAAAGCTAACAAAGAAAAAAAGGATATCAATGCTGATGTACGATTCTTTCTGTTGGCAATAAAAGCTCTAAGCTTAAATTCTCTATAATACTTTTAGAGGGTGACATTCTGTTTTTTCACAGAAACTGTACGGACAAGAAACCGTTCACATACTTTATTCAACATATTATGAATGTAGACTATGAAATTATTAGTGTGCTTCGAGGAAGTAAATAATCAATAGAAAGTAAAAACAATTTATTTCATGAAATACATATTTGCCAATTCTTAGTAAGCTACTAAATATCACAAGGGTTCAAATAATTTATTATAAAATACATGGGAGAATACATGTATTTATTATAAATACATGGGAGAAAGAATGCTAATGGATGAAGGTTTTATTACACTTACATTAACCAGGCAAAACAGGATTAAGATGGAATAAATGTGTTTTTTTAAATGGCAGTCCATTGCATATCTTCTAACTGCATTCACTTAAAATGTCTTGAACTTGTATGTTAAGTTTAAAGTAAAGAAATTCATGTTCATAAATACACTGTAAATCACATTTTTTTTTCTGAAGGAGGGAGAGTACTAGTTACCATTAAAACCATGTTTCATACTTGTATTGATTTGAATTAAAAAGTAAGGAACAATTTCTAAGGCTTGGTGTTGAAAAAAGAATTTTTTTTTTTCTGTGTACATATGGAACATTTACTCCTATTATGATAAGAGAGTATTTAACTTGCAGTGAGTGTATTCACATTTTAAAAATGTGTTCTCTCCCACTGGCAATGGGCAAACAGACACCTTGTTGGTGGTGTTCTTTTATCAGTTATGGTAGGGCATTTGGCAGTCCTTTTGTTTTTTCTAGCTTGATGGTCAAAGCTGTCTTATGCCTAGAACTCATAAAAATCAAATCAAATCAAATTGTAGGAATCAGGTTATTGTATAATTCAAACGTTGATTTTTTTAACCGCCCCCCCCCCCCCATACCTGGTTGCAAACCTTTTTCTGAGAATCTCCCGTCTTAATGTTGGGTAAACTCTGCTCACTCTGTCAATAAAGCAGGTTACAGCCAATTCCTGACAGGGAAGAGACTAGGGCTGGGCTTCCAACCAGCCAGGGAGGGAAGGTAGGAAGTAGGGGATTCAGCCCCAGGCAGAGGCCAGGAGACAACAGGAGAGGAGCTCAGCAGGAAAGCTACAAAGTGCAAGTATCCTGGGATGTACACTGGGAGGAAACCAGAATGGTCTAGAAGGTTAAGAATTGAGTAATAACTGCTCAGTTTTTGTGTTGTAAAGCTTATTGTAAACAAATATAGAGTCTCATTTATATGATAGCTGGGTTAGGACTGAAACGAAGAGAAACAGTTAATAAAATAACTGTAACAAATGACATACCAACATGGGGCAGGATTTACAGCAATCTAGCAAGAATTTACATAGGAAGTAAAACTATAGAGCAGTTACTTAGTTCGGTTCCTTAAAAACAGAGAAAGGGCAGTTTCTAAACCAGGAGCTTGCAGATTCCTGATTAGTCAGACCCCTAGCAGAGCACCAAGACCTCCAGCTGGCTGCAGAAAAAATTTGATATACACAAACCCCAGAAAGGCAGTTTTTTTAGGGAGAGAGAGAGAGAGGGAGGGAGAGAAGGAGGGAGGGAGAGAGAGAGAGAGAGAGAGAGAGAGAGAGAGAGAAAGAGAGAGAGAGAGGTGGCTCTTTAACAGGAGCAAGCTTCTCAAAGCCAGACTTTCGTAGGCATGACAGGAAGCTGAATTCCTTTGTGAAGGGGCTCTTACTGGCCTGTCTTACACCCTTGGGGATGGCTCACTTGTCTTTCAGCATCAGGGCCAGCTCTCCTGTGTTGTCCAGGTGAGGTTCAGGGCCTGAGTGCTACAGCCAGTGAGGGGGTAGCTTTAGCTCTCCTGCTCTCATGACCCCAGGGCTAGCTCTCCCAATTGCCTCATGTTTTTGTTTTGTTCTGTTTTGTTTTTTAAATACTTAGACAAAGCATTATGAGTCAAACATACAAAGAACAAAACAAGACAAATCCAAAAATATCTGTGTTGCTTTGCTCAGGGCTCTGAATTTGATTCCCCAACATCACCAAAAGAGTAGGGGGAGAGAAAAGGTTCTGTGTGTGTAAATACAAATGATTCTATTATAGCAGCTAAGAAAGTGGATAATGAAGTTGAAAACTCAGTGGATGTTAAAATTACTCAGTAAATTTTTAAACTAATTTTATATGAGTTTTAAAATATTTTCTCACAAATTACTATAAGAGATCTGGTGATTTGACATTGCAAGAACCAAAGAATCACTCCATGTTTATAAAAATTACATTTAAAAACTGCAAAAGGTAATGCCAAGCATACTCAGCTAAGCTCACACTTGGGACTGGGAAGACGGCTTAGTCAGTAAAGTGCTTGCCTTGTGAGCATGGAGACACGAGCTCTATCCCAGCACCCACATAGATAGCCCAGCATGGCACTGAGTACCTACAGTCTCATCACTGGAGAGGCACAGGTATGGGGATTCCTGTAGCTTGCTGGCCAATCATTCCAGCCAGTGTGTGTGAGCCACACATTCAGATCCTGAAGAAACAAATATGTAAACTTATAGTTGATGTGCCCCTCTGATAAAAGACACTCAGAAAGATATAGTAATGGCTCCATAGTATTTATACCAAAATGAAGTTCTAAGTATAATCACGAGTAATAATCCAACTCAAAATAGGACATTTAACAAATTAATTTACTTATGTTCAAAAATATAAAAATCAAGACTAAAAAAGTAGAGAAATGGTCCCATTTTAGATGAACTGAAAGATACTTAAACATTATATGTAACACATAATAATAGTCTGGATCCAGGTCCTGGGGTTTAAAGGAAATTTAAATGTTACAAAGAGCATTGTTTGGATAATTCCTGCATGGGCTATGGAATGGACAATATATTTCTTGGTTCTTATCATTATAGTATGGGCTTATGAAAGGATTTCCATATTCTAAGAAATGAATATTGAAGGGTAAATTGGAATTATTGCTCAGTTTATTCTCCAAGATTTAGAAGAATAGTAAGATGATGGGTGGATGGATAAATGGATAGATAGAAGGACACAGATAAAGATATAGGTCTAGGTATAGATATTGATGGGGGTAAAAAGGTAATGGAACCAGCACCGGCCAGAAAAAAATGGGCAGAACGTCAGTATTTCCAACTTCTGAGTGCAGGGAATGGTAGTTCCTTGTCTAGGTCTTGCAGCTTTTCAGCAAGTTTAAATTTACACTGAAATAACTTGGAACACATTAAAAAAAACTTATTGTTGATTCTTTATGTGGACAGAGGAATATACTCAATGTAACACACTGTGACATACCAGAGATTCCACGATGAGATGTTTTTCTATGCTTTTTGTTTGTATTTTTTACTTGGGAGAGAAGGGTAGAATCACAAAGGATGCGTATGAGGAATCAGGGAGATGAGCGGGACTGGGTTACATGATGTGAATTGCCATATTGCAGAATTAGAAGTCTTATGTTTTCCGAGTATTCTGGAAAATAATTCTGGGAATTATTTAATATATGTGCTACAGACATATATGAACACAGGTAACTTTAATTTATAGTCATCTTTTAGAAATTCACATGTATGTTAAGAAAATATGCTTAAAAATTCCCAACTATGAGCAAAAACTGAATAAACATTCTTTCATTTGTTATGTAACTATTTAGGTGTACATGTGTGTATATGCCACAGCACACCTGTAAAACCAGAGAACAACTTGCAGTTGATTCCCTCCTCACCCCTGGGTTCCTGGGACTGAATTCAGGTTGTCACACTTAGTGCAAACAACCTTTACCTGATCCGTCTTGTCAAAAAGTACATTAGTAATATCTAGTTTTGAGATATGAAGTGTCTCATCATTCACAAAAGAATTACTTTTGCAATGTAAAAGGAAACTGATCACAGGGATTAGTAAAGGACACTCTGGTGTATCTGCGAGAGAATTTCTGGAGAGAAATAACCAAGTGGGGACTGTCCACCTAGATGGGCAGCAGTAAATCCCTGGCTTGGCATTCCTGAGGTGATACTGCTAGTGTAGGCTCTGTTTTCTACTCAACACAAAGTGAATAGCTCTTTCTACCCATGTCCTCTCTGTCACGATGTTTTGCTGTATCACAAGCCCAAAAGCAATGTAACCAGCTGACCAGGATGACTGTAAATCAAGAACACCAACCACTCCCTTAAATTTATGAAATATAATCTGTGCTGTCCAGATGTGTTTGTCCTTCTACTGGAGCACGGCTGACTTAGCAGTTAATTCTACTTAGCTGACCTACTTATACTTAAGAGTGTGTCTCTTAGGAAAACCCGACTTTCCCTCTCGCAATAGCTATTAAATTCTCATAGTCTCTAGACTAGGGTTGGGAATTTATGCCTAATTTCTCTCTCCAAGGTAAGATGTAGTCTTTCTTAGGCTTGCACAGGTCTTGTGCATTCTGCCATAACGACTGAGTTCATCTGTGCAGCCAAGATTTCCTTGTTATCTGCCTCCCCTGGCTCTTACACTCTTCTGCCCGTTTCCATGATGATTCTGGAGCCTTGGAGGAAGGGAGTATGATATAGCGATCCCATTTAAAGACTGAGTCCCATTAAGAGACCAAGAATGCTGTAGTCTCTTAATTTTTGAACTTTAGCTGGAGCTTCAGGAGAGGGGTGAATATGATCTAAACACACTGTACTCATCCATATTCATTGCTGTTCTGTTCATAATAGTCACAGAAATTGAAAACAGCCAAGATGTCCATCAACTGATGAATGGATAATGAAAACATAGTACCTTTTTACAATGGAATATTTTTCAGCTGTTAAGAAAAATGAAATTATAAAATGTACAGGTAAATTGATGGACTTAGAGACAATCATACTTAGTAGGTAACCAAGGCCCAGCAAGACAAACACTGCATGCTTTCTGTTGTATGTGGATGCCAGCTCTTATGCTGTAGATATGCATGTTTCATTTAGAATACCCACAGAGGTTAGGTAGCTAAATAAGGGATCGGAGGAGAGGAGGAGATTTTCTGTTGTTGTTTTGGTTTCCTAGACAAGGTTTCTCTGTGTAGCCTTGGCTGTCCTGGAACTCACTCTAGAGATTTTCCTGCCTCTGCCTCCCTAGTACTCTGGGATTAAAGGTGTGCACCACCAGCATCCAACTGAGAAGGAACCACCTAAGGAAGAGGCAAGAGACTACACTGTTACAAAGAGGTAATTAGTACAGGATAATTACCTGAGGGAGAGGATGGGAGGACAGGGAAGAGGATGGACTATAGGGAGGGTAACTAACACTACCAGCCTTTTAGAAAGCCATAAGGAAGTTGTAGAAGCTTCCTAAAATATGTACATGTATAAAAGGAATTTAAGAAAATTTATCAAATAACACCGAGAGAGAGAGGGGGGGGTTGGGGGAAGAGAAGGAGAGGGAGAGGGAGGGGACAATAGACTAGACACCTTATGCTACTAAACAAAACCTGTAGTACAAGGAAGGTCACATCTTTTTGAGTTATTGTTCAAAATGGGTCCCAAGAAACCACAGAACATTACAGACTATTCCAATGCTACTGGTTTCCCTCCACAACTTAACAGTAAGACCATTATTGCTGGAGAGACCACACACTTATATCATGGAACATGTAGGAAGCTAGCTGGTACTCGCTGAAAGTTTACCCCTTTGGATGTAGCCCGTGGTAGCTCAGTATCTCCCTAGTAGGGGGAACAGGGACTATTTCTGACATGAACTCAATGGCTGGCTCTTTGACCACTCCTCCCAACCCCCCTTCGAGGGAGGAGCAGCCTTGCTAGGCCACAGAGGAGGACTTGGCAGCCAGTCCTAAAGATATCTGATAAGCTAGGGTCAGATGGAAGGGGAGGAGGACCTCCCCTATCAGTGGACTTGGAAAGGGGCAGGGAGGAGATGAGGGATGGAGGGTGGGATTGGTAGGGAATGAGGGAGGGGGCTACGGCTAGGATACAAATTAAAGAACCTGTGATTAATATAAAAAAATAAAAATTATATAAAAAAAGTTTACCCCTGCTGACTTCTGTCCATAGTAATAGAAGATGCTAGATATATTGCAGGGGAAGAAAAGCAACCATCAGTCTGACACAGGTACAAACCCTGTGTCCCACAATCGTGACCTGCCTCCAAGATATATTCATAAGGGGGAAAAACTGGCACAAATGTTATGGGAGTGTAATCCATACTAGAAACTGTTAATGAGGCCACAAATCTGGGACTACATAGGTCATGGGCCGTATGATATAACTGTCACACTCCAAAGTAGACCCCCGTGATCAGAAGTAGTTGGTGAACAAATGATGCTCTGGGGTTGTTTCTGTTTGTTTGCTTTGTTTTATTTACTGGGACACAGAGAACGTGAAGTTGGATAAGTAGTGAGGGAAGATCAGGGAGGATTTGGAAGAGGGGAAGTATATGTTCAAAATATATGAGAGTCTCAAAGAATAAATAAACATTTAAAAATCCACATTATATGAAATTCTCAAAGAACTAATAAAAAAAAATCTTTCCCAGATGAGAAAAGTTCATTTAAACTATTGATGTATATAGGAATGACTCCTCCCTGAGGACTAGCTTTCATGGCATCGAAAGGTGCCATGCAAACTTCCAAAGGAGGGAGGCAGTCAATAGTCTTACCCAACTATAATGCTTATGAACCACAACAACCATCACTGCATGATAACCCTCAGGGTGCAGTAGTGATACATGCCTTAGTGACCACCAGCAGATCTCTAACTGGACATAAGACCCACTCAACATAAGGAAAAACATGCCTGGTGGATCTTAGAGGAGAACATACAACCAGCACTTTGCCAACCAGCATAATCCATAACTACAATCTAAGCATTTGTCTTTATACCTATAGGTGAGCATGGCCTTCACTCCTCATCAAGGAAACTTCCCTTTGCAATGGACAGAGACCACCACAGAAAACCAGAGCCAAACAAAATGCAGAGTTGTGGATCCTAGTCCCACTGGGTACCTAAAACTCAGGAAACATTTGCAGAAGATGGGGTGGACAGATTTTTTAAGAGTCAGAGGAACATGGAGCATGGAGCTGTGAGACGATATCTAGTAATGTCAGAAGTTTCTTATACCCACGGTCTCAGTAACATGACTGATTAAACACAAGCTGAACAAGGATAACACCAATTGACATGTCAAAGTGGATGGGGGAATGCCCAGGAGGCCCCAATCTTACACAAGAACAATAGGCAATTAAAGAATGCTGGGAGCAGAAGTAGTCTTCCCTAGGAGAGAACACAACAATTGATTATACAATACCAAATGATCATCCCTGAAAACATTATATAGAAAGAAAAGGTTATGTTTAGGAATACACAGGTATATAATGAGTATGTGTGCATGTTAAAAGTCATAAAAAAGAAGGCATGGATAATAATAAAGAGCAAGGAGGGGTGTTTGGGAGAATTTGGAGGGAAGAGAGAGAAGTGATGAAGTTATATTCTCAAAAAACTCCACATTTTCCCTCCTTTTTAGTTGTATTGTCAGGTGTTTTGTCACATCCATGGGAAACTGAGTAACATAGAATTACATTCCTATTTGGCTATAATGTGAGCCCTTTGTCCTCACAGGTTTGACCTACGCAACATACAGTGGTTCTACTAGCATGTACTAGAGAATTTTGCACAGTGGGTGAATTCGGAATATCCTACTGTTTGAAAATGCCTTTGTAACAGTTTTCAAAGGTGCTAGAGAAAAATCAGAGCTATATTTACTATTCAACTCTAGGAAGTCTGTCATCCACATCTATCCTTCTCAAGTGAATCCATATTCCTCACTTCATACCCTCTTAAGTCTGGAAGCCCTTTTTTTTTTTTTTAGGTTTGTTTGTTGCTTGGAACTGACCATTTCTAGATTCTGCTTATCCAGCTGTATTCCTTCTTCTTTAAAAAAATATTTATTTATTACAATTTATTCACTTTGTATCCCAGTTGTAGCCCCTTCCCTTGTCCCTCTCAACCCTCCCTCCTTCTTCTCCCATGACCCTTCCCCAGTCCACTGATAGGGGAGGCCGTCCTCCCCTTCTATCTGACCCTAGCCTATCAGGTCTCATCAGGACTGGCTGCAGTCTTCCTCTGCAGCCTGGTAAGGTTGCTCCCTCCTCACGGGTTGGTGATCAAAGAGCCAGTCACTGAGTTCATGTCAGAGACGGTCCCTGTTCCCCTTACTAGGGCACCCACTTGGAGACTGAGCTGCCACTGGCTACATCTGAGCAGGGGTTCTAGGTTAACTCCATGCACCGTCCTTGGTTGGAGTATCAGTCTCAGAAAAGACCCCTGTGCCCAGATATTTTGGTTCTGTTTCTCTCCTTGTGGAGTTCCTGTCCCCTCCAGGTCTTTCATCTCCCCTTTCTTTCATAAGGTTAAAAACTCTAGTGACAACACATGCTGGAGAGGTTGTGGAGAAAGGGGAACCCTCCTCCATTGCTGATGGGAATGTAAACTTGTACAACCACTTTGGAAATCAGTCTGGTGTTTTCTCAGAAAATTAGGAATAGCTCTACCTCACAATCCAGCTATACCACTCCTAGGCATATATCCACAAGATGCCCAAGATCCACATTTGCTCAACCATGTTCATAGCAGCTTTATTTGTAATAGCCAGAATCTGGAAACAACCCAGATGTCCCTCAACAGAGGAATGGATACAGAAACTGTGGTACATTTACACAATGGAATACTACTCAGCAATTAAAAACAAGGAAATAATGAACTTTGTAGGCAAATGGTGGGAAATAGAAAAGATCATCCTGAGTGAGGTATCCCAGAAGCAGAGAGACACACACGGTATATACTCACTTATAAGTGGATATTAGCCATATAATATAGGATAAACATACTAAAATCTGTACACCTAAAGAAGCTAAGCAAGAAGGAGGACCTTGGGTAAGATGATCAATCCTCATTTAGAAAGGCAAATGGGATAAACATCAGAAGAGGGAGAAAAGAGGGAACAAGACAGGAGCCTACCACAGAGGGACTCTGGAAGACTCTACCAAGCAAGGTATCAAAGGAGATGCTGAGACTCATACCTAAACTTTGGACACAGTGCAGTATTCCTTATTCTGATTCTCCCTATACTTCAGGATTGATTCATAGCCCTAGACTTTTCTAATTTAAAGCAATCTCATTCTAGTAGTCTGCCCTGGTACTTTGTGGCTTTCTTTAGTTGCACAAAGAAACCTATCCATTACTTTCTTGAGCTAGTTCCTGAACAAAGTACATACATAGCCAGAAATCTGATATTTAGCAAGCCTGTATTTTAACTTCTCTGCAGATGTAATTTTCTTTTTTTTTCTGTAAAAAGAATAAATAAGCGAAAGTCTTTCAGCACATATGATTCTCTACCTTAGTGTAACTACCCATGTAGACATCTTAACATATGCCATTCTTTTCCTTTGTGTTGTTGCTTTTTACACAAAGTTATTAAAGAAAACAGCATTCCACAGTGGACACACATCTTCTTAAAGTGAAAAACCTAAAGAAATATTCTCGGGATGTTTGAAATAAAACAAAATTTACCTATTCTGATTAATTTATAACATAGATGTTAGATAATACATGTCTTAACAATGCTTTCTCTAATTTAGGTGATCAAAACACATTAACATTTTTTTAGATGTCCAATAACTAGAATACTGTAATTCCAATTACAAGGTAAAGAATGGGAGAAACTATATTGAGTCTTATCTAGTCTGATCTAAAATTAAATTATAAACATTGACCAGTATATCAAATTATAATATAAAAGCACTGCTTTTTCATTTGATTATTTAAAATTCTTTCAAGAATATTTTAACAGCAACCTTGAAAACAATTACATATAGTAATGGAGAACTTTTAAAGGAGCACCGTATTAAACAGTACCCTCCCTGGAATCCCAGCATGGAGAACGAGTGTCTTAACAGGAAGTATCAGCAAGGCAGCACACACCCTGCCTTCACTTTCACTATCTAGGTCACACAGACTCCTCTGAATACTGTGAATAGAAAGAAAAAAACGAAGGATTTCTAGAGCGTCACCAAGAAACCATAATGACATTCAAATAATGAGAAAAACAGCACAACATGGTTTTTAAGATAATAATTCCTTTGTAAAATAATAGACAAAGCCTTAAATATGAACTTCTTTATTATGTACACTGAATAAAACCTTTGACAAGTGTTATTTACTTAATATAATGTCTTTTGTCTCCACCACTTTCTCAGAGGTGTGTGTGTGTGTGCATATGTGTGTGTGCATGTGTGTGCTGAACAGCCAGAAGCAGACAAAAAGGGCATATACTGAAAAATAAAAGCATTGCTAATCAAAAGACACATGGAATTTTCAGAGAAATCCTGTAGCAGTTAGCAGAAATCAGAAACTATACCTTTCATTTACAATAAAGACAAATGAATACGATAATTACCTCTAAAATTATTTTTATTTACAAGAAAATCTTAAATGTTTGGAATATATGAAAATGCTTTAGAAATTTCATAATCATTCTACTGTTAGATATATTGAGTCTAAATGATTTTAACCTATTTTCTTATTTTACTTGAAATCTATGGAATATTTTATGTTAAAATTTAAAACGTCTTGTTTTTTTGTTTTTTCCAAACTGGTTAAGAAACAAATATATTCCTCAGCACAGATCCCCAAGAACCTATAACAATGGATATAACTTTAATATGCTTAATTATTATGTCTATTAAACTATAATTATACCATACTTTAATTTTACTCCCATCCAACCCCACTGTCCTTACTCCCTGACCACTTTAATACCCTCTTTTTCTTTATTTAAAAAAAAATATAAATGCAAACAATTTGTGTACCTTGCAGTTTTCTTTTTAAAAATTTATTATTATAGTTTATTCACTTTGTATCCCAGCTGTAGCTGCCTCCCTTGTCTCCTCCCAGTCCTACCTTCCTTCCCTCTTCTCCCCCTGTGCCCCTCCCACAGTCCACTGATAGGAGGTCCTCCTCCTCTTATGTCTGATCTTAGCCTATCAGGTCTCATCAGGACTGATAGCAATTGTCTTCCTCTGTGGCCTGGTAAGGCTGCACCCCCAGGAGGAGGTGATCAAGGAGCTATGCATTGAGTTCTTGTCAGAGAAAGTCTCTTCTCCCCTTACAGGGGACCCACTTAGAAAATGAGGTGCCTATGGGCTACAACTGAGCAGGATGTCTAGGTATTCTCCATGCAGGGACTTAGTTGGAGTATCAGTCTCTGCAGCCCACCTGTCTGAAAAGAGCCTTTCACTTTGCAAGCACAACAATTAAGAAGATTAACATAAAAAAAAACTACAGAATACGTACAAACAGAACTTCATAAACACAGGATCCAAGCTATCAAAAACGTACTCAGACCAATCAATGTAATCTCTTTAATATAAACACTAATAAAGCACACAAAGGAATTGCTTAACATAAAAGCTTGAAAATACCAAAATACACATGATCCTACTATGTTAGCTTATCCTGGCACAATTCAAATTGTATCCAAATAATGTTTGCAAAATTCCAATTGTTCTGGTTATATTTCTGCTTAAACATTTTTTTTTTTTACTTTATTTGAGAATAGAGTGTAGAACACATTTGTATTTCTGTTAGGACCCAACAAAATAGCACTACATGGATTAAAAATTAGTAAGATCAAAACAGGTGGAGGATGGGCCACCAAAAGATGAGAAATTCCAACTAATTAATGTGAGCTGAAAAACAGTATTGCCAGAAAACCTTGGCCTAGAGTAATTGGGAGCTTTATTCTACAGAACCACAGAGTAATTCAGGGGCTTAGAGACTAGCTATAAGAGAGAAACAATGGGATAACAGGACTGAAAACTGGGAGAGTAACCAAATATTTGTGTAGGAAAAGGTGTTTCCATTTGCTGAAGTAAACCTCAAAAACATTTACCATGTAAGAGATCATATCAGAGTAAAGAATACTTTTGGGCTGTAGTACTGAGGAGTATATTCCACTTCTTGTGGGGCCCAATTCCCCTGCCCAAGAATCCTAAATCTGCCTTTGAATTGTTACGAGAATGATTTGTTATCCGAAATCCTAGCACTAAATGGAAAGTGGTTAGATGGCTAACAATTGCTTCTTCTCAACATACTCCTTTAAAAGTTATCATTTAAAAATATAATGATGGTTAAGATACAAAAAGAAATTGGTATTAGTTTTATGGATTGCGAAGTTAAATTTCAGACAGTGTTTCACAAAGATCTGCTAGCCCAAAATATCACTTTAAAACTTTTTTTTTTTTCCTTTCTGAGTAAGGATATACACACATCCCTACTTTTTTTCCTCTCTAGTAAAGCCCAACTGGCACCTTCTAATATTAAACTCGGACACATTTTTCATGACACTAGATTTCAAACACCTACAGTTTTGAAAATTTGATTTGTCATAAATTCGTAGTTTCATTACAGAGTATGCAAAATTTATAGAGAAAAAAAAAATCTATGTTTCAGTAGTGCCAAATAGGACAGGAGGGCAGGGAGAGCACAGGATAACAACTCTGCAGCAGCTCCAGCAGAAGAGAAGAGAAGAAAGATGCAAGAACATTTCATAGAATGGATAGTTGGAAAACACTGTAATGAAATGTAACAAAACTGCAAGGAAAACAAGACACAGGTAGATTCTAAGAAAACTGAAAGATGATGTAAGGAATGAAAAGACTTTGAGGGAGGAAGAGACAGGGAGATCTCTGTGATTTTGAGGCAAGCCTAGTTTACAAAGCAAGTCCAGGAAAACCAAACAAAACAATCAAACACCAAAAAAAAAAAAAAAAAAAAAAAAAAGTAAAAGACTACTGAGCATTATGATTATTAACTAAAATATTAATTATTTGGTGGCAGCTGTGTGTATGGCAGTCTTTTAGCCACTGAAACATTGGCAGTGATGAAGATACTAAATAAACGTTGAAGCAGATTAATATAACCAGTTGTGACTGTTCTCTTGGTGCTTTAAGCCCAGTAAATGAGAATGAAATAATTAAAAAAAAAAGCAAAACACTCCCAGGCATAGGACTTCGTACTTGAGCACTTACTAGTTTAGTCAAGAAATTTAGGAAGGGAGGGCTAAGGGACTGTATGCACCTGGGTAGATTTTTTTCTGGGGCAGATAACAGCTGTGAAGGTGTTTTTTTTTTTTTTTTTTTTTTTTAAATTAAATTAAATGATGTCTATTCTTAGGACCAGGAAGATGACTTGGGTCATGACGACAACCTGGGTTCAGTCCCCAGGATCCACAGGATGGCTCATGTCCATCACTGTAGATCCAGGAGATCTTACACCCTCTTTTGACCTTGGAAGGCAGCAGATGCACATGTGGAGAACAAGCACAAACACGCAGATAAAATACTTACAAACACAGAACAAAGGACACTATCGACGGTACAACACCACAGCCTATAGACTGTGAAAAGATCTTCACCAACCCTACATCTACAGAGAGCTAATGTATATTAGCTCTCTGATATATATAAAGAACTGAAAATTAAACATCAACAAACCAAGGAATCCAATTAAAAAATGGGGTACAGAGCTAAACAGAGAATTCTCAACAGAGGAATATCGAATGGCAGAGAAACACTTAAAGAAATGCTCAATGTCCTTAGTCATCAGGGAAATGCAAATCAAAACAACCATGAGATTCTACCTCACACCCATCAGAATGGCTAAGATCAAAAACTCAAATGACAACACATGCTGCAGAGGATGTGGAGAAAGGGGAACCCTCCTCCATTGCTGGCAGGAAGGTAAACTTGTACAACCACTTTGGAAATCAATCTGACGCTTTCTCAGAAAATTAGGAATAGTGCTACCTCAAGACCCAGCTATACCACTCCTAGGCATATATCCAAAAGATGCTCAAGTACACAACAAGGACATTTGTTCAACCATGTTTGTAGCAGCTTTGTTTATAACATCTAGAATATGGAAACAATCCAGATGTCCCTCAACCAAGGAATGGATACAGAAATTGTGATACATTTACACAATGGAATACTTGTCAGCAATTAAAAATAAGGAAATCATGAACTTTGTAGATAAATGGTGGGAAACAGAAAAGATCATTCTGAGTGAGGTAACTCAGAAGCAGAAAGACATATATGGTATATATCCACTTAAAAGTGGCTATCAGTCATATAATATAGGATAAACATACTAAAGTCTATAGTTCTAAAGAAGCTAAACAAGAAGGAGGATCCTAGGGCTGAAACCTCATTCAGAAGGGCAAACAGGATACACATTGGAGAAGACAGGGAACAGGACAGGAGCCTACCACAGGGACTCTCTGAAAGATATTATCCATCAGGGTATAAAAGGACATACTGAGACTCATAGCCAAACTTTGGGCAGAGTGCAGGGAACCTTATGGAAGAAGGGGGAAATAAAAAGAGCTGGAGGGAACAGGAGCGCCAGAAGGAGAGCAACAGAACCAAAAAACCTGGGCCCAGGGTAACCTGCAGAAACTGATGAATCAACCACGAATCATGCACGGAGAGGACCTAGACGCCTTGCTCAGATGTAGCGCATGGGCAGTTCAGTCTCTATGGGGTGGTTCCCTGTTAAGGGGAGCAGGGGCAGTCACTGGCATGAACTTGGTTGCCTGTTCTTTGATCAACTCCCCCTGCCAAGATGGCCTTAGTAGGCCACAGAGAAAGAGAATCCAGACAGTCCTCATGAGATCTGATAGGCTAGGGTCAGATAGTAGGGGAGGAGGACTAAGCGGAAGGGGGGAGGGGGCTTAGGGTGAGAAGAGGGAGGGAGGGTGGGACTGGGAGGAGATGAGGGACGGAACTACAGCTGGGATGCAAAGTGAATAAATTGTAATAAATAATAATAAAGAAAAATAATTAAAAAGAAAAAAATGAGAGGTAGAGTTTATTTTGAAGAAATCTTATAAAGAGTCAATATAGTTGAACAGAATTTTAAATAGTGATTACATTCTTGGTGTTACAATTTTAGATGTAATTATTTATGCAGGTAAATAAAATAAATAGGCTAAGACATTAAAAATAAAAGAGCAAATGAGAACTCTTTGAAGGTATCTTGTGTTGGTATTCTGGCATTGTATTGGTAAAGCTTGACTCCTGACATGACCCTTGAGATAGTGTCCAAGTCAGGGTTCCTTCTCTCTGGCATTACAAACAATAGCCACAGATGAAGGACCAAGTTCTGAGAATGAATGCTTGGCGAGGAGCATACACGCCCTGAGGCTTTGCCTGAGGCCCACATCTCACCCAATCATTATTCACAATCCCTTAGAAGAGCCTCAAGTTAAGCCTGTGATGGTTATTCATAACTACACTTGTAAATCCATTTAAAAATCCATTAAAAAAAAGTCTTTCTTGACTTCAGTTTTTGTTTAATTCATGTGTATTTTCAGATACAATTAGATCTAGGAGTATAACTTAGTAGTAGTTAATCTGAGTGTTAGATCTTTTCACACATTTATAAAAAAGACATTTAATAACAAAAATACTTATGCTTGACATTATATAAGAAAAGCAAGAGGTCATATAAAGCCCTTTGAGGCATAGGAAAAGAAGTGGTAATGGAGAGGAGTTCCATTAGCTTAGAATTTTATTATATAGTTTTTGTAAGTTAGCTTTTATTTGAAAAACAAAATAAATTCAATAAATGCAAAAATGAATTTAAAGATGTAATGGCTTCTGAGTCCAAGGATAAGTTGGGGTCACATCATATAAAAACTAATTGAATTCTTAACTTTTCTTAGATGGAAATTAAGTATGTTATTTATTGCCATATGTTATACTGAAGCTTTTCATTCTTAATTTATTTCTAGAGCAGAGCATTGCTTTCCTGTTTGCATCAGTAGATTGTAAGATAAAATTTACTACTAAATATTACATTAAAAATTCTTTGTGCAAACCACATCACACCACACCATACTTATCAGTATCACTGTTATTAGAAAGGCAAAATGTAAGTGCTGGTGTGGAGAAGGAGGTTCATAACTAGAGTGAATGTAAATTAGTTCTTCCATTATGGAGAAAAAAAAAACATAAAAGTTCCCCTACAGCATGGCCATTATAGTTAAGAACAACATTCTGCCTACTCAAGACGGCTTTGACAGCATGTCCCGGCACAAACATTACAATAATGAAAAGTGAGGGGTATGGTAATTAATGTGAGGTAGTCATTCCACAATATATCAATATATAAGCATAACAGGGAAATAAGCTCCTCTCTCAAAGAAGCAGACTTTCTGGGTCAAAATCATTGTCTTTAACAAGAGATACCATCATCTACCTCAAGGAGATATTATGAGGATTTCACAATCAATCAATCATTATTTGGCACACACTATTGGTTTTAACTATTAACTTTCTAGAATTTTATTAACTTTTCAAAAGTCATTAAAGATACTTGAAAGAAAACTTTGAATATGTGTGGCTTTGGACAAACTTGAAGTTTAACTTTCTACTCTTCTCTATCAAGAAAAAAAAAAACCGAGATGCTATTACTCCAAATATTTTGTTTGTTTACTATTTTATGAGTGTGGTGTGTCTATGTGTGCATACATGCATGAGCATGGGGTGCCTTCAGAGGACAGAAAATACTCTGGATTTCCTGGAGTTGGAATTCCAGGCAATTATAAGCCATTGGGAATCAAACTCCAGTTCTCTCCAAGAATAGCAAGTCCTCTTATACACTGAGACATTTTTCTAGCCTCTCTAAAGATGTTTTTTTTTTTTAAATTATAATCATACCTAATTTTTACATCTATGACTGAGATTTACTTTTCATGCATGTTTTTTTCTATCAAAGAACAACTGTACTTCTAGCAGACTGTTATTTTGTCCTCTCCCTTTCCGGCTAGGACAGGTTTTCTCTGTGTAGCCTTGGCTGTCAGGGACTCACTTTGTAGAGGAGGCTGGCCTAAAATTCACAGACATCCACCTTCCTCTGCCTCCACAAGTGTCGGGCTTACAGGCATGCACCACCATGCCTGGCCTATTTTGTCTTTTTAAATTAAGAATCACACCTGAAAACAGTCTGTAGTTCTTCTGTCTGTAGTTATCATGGTGGCATTTTCCCAGTCTTCTATGATGAGCTAGCACAAATTTACTATCAGATTCCATAGGCAACTCTAAGAAGGTAGTACTTCTTTCTCAACTGATACCTTAACAGTGAATCAGATACTGATTGCATCATAAGATGTAGCATTATATTCGACATGATTCAAATATATAAAAATAACTGTTGTGTTATGAGAGAAAGTATATATTAAATTTTTGCTTAAAAAGTTTAGGAAAGTCCACGTTGGTACATCCATTGAGTTCAATTTAAGACAAATTTTCTGGATTAGAAAAATAAAATATAGATACTGGTCTAAGGAAGACTTATAGTATTTAATAAGATAATTCCAATAAAAAAAAACTGGCATTTTGTGTAGTTTATGAGCATTCTGATTTTACTAAATGAGTGATAACCATTTTTTTGTAAGTAGATTAACACAATTAACTTCTTATAGGACTCATTTTCAAACAGCAAATTAAGTAACATTAATCTTGGCTAATGCTGATGTTTAATGAAATATTCTAAGTATATTATAATGGAAGTATGTGATTTCAGCCAAAGTACCACAAATGTAAAACATAGATTATGAAAATTACATCTAGAGTCAGTGTGTATGCTGAAATACAAACAGATGACATCATATAATAACTGTAATTTACTTAAAAATAAAATAAGAGGTATAACTAAAACAAGATTATCCATAAATTCCTAGTTATTGATGCCATGTTAGAAGTGTGGGGATTCATTACACTAATATTTTTACACTTTTTTATTAATTTCTAAGAATTACATACATGAGCACTGTGTTAATTTCACTTCTAGCACACTCTCTTCTTCTAACTTTTTTTATGGTCCCCTCCAACTTCTTCTCAACTTAATGATTTATTCACTGTTCTAAACACACAC
>NW_026585895.1:33564209-33582370 GCF_907164565.1 Psammomys obesus
CAACTTCTTCTCAACTTAATGATTTATTCACTGTTCTAAACACACACGCACACACACACAAACACACACACACACACATACACACACACAACAACGTCACAAATATAAACACACACATATTTATAGATACAACCTGCTGAGTCTATTTAGCGTTACTTGGTGTGTGTGTGTGTGTGTGTGTGTGTGTGTGTGTGTGTGTATTGACCACATGGGACTGGATAACCAATCAGGGACTTGTCCCTGGAGAAGACCGCATCTCCCTCTCTTCATAGCTATTTCTTGCCTGTAGCTCTTCATCTAGGGTTGGGGTCTTGTGAGATTTTCCCATCATGTTGTGACATCAAGTGGTGTTTTCACTGTGCAGCTCTTGTTTAGATTACCACATTGCTAAGGTTTCATGGGTGCCGTTTCTTTTGTAGAAAACTAATAGCAGACATCCTGTCTACTGTCTCTTCTTTTTATCCCCTCTTAAGTGATGTTCCCTGAGTTTTAGTTGCAGGGGTTGTTTTGCAGGTTTACCGACGTTCTTTGGGAAGAAACGAAAAATACAAAATAACATCAAAACACTGAAGCAAAATATTAAAATCTGAAAAATCAGAAGGAATAATGAAATAGATTTACAGATTTAATGTGTGTTTTTTTGAATTAGGGTGTTTCCTCCGCAGACAAAGCTGTCCTGGAACCCAGTCTGCAGCAAGGTTTGCCTTGAATGCATGGGAATCCTGTTGCCTCATCCTCTCAAGTCTTGGGATTGCAAATATGAACCACTACTTTCAGCACAGCTTCATATTTTTAATATGATTCTTGATTCTTATTTAAAAAAACCCACCCCTCCAAAGTGTCAGCATGGCAAACAGATATTCAAAAAAGAATGAAAAGCTCAAATAAAAATAAATGTTCATCTCACTGGTGGTAATACAAAAATTAAAATGTAATAAATTTTCATTAGATTTCAGAACAAAAACAGCTAATACAAAAGTTGACAGAACTACAGGGAAACAGGTACTCTCATGAAGTGTAGTGAGCTGTAAATTGGTAGATGTGGGTACCCTTTGATGATTTCAAAGGGTATATGGTAAGTTAGCACTTCCAAAGCTCTCAGTGGGACGTTACTCATAGCTATGCTTCTGTATATGCGTTTATCTAAATTTAAGAAGTACATCCTTAAGAACAAAGAACACACACTCTTGGAAATCAGTTTAAATCATCAGATATCAGTACAAAGAGTGTACAAGATGTACATAAAAGTCACATTTACCTGAGAAAACTGGAAACATCTCAAATACAATTACAGGAAAGACATTTTATATTTTGTGGTTTTATTATTAAACTAAAATATTATATAGTGATTAAAAATAGTGAGGTGAATGATAGTTACTGACATGAAAAATTTAAAAGAAGTAGGACAGTCACAGGGCACTTATGCCTTATACTTTCTAGTCCTAGTTACAATCACACAGACATACATTGCATTTAATTCATCAATTATCTCAGAAACAAAAGTCATAAAAGACCAAGCATATCTCAAGGTTGTAGGAAGACTATGTTTTACTGCATTACTAACTTTATAGTCAGTCTTAACTAATTTTATAATAGAACTATTCCTTTAAGATGACATATTTACTTCTGGATTACCTCATTTAAGCCGATCTTTTCTAGTTCCCATCATTTATCTGCAAAGTTCATGATTTCCTTGTTTTTAATTGCTGAGCAGTATTCCATTGTGTAAATGTACCGCAATTTCTGTATCTGTTCCTCCGTTGAGGGACATCTGGGTTGTTTCCAGCTTCTGGCTATTATGAACGGAGCTGCTACGGACATGATTGAGCAAATGTCCTTGTTATATACTTGAGCATATTTTGGATATATGCTTAGGAGTGGTATAGCTGGATCCTGAGGTAGCACTATTCCTAATTTTCTGAGAAAGCGTCAGATTAATTTCCAAAGTGGTTGTACAAGTTTACATTCTCACCAGCAATGGAGAAGGGATCCCCTTTTTCCAGATCTTCCCCAGCATGTGTTATCACTTGAGTTTTTGATCTTAGCCATTCTGATGGGTGTAAGGTGAAATTTCAGGGTTGTTTTGATTTGCATTTCCCTGATGACTAAGGACATTGAGCATTTCTTTAAGTGTATTTTGGCCATTCGATATTCCTCTGTTGAGAATTCTCTGTTTAGCTCTGTACCCCATTTTTTAATTGGATTACTTGGTTTGTTGGTGTTTAACCTCGAAACTACAAAAGATCATCTTGAGTGAGGTAACCCAGAAGCAGAAAGACATACATTGTATATACTCACTTGTAAGTGGACATTAGCCATATAATATAGGATAAACATACTTAAATCTATACTCCTAAAGAAGTTAAACAAGGAAGACCCTAGGGAAGATGCTCAATCCTCATTCAGAAGGACAAATGTGACGGACATTGGAAGCAGGAGAAGACAGGGAACAGGACAGGAGTCTACCACAGATGGCCTTTGAAAGACTCTACTGATCAGGGTATCGAAGCAGAGGCTGAGACTCATAGCCAAACTTTTTGCAGAGTGCAGGGAATCTTATGAATGAAGGGGAGATAGAAAGACCTGGAGGGGACAGGATCTCTAAAAGGAGACCAACAGACCAAAAAACCTGAGCCCTGGGACCCTGCAGAGACGGATACCCCATCCTAGGACAATGAATGGAGAGGATCAAATGTAGCCCCTGGCTCAGATGTAGCCCATAGATTCAGTATTGAAGTAGGGTCCCTAGTAAAGGGAGCTGGGGTTTTCTCTGGCATGAACTCAGTGACAGGCTCTCTAATCACCTCCCCCTGAGGGTGCAGCCTTGACAGGCCACAGAGGAAGACAATGCAAGCAGTCCTGATGAGACCTGATAGGCTAGGGTCAAATAGAAGGGAAGGAAGACCTTCCCTATCAGTGGACTAGGGGAGGGCCATAGGGGGAGAAGAGGAAGGGAGGGTGGGATTGGGAGGGGACCAGGGAGGGGGCCACAGCCAGGATACAAATTGAGTAAATGAAAATAAAAAAAAAAATAAAAAAGAATAAATCAAAGGAGTTGCAGAAGTGAAAAAAAGATGACATTTATACACTTTTAAAAAACTACTCAGAGCCACTGTTATTTCAAACCACAGATATTAGATACTGTCTATGTTTAATGAAGACAAAATAAACGTGATTGTATAAAGAACCCATGGAGGATAAACACTATTCCTACCTTCTGGGGTGAAACTGGCACAAACATAGCAAGTGTGAGCTCCAGCAGTGTATCAGTATTAAATTTCCAGGTGCTCTTTGCTCAGCGAGGGAGTGCTGCTTCTCTCTGGAAAAGAAGAACAATGGCACAACCTGTTAGAACCTGGGTCACAAACCCATCTCATAGAGTCTGCCAGAAATATCAATGAACCTTTGACATAGAACAAAAGGATTAGAGCATTGCTATCTTTGTTCTTCAGAGCATTCTGATTACCCACTAAAGAATAGAACATGGGTTTCATGTTTATTTTATATACCTTAAGGGGATACACCTAATAACTCTCAAATTGTTGATAAGAACATTAATAAGATTTTTGTGTCTACTATCTGCCAGGTAATGTGCTAGAACCTCTTCCTGTCCGTTGATAATTCCACCACTTAGTGTTCAGCAGCATTTATTGGATGCTTATTTTATTCAGCTACTATAGTTTATTTATTTGAAGGACTGCTATACAATGGCAGTCAGTCATAACACATGGTATCTAGCAACACCGTAGCCTTAACTGGGTTCATTGGCTATTGGGACTTGATCCCCAGTAGCCCAATTTAAACACACATTTTCTTTTCCAGCCCATTTCAAAAGAGTGCTGAAAATTGATTCTGACCATCAACATTACCAAGAACAAATAAGTGACCACCAGTCCTTGTAAGTTAAGACAGATAAAATATCCAAAGGAGTATAATAACTAAATTGGAATTAAACACATGGAATACATACAAAGTATATTTGTTATATATTCTTGTAATATGTTATCTAATCTTTACAATGTTCATTACATAGATGTTAGGAAGCTCATTTTATCATGAGAATTCAGCATCTCAAAGAAGATGGCGACAAAATAAATTTAAAACTGGGTCTGCATAATTCTAAGTCTTAAAATCTTACCTAAGGGAAAATAAAAAAAATAATGTATTAAAATATAAAAAAAAGTAAAGTGATGAGAATAAAAGTTAAATATTCTGGCATATACATACACACATATATATAATAGTCACACATAGCCACATACCTATTTTATTTGTGGTATGGTCATAACCAAGGCTTATGACTGCATGGTAGAACAGCATGAAGGCAAGAAACAGGGAAACAGAAAAAGAGGCAGCTATTTAGGACGGGGAACCACATCCTAAAGCACAAACTTGAGTCTTGAACTCACTGGTACAGGAGACAACACCCTGAACAGAACACCAACAGCACAGGCTCTAAGAGCAACAATCAATAAATGGGACCTCATGAAACTGAAAAGCTTCTGTAAAGCAAAGGACACTGTCATCAGAACAAAACGACTGCCTACAGATTGGGAAAGAATCTTCACCAACCCTATATCTGACAGAGGGATAATATCCAGTATATATAAAGAACTAAAGAAGCTGAAAAGCAGCAAATCAAGAATCCAATTAAAAAATGGGGAACAGAGCTAAACAGAGAACTCTCTGTAGAAGAATGTCGAATGGCAGAGAAACACTTAAAGAAATGCTCAATGTCGTTAGCCATCAGGGAAAGATCAGGGAGAAGATCTGGAAAAAGGGGAACCCTTCTCCATTGCTGGTGAGAATGTAAACCTGTACAACCACTTTGGAAATTAATCTGACGCTTTCTCAGAAAATTAGGAATAGTGCTATCTCAGGATCCAGCTATACCACTCCTAAGCATATATCCAAAATATGCTCAAGTATATAACAAGGACATTTGCTCAATCATGTCCGTAGCAGCTCCGTTCATAATAGCCAGAAGCTGGAAACAACCCAGATGTCCCTCAACGGAGGAACAGATACAGAAATTGCGGTACATTTACACAAGGGAATACTGCTCAACAATAAAAAACAAGGAAATCATGAAATTTGCAGGTAAATGGTGGGAACTGTAAAAGGTCATCCTGAGTGAGTTGTCCCAGAAGCAGAAAGACACACATGGTATATACTCACTCATATAGACATATAATATAGGATAAACCTACTAAAATCTGCACACCTAAAGAAACTAATCAAGAGGGAGGACTTTGGCTATAATGCTCAATCCCCATCTCGGAAGGCAAAGAGGATGGACATAAGAAGAAGAAAACAGGAAACAAGTTAGGAGCCTGCCACAGAAGGCCTCTGAAAGGCTCTGCCCTGCAGACTATTCAAAGCAGATGCTGAGACTTATGGCCAACTGTTGGGCAGAGTACATGGAATCTTATGAAAGAAGTGAGAAACAGTAAGATCTGGAGAGGACAGGAGCTCCACAAGGAGAGCAACAGAACCAAAAAATCTGAGCACATGAGTCTTCCCTGAGACTGGTATTTTCAACCAAGTACCATGCATGGAGATAACCTAGAACTCCTGCACAGATGTAGCCCATGGCAGTTCAGTGTCCAAGTGGGTTCCATAGTAATGAGAACAGGGACTGCCTCTGACATGAACTGATTGGGCCTGCTCTTTGATTCCTCCCACTGAGAGGGGAACAGCCTTACCAGGCCACAGAGAAAGAGAATGCAGCCAGTCCTGATGAGACCTAACAGACTAGGATCAGAAGGAAGGAGAGGAAGACCTCCCCTATCAATGGACTTGGGGAGGGGCGTGCATGGAGAAGGGGGGAAAAGGTGGGGTTAGGAGGGGAAGAGAGAGGGGTTTATGGGGGGAAACAAAGTGAATAAAGTATAATTAATAAAAATTAAAAAAAAATAAAATAAGGAAAAAGGGTAAAAAAAAAAAGAATTGTGGATGCCTGCTTTCAAGTGATGTCTTATACATGAATGGTAGAAAATATCACCTACTTGTTATAATGACATTGCAAAAGTTACTTATATGCTCAGGGTCTCAGTTTCCTAAATCTCTAGATGATGATGATAAGTGAGGCATTTACAGTACCAGGTACAATAATTAATGCTATATATGTCATAGGATTTAAAGAGGTATCTGGGTTAATTATATTAAAAAATCCCTTCACAGAGCATATTATGCCACTCACATTGCACTTCTAACACCATCTCATGTAGTCCTTCCCTCAATCCCAAGACATCATACTGCCTGTTCTGCAGTCTAGAGCAGAAACTGTACTCAGAAAGCCTAGGCTTGTGTAGATAAGTAGTATCCGTTTTCTCACCATAAGGTATAGATGATCATTCTTGCTGAGTGGCCATCTGTTGTTCTCTTTCCTACTACTTATAACTGTAGGCAGATTTTCCTTTACACCCAGCTCACCCCAGCTCTGAGGTGGGTTCAACAACCAAGGATAATGACCATATTCTCTTCCCTCTCTGGTGAGAGTTGATAGGTCCAGGGATACAGTGGAACTAAACCCATGCAAAAGATACTCAAAGCTGTTAGATCTACCACATGTGGAGTTGACAGTCCATAGCAAATGTCACGTGAGCCTCAGGTTAAGACTATTTGAGCCAAACAGCTCCTGTGAGTAAGATACCATAATATTTGGCCCAAGCACCGTACCTCCTTCTCTCTCTCCGTAGGGAAGGTTGTTTATAGGTATTACAATATTTATAAGATCAACTGAAATAAGTATATTTGGTTCATTTAACTTAAAGGAACATGCAAATACAACTGCTTTTTTATGTTTTATTTTTGTTACATAGGCCTAACTTTTTCACACAGCAAAAGTACCCTTTAACAGTTACAACAAAATTTTATAAAAATCACTTCAATAAAAGTCTGGACCTGTTAGGTATCATTTGTGAAGACATATTTTCTATAATATTGTAAGAATGCACACACAATATTTGAAGGCATTTCTGGTTATGTATCTGGCAACAGCTGCTTTTCTTCCCTACCATGGAGCATGAAACTTAGGGTAGTACTTCCTAAATATCCAGCTTTTCATTTGATACTTGTGTCTGTAGACTTGTTTGAAACGTTTTGAAAATATGCATTGCTGGCTAGTTACTTTCAAATGACATTTATTGAACTTAAATAGCAAAGTTGGGGGCTGACAATTTTTACCTACACATAAAACACTCTTTAAAGAGAAACAAAAAAAAATACTACTTTGTTTATACAAAAGCCAATATATATATATTTTTTTAAATAAAAAGTTCAAGTACTTTGAAGTCAGAATTAAAGTGAGAAGACTGTATGTGGAAAGTCTAAATAAGCCTGGGGGTGGTACGCAGTTGTTGTCTTCCGACCTACAGGATTAAGGTGATTGGCATTAATTCCTTCTAGGTGGTTAAAGGAGAAGTAAACTTCAAACCAGTGCCCATTTCATTGCCTTAAATTGCAAACCTAAGTACAGCTGACACAAATGTTTCTTTAGAGCGTTTGTTTTATCAGTTATGTTCTTCAAAGGGTTGGGGAATTGTTAAAGAGATTAAGGAGATGGATTTCTGGTTTCATCCTTGACCATGATAAGCACAAATGTGGACTTTATAATGGAGAAAAATATTCAATAAAAGGAAAGAAATAAAACATTCAATAAAAAGCTATGATAAGTTAAAATTTAAGGAGGAAAACAATGGAACTAGATAACAATCTCTATCTATAAATAAGTGATGGTAACTGTCAAAGTATCAACTCAAAACACAACTGGTCTAATTATTAGTCAAGAAAAATAAGCCAAATCCCACTGAAGAACTTAGGAGAAGCCCCAAAGGGAAATTGGTATTTAAAAAAGAAAAACCTAGAGTATTGTACAGAAAAGTATAGGAAGAAACAACCTCAAAGAGGCAAATGGCACAAACAAAATCTGAAACAGCATGAAGGTAAAAAGTACAAAAGATACTTAAATACATTTGGAATATACATAAATCATTGCATGTAACAACAGTTAATGAGAAAAGAGGGCATGAATTTGAAAAAAGCAAGGGAAGTTATATAGGAGGGTTTGGAGCATATGAAGTAATAATATTTTAATCTCAAAAATAAAAATTAATTAAAATATACTATTAGATGAATTCCAGTTCCTTGTGAAAGACTGACGGATGTGCTAGAGATATGGGGAAGAACAGTGGCTAATGAATATGGATCAAAAGGGGTCTGACTTCCCAAGCTTGTACAGCTGGGATCAACGCAAGTGATACAAAAATGTTTTTCAGGATCTTATCCTTACGATTCAACATAGTAATTTGTAATGTTAAATGATTTTGGATGAAATAATATACTTTTAGAAACTTAGAAAAATAGCACATATTTTAGAAGAATTCTTTTCAAATAATTATATTTTTCTAAAATTTCTGATCACAGAATTATTTTCTATTAACATATCAATATGAAAAATGTTGTGGTTTTCAACATGTAAAAATATGAGTTATGATAATTATTTAAAAATTAAGTCTCTCTTTGGGTCTACAATTCCTACTCTTGGGGACTAAAGAAACGGTTCTGTGGTTAAGAGCACATTCTAGTCTTTCAAAGGATCTGTGTTGAGTTCCCAGCACTCATGTCTGTCAACTCCTTGCTGTCTGTAACTCCAGTTCCAATGGATCCAACATTCTCTTCTGGCCTCTTTGCACTTGGTCACATATAGCATATACTCACACAAATGCACACAATAAAAAGAAAAATTACTCAACTTATATTACTTAGGGAAAAATTTAAATGTCCATTAAGTTAGGAGCAAACAGAGTACATGAGAGGTCAGAGAATATGACTGTATAGTAAAATATTATCAAGATAAGTTTATTTCCATCCTGTATAGCCAACTCCATGTACTGAATTGTTATTGTGAAAAACTTACATACACAACCTACTTTTACAAATTCTGACAGTTAACATGATTCCCAACTGGACTGACAGGATCAAGGTTAATCTAGGAGACAAGACTTTGAGCATTCCTGTGAGGGATTTTATGGTCTTGTTAGCCTCTGGCCAAGTCTGTGATAGTCTTGATTAGTTCAACTGAAATGGAAAGCCCCAACCCAACAGTGAGTAGGATCTGGACTTCATAAGAATGAGAAAACTAGATGGACATCAGCTATCAGCCTCTCGGTCTTAGTTTGGACAGAACATGACAGCTCCTACAACAGGAACATCTTAACCTGATAGATGGTACAATTGAACCGTGAATCAAAATGAACCCTTTCTCTCTTTTTTTAAAAAATAATTAATTAGTTTAGTTTACATCTTGGTCATAGTTTTCCCTTCTTCTTTTCCTCCCAGTCCTTCCCTCACACCTTCCCCTCCCCCGACCCATCCACTCTCCTCCCTTTCTCTTCAGAAAAGAGGAGACCTCCCATAGATATCAGCCAAACTTGGCATATCAAGTTGTAATAGGATTGGGTGCATCTTCTACTGAGGCTAGATTAGGCAGCCTGTTAGTGGGAAAAGGGTCCCAAAAGCAGGCAACAGAACCAGAGACAGCCCCTGCTCCCACTGTTAGGAATCCCACAAAAGACCAAACTGCACAACTGTTATATATGCGCAGAAGGTCTAGGTCAGGCCTATACATGCTCCCTGGTTGGTGATTCAATCTCTGTGGGCACCTATGGGCCTATGTTAATTGATTCTGTAGGTTTTCTTGTGGTATTCTTGGCCCTTTTGGCTCTTAAAATCCTTCTTTCCCCTCCAAGCTCTGCCTAATGTTTGGTTGTGGGTCTCTGTATCTGTTTCCATAAGTTGCTGTGTGAAGCCTCCCTGATGATGGTTGTGCTAGGTGCCTGTCCCTGCACATCTTGTAGGCAAGACAAACTGTGTGTCTAAGGTTCTGTGGCTGGGTTGGTGTCTTAGTTGCTCCACTGAAAATCTTGCCTGTTTATAGGAGATGACTGGTTCAGGCTGCATATTCCCCATTGCTAGGAGTCCTAGCTAGGGTTATCCTCATAGATTCCTGGGAGTTTCCATTGCCCTCAGTTTCTAGCTTGTCCCAGAAATGTTCCCCCCATTCCAGTTGTCTCTCCCAATATTCTCCCTGTCCTCCCCTCACCTGATCCCTTCTGTTCCCATCCCCATCTCCAATGAATCTCCCCCACCTTTACCCCTGTCTAGTCCAGTCCCCTCCCCTCATCCAGCCACTATATCTATTATAATTTCCTTTTTCAGTGAGATTCATGCTTCCCTCCTTGAGCCCTCCTTGTTACTTAGCATCTTTGTATCTGTGGGTTGTAGCATAGTTATCTTGACTTCATGGCTAATGTCCCCTTATAAGTGAGTACATGCCTCACTCTCCATTTGGCTGCAAATTTCATGCTGTCATTGTTTTTTAAAAGCTGGGTAATATTCCACTGTGTAAATGTACATTTTCTTTATTCATTCTTCGACTGAGGTACATCATAGTTGTTTTCAGTTTCTGGCAGTTATGAACAAAGGTGCTATTAACAGAACTGAGCAACTGTCCTTGTGGTATGGGGGAACATCTTTTGGGTATATACCCTTGAGTGGTATAGCTGTGTCTTGAGGTAGATCTATTCCCAAATTTCTGACAAACCACAAAATTGATTTCCAAAGTGGCTATATAAGTTTGCACTCCCACCAGCAATGAAGGAGTATTCTCCTTGTTCCAAATCCTTGCCAGAATGTGCTGTTGCTTGAGTTTTGATCTTAGTCATTCTGATTTGAATTTCCCTGATGACTAAGAATGTTGAGCATTTCTTTAAAGGTTTCTCTTCCATTTGATATTCCTCTGTTGGTTAGCTCTGTACCCCAGTTTTAAATTGGATTACTTGATTTGTAGGTGTTTAATTTATAAATTCTTTATATATTCTAGATATTAGCCCTCTGTCAGATATAGGACTGGTGAAGATCTTTTCCTAGTCTGTAGGCTGTCGTTTTGTTCTGATGATAGTGTCCTTTGCTTTACAGAAGATTTTCAGTTTCATGAGGTCCCATTCAGTTGATTGTTGATCTTAGAGCCTGTGCTGTTAGTGTTCTGTTCAGGAAGTTGTCTCCTGTGCCAATGAGTTCAAGGCTCTTCCCCACTTTTTCTTCTAACAGATTTTGTGTGTCTGGTTTTATGTTGGGGTCTTTGATCCACTTGGACTTTAATTTTGTGCAGGGTGATAAATATCATTTGGTAATGTTCCAAAAATAAATAAATAGCCCAGGGCCAGATGGTTTCAGCACAGAATTCTACCAGACCTTCAAAGAAGAACTAACTCCAATCCTCTTCAAACTATTCTAGAAAATAGAAATAGATGTTGAATCTTTTTCAAATACTATTTGGCAATTTATTTTGAGAATAAGTTATTTTATTATTCCATGTACTGAATGTCTAATTTGACTTCCTGGTGTTTAATTTTTATAGATTAATGCAATATAGGAAACAAAAACTTTATCCTTCCACCATCACCACCAAAGCCACACATACAACGTAATCTGCCTCTTCACTCTGGTGATTATTTTCCTGTGCTGTCTTTTCAATAAAGTTTTTACCTATGCCTAAATCTTCAACTGTTTCACATATATTATCCTGTGGCAGTTTTAATCGTCTTAGGTCTTATGCTAATGCCTCTTATGTGGTTTGAATTTGTTTTGTGCAGAGTAATAAAGTTGTAGTTAAATTTTTGTACAAGCTTTACAAGCACCGTCTGTTGATGAGATTGTAATCATTAGTTGAAAACTAACTTTATGTAACTGGGTTTATTTGGAGGAGATGTATTAAATTTCATTCATCTACGTAGCTATTTTTGTTATGTGGCTTTATGGTATAATTTAAATCATGTATTGTGATACCTCTACTATTGCCTTTTCCGCTAACACTGCTGCTATTCAGGAGGGTCTTTTGTGCTTCCATAAAAAATTTAGAATCATCATTTTTAATTCTGTGAAGAATTTATTGAATTTTTTACAGTGATTATGTTAAACCAGTAGGTCACTTTTAGTCTTATCATTTTTAAAAAAATTATTTCTGTTAATCAATTAACATATGGGGTCTTTCCATCTTCTGGTGTCTTCTTAAATTTCTTTCTTAAGTGTTATAAAGTTTTAATTATTGAGGTGTCTACCCTCCATTGATAAGTTTTTTTCCCCTAAGTATTGTTTTAACTGTCGTAAACGTTTATTTTTCCTAATCCCTTTCTAAGCAAGTTCATTTTGCCATATAAGGTAGTTTTGATTTACATATGTTAATTTTGTATCTTTCTACTTTGATGAAAGATTATATCATGTCTGAGAGTTTTCTTGTCAAATAATTAGAACTTTTACTTATGGTTATGTCGTGTACAAAAAGACTACATTTAGACTTTTATTCTTTCATACTTGTATCCCTTTTTTTTTTTCTTGTCTTGCACCAGCTAAGAATTTAAAACTATATTATAAAAGAATGCTGAGAGTAGACACTTTTGTCTGGTCAGTGAAAGTGATCCAGGTTCTCCTCATTTAGTATAATGTTTGGTATATATATATATATAACATACCCTTTAAAACATTGGGATGTTTCTTCTAGTCACGGATTTTATCTCAAAGTAACATTAAACTTTGTCAGACTTTATATGTTTAGATTGTCATGCACTTTCTAGTTTCATGTCTACTCATGTGTTGTATTACATTTATTGATATGTATTTGTTGAATCAGCATTGCATGCCTTGGAGAGAATGAACTTAGTCATTATGCATGATTTTCTTGATAGATTCCATTTACCAAAGCTGAATCAAAATCAGGTAAATAAATTAAATAGTCCTATATCCTCGAAGGAAATAGAAGCAGGCATCAAAAGTCTCCAATCCAAAAAAAAAAAAAAAGGCCCAGATGGTTTGAGTGCAGAATTCTACCAGACCCTCAAAGAAGAGCTAGCACCAATACTGTTCCAAAGTATTCCACGAAATAGAAACAGAAGGAACATTACCAACCTTATTTTATGAGGCCACAGTCACCTTGATACCTAGACCACACAAAAACCAAACAAAGAAAAAGAACTTCAGACCAATCTCGCTTATGAACATTGACGCAAAAATACACAATAAAATACTCACAAACCAAATCCAAGAACACATTAAAGATGTCATCCACCATGACCAAGTAGGCTTCATCCCAGGCATGCAGGAGTGGTTCAACATACAAAAAACCATCAGTGTAATCCACCATATAAACAGAGAGAAGAAAACCACATAACCACATGATCATCACCTTAGATGCCAAACAAACAAACAAACAAACAAATGACAAAAATTCAATACCAGTTTATGTCTAAGTTTTGGAAAGATCAGGGATATAAGGCACATACCTAAACATAGTAAAAGCAATATACAGCTAGCCTATAACCAACATCGAACTAAATGGAGAGAAACTTAAATCAATCCCACTGAAGTCAGGGACAAGGAAAGGTTGCTCACTCCCTACCTTTTTAACATAGTTCTTGTAGTCCTAGCTAGAGCAATAAGACAACTAAAGGAGATCAAGGGGATACAAATTGGAAGGGAAGAAACCAAAGTATCACTATTCGCAGATGATAGGATAGTTAGTATACATGAGTGACCCCAAAAATTCAATCAGAGAACTCCTTCAGCTGACAAACACCTTCAGCAAAGTGGCTGGACACAAAGTTAAGTCAAAAAACTCTAAAGCCCTCCTGTATACAAAAGACAAACAGGCCTTGAGAAAGAAATTAGGGAAACAACACCCTTCACAATAGTCATAAATAACATAAAGTACCTTGGTGTAACTTTAACCAAGCAAGTGAAAGTCCTGTATGAAAAAACATCAAGTCTCTGAAGAAAGAACCTGAAAAAGATATCAGAAAATGGAAAGATCTCCCATGCTCATGGATCAATATTATTAACATAGTGAAAATGGCTATTCCACCAAAAGCAATCTACAGATTCAATGAAATTCCCATCAAAATACCAACACAATTTTTTTACAGACCTTAAAAAAACACTTCTCAATTTCATATGTTAAAACAAAGTACTCAGAATTACTAAAACAATCCTGTACGATAAAAAAAATCTTCTGGAGTTATCTCCATCCCTGATCTCAAGCTGTACTATAGAGCAACAGTAAAAAAGTACTGACAAAGAAAGAGGCTGGTGGATCAATGGAACCAGATAGAAGACCCAGAAATGAACCTACATACCTATGGATACTTGATTTTTTGACAAAGAAGCAAAAACCATACAATGGAAAAAAAAAGACAGCATCTTCAACACATGGTGCTGGTCTAACTGGATGGCTATATGTAACAATGCAAACAGACCCATATTTATCATCGTGCACAAAATTAAAGTCCAAGTGGATCAAAGACCCCAACATAAAACCAGATACACTAAACCGGCTAGAAGAAAAAGTGGGGAAGAGCCTTGAATTCATTGGCACAGGAGACAACTTCCTGAACAGAACACCAACAGCACAGGCTCTAAGATCAACAATCAACACATGGGACCTCATGAAACTGAAAATCTTCTGTAAAGCAAAGGACACTGTCATCAGAACAAATGACAGCCTACAAACTGGGAAAGGATCTTCATCAGCCCTATATCTGACAGAAGGCTAATTCTAGAATATATAAAGAATTTAACAAATTAAACACCTACAAACCAAGTAATCCAATTAAAATTGGGGTACAGAGCTAACCAGAGAATTCTCAACAGAGGAATATCAAATGGCAGAGAAACATTTAAAGAAATGCTCAACATCCTTAGTCATCAGGGAGATGCAAATCAAAATGACCCTGGTATTTCACCTTATACCCATCAGAATGACTAAGATAAAAAACTCAAGGGATGATACATGCTGGAGATGATGTAGAAAAGGGGAACCCTCCTCCATTGCTGTTGGGAATGTAAACTTGTACAACCACTTTGGAAATCAACCTGGTGCTTTCTCAGACAATTAGAAATACTGCTATCTCAAGATCCAGCTATACCAATCCTAGGCATACATCCAAAATATGCTCAAGTATACAACAAGGAAATTTGCTGAACCATGTTTGTAGCAGCTTTATCCGTAATAGTCAGAATCTGGAAACATCCTAGATGTCTCTCAACAGAGGAATGGAGATAGAAAGTGTGGTACATTTACACAATGGAATGCTACTCAGCAATTAAAAACAAGGAAATCATGAAATTTACAGGCAAATGGTGGGAACTAGAAAAGATCAACTTGAGTGAGTTATCTCAAAAGCAAAAAGAAACACACAGTATATACTCACTTATAGGTGGATATTAGACTTATAATACAGGATAAACATAATAAAATCCATACACCTAAAAAAAACTAAACAAGAAGGAGGATCCTTGGTAAGATGATTAGTCCTCATTCAGAAAGGCAACGGGACAAAAACTGAAAGAGGGAGAAAACAGGGAACAGGACAGGAGCCTTTGATACCAGAAGGCTATCAAAGCGGATGCTGAGATTCATAGTCAAACTTTGGGCAGAGTGTAGGGAATTTTAAGAAAGAAGGGAGAGCTAGAAAGACCTGGAGGGGACAGGAATTCCACAAAGAGAGCAACAGAACCAAAAATTCTGGGCAAAGGAATCTTCTCTAAGACTGACACTCCAACCTAGGACCATGCATGGAGATAAGCTAGAACCCCTGCTCAGATATAGCCCATGGCAGTTCAGTCTCCAAGTGGGTTCCCTAACATTGGGAACAGGGACTGTCTCTGACATGAACTCAGTGACTGTTTCTTTGACTACCAACCCCTGAGCAGGGAGCAGCCTTACCAGGCCACAGAGTAAGACAATGCAGCCAGTCCTGATGAGACCTGATAGGCTAAGGTCAGAGGGAAGGGGAGGAGGACCTCCCTATCAGTGGACTGTAGGAAGGGCAGAGGAGAAGAAGAGGGAGGGAGGTTGGGATTGGAAGGGGATGAGGGAGGGAGCTAGATGGGATACAAAGTGAATAAACTAATTGACAAAAATTAAATTAATTAAAAGATAAATAAATTTTAAAAAGAAAAAAAGAAATATTAAAAAAAATCAACATCACTAGTCCTCAGGGAGTGGGAATTAAAACTGCTCTGGCTTATAGTACCAGGCATGGTGCTTTGTCCTGTATTTTGTCACTGCAACAAAGTGCATGTGTGTAATGATGATATGTTAAGACAGTGTAATGGCATACATGTGTCACAAAAGAAGTGGAGGAGCATTTTTTTGTAGTAGAAAGGGGACCAGCAAAACAGAGGGTTAAGGGAGTTGGGAGAGGGCACTGGGGAAAGGAATAGTAGAGAGTAAATAATAAGGACCCATATGTGTACATGTATGAAGGTGTTATAAAGATATTTGCTATTACATATAATTAATAATATTAATAAAAATCCCCACAATATACACTTAGTAGCATTTGATATTAAGGAAATATAAAACCACACTAAAGTCTGATATCATCCTATAGTACTAAAACCATTACAACAAGATGGATAATATCAGGTATTGCCCAGGGCATAGCAAAACTGAAATTCTCATGCCATTTAGTAATGTAAAATGGTACAGCCAGTTGGAAAAAAAAATCAGTTACTCAGATGTGGATTATAGTCTTAGGCATGAATTTTGTGCTGGTTGATTTTCTGTTGTGACAAAACAGAGAGATAAAGATGAACAATTCATTTTGGCGTTAGTCCATGGTCACTTGGCCCACTGTACTGCATCTTTTCTTGGAAGCAGCTGGGCTCCAATTTCCCTTCTAGGACATACCCTCAACTGCATAACTTTTATCTATTAGGCTGTTCTACCCAAGAGTGAGACAGGCTGGTGACAAAGGCTTTACTATATGGGCCTTTGAGGGATATAAAAATCTAAATAATATGTAGTAATTCTGTACTTAATTACACTATGAGAAATAAAAACAAGTTTACACAAAACTTAGTAACCAAATATTCATACCATTATATGAGTATTGAAATGAAAGCAACCTAAAATACTTAAAAATTAATAGATAAATCAAAGGTGGCATTATCTGTAAGTGGGATACTATTTACTAATAAATATGAAGTAATGGCAATTTTCACAATAATGATGGGTATTAAAAAGATAAAGTGAAGCAAACTAATCACAAGACTAAAATATTATGATTCTATTAATAAGAAATAGAAGAACTGACAAGTATGCAAATACAAGAATGATTAATAGCTAAAAGCTGAGGTGTGAGGGTAGGATAAAACTGGAATCAAATGAAACATTATTTATGCTATTGAGACCAGATACTTTGAGGGTTGGTGAGAATGTTTTAAAATATACTGTGGCCATAGGCGTATGGTTTTATTTCTGAGTCTTCAATTCGATTCCATTGATCCTCCAGTCTGGTTCTATGCCAGTACTATGCCGTTTTTATTACTGTTGCTCCATAGGTCAACTTGAGATCAGGGCTGGAGATACCTCCATAAGTTGTTTTAATGTGACAGATTATGAGAGGCTTACAGTTTCTTTGGAAAGGTAAGGCACAAATGTACTCCAGTACGTATATAAAATTAAAATAAAAGAATTTCAGAAACCAGCAGAGCAGTTTATGACCAGTATAGAATTATTTGGCAGGGGGCTGGAGAGATGGCTCAGAGTTTTAGAGAACTGGCTGCTCTTCCAAAGGTCCTGAGTTTAATCCCAGCACTCACATGGTGGCTCACAACCATCTGTAATGAGATCCGGTGCCCTCTGCTGGTGTGCAGAATTATTTGGCAAAGAAATAGAATAGAAGTTAAGTCTAGAGAAGTTCCAAGGCAACAGAAAGAAGGAAGAGCTAGAAGAAGAAAGGGTATCTGTTATCTATTTTTCTGTATTTATCTGTCCGCTATGGCCTGTTTGTCTATCAATCATCTATACACTGATCTCATTAAGGTTAGGATGCTTATTCTTAAAATTTTGTTGGGGTTTAAGATATTTCAACATAGATATTTGATATTTCAACATAGTTTTAACAAAAGGTAAAGAGAAAGAGAGTGCTCAGACAAAGCATGGCTGAGGGTTTCTCAAAAAAATCTGAAGTTTTTGATTTATGTGTGTGCACATGCGAGTGTGCATGTGTGAGAGAGAGAGATATAGAGAGATAGAGAGATAGAGAGATAGATAGATAGATAGATAGATAGATAGATAGATAGATAGATAGATAGATAGA
>NW_026585895.1:33582380-33622569 GCF_907164565.1 Psammomys obesus
AGATAGATAGATAGATAGATAGATAGATAGATAGATAGATAGATAGAAGATAGAGACAGGCAGGCAGACAGGCAGACAGAAACAAGGTATTTTGCCCAGGCTGGCCTCAAATATTAAGAACTTCTTGTGTCAGCTGTTTGAGTGTTGGGATTAAAATTGTGTTCCAGTATACTGGAGATTTATTTAAGTACAGAACCTATTGAATATGCAGAAAATGTAAAGCATATTCTAGATGATTATCTTAAAATAGTTGCTTAATTAGTATAAACAAAATTTGACTCTTACAAACCACTCATATCCCTTCACTGCTAGATTCTGACAAGACTTTCTATATTTTCTTTAAGAACACTGACAAATTATAGTCAGATTGATGATACTAAATTAATCCTTTAATTCAGTTATTCCCAACCCCTACGGTTCACCTAGCACTAAGGAGTTCTTCTTGCTATGCCCTAGTCCTTGGACACCTATCATACTGTCCTAATAAGCCAGTTACTTCTGGGTGCATTTGTTTGTGTCTGTCACACAAAAATATCATTCTTGGGTGATGAATATTATTCACTCTAAATTTGAAGCAATCATTTTAGTTTTTAAGGTCTTAAACTTACATAATTATATACACTATGTCTGTGTCAGAATGAGAGGAAGGAAAGTCAATGGTTAGAAGTACTGGCTGGACTTCAGGGCCCTGGACCCACACAGCAGCTTATGATTTTCTAAAACTCCAATTCCAGGGGATCATAGTCTCTTTTGGCCTTTGTGGGCATGTATGAGGCAGGCAAAACAGCCCCACAGGTTAATGAATGTATGGTAAAGATGCTTTCACAAACTTGACAGTCATCAGACTCTACCACACAGAAAACCATTCTCTATATTCAGAAAAGACAGGGACTTTCCCATTATTTCAATATTCAATACAGGTCCTCATATTACCAATTGGTGCCTACTCAAACATCCCTGCTCGGAATGGAAGGCCTTTTTGAACCTTCATGTTAGAAGTTTTGTTCATCAAGTTTTACCTAAACATTAGATGGTATGAAAACTCATGTTTAGGGATTTGTAACCTATGGCTAAAATTCATGTAATGCACCTCACCTCAGAATCAATGCTGGTAAAGACAAAATTACACAGAGTGAGCAACATCGAAAAAAAAATCACCAAGGAGTAAGATTCAGAGGATATTCAATGGAGATTAATATGAATATCAAAGAACTGGAGAAGTTATTATAAAGTAAAGAAAAAAAATCCAACAACTTTGAGTCATATTTAATAAAAGGAACCTCTTGAAAAATCACGTTAAAATCATATATAATGGATATGTGTATAAATATGATACATTACTTCATACCATGCCATTAACTTTTCTTTTAGAAATTGCAAAAGAGAAAAACCGAAATACCAGTCTTTTGTGATTTTTTTCATGGCTGAAAAATTCCATTTTCTTTATCAGTTTCTCTGCTGTAGGATGCCTGTTTTGGTTTTGCTGCTGTGAAAAGGGATGGATTAAACACTGATGTGCTATGTTGTTTTTCACTTCCTGTCTGACTACCCAGGAGTGGTCCAGCTGATCCATGGAGTAGGTGTATCTCAGCTCTTTAGGGAACCTCCTCACTACTTCCATAAGGTCCCTCTAGTTTATATGCCACTGGCAGTGTACAGTGCTTCCCTTATGTGCATGTCCTTTCCCGTGTCTTTTGCTGTCTCTTTAGTAACTGCTATCCTGACTGAGGGAAGACTGAGGGAATCTCAGTGCACTTTCCATTTCTCTGAAAGCTTAGCGGAGTGAACACTTTTCTTCACGTGCTGAGATGTGTTTGTGTTTCATACACCCTTTCATTTCACTAGCCCATCTAGTGACTGTGTTGACTTCTAGTTTGAGTTCTTTTAATGCTATTAATCCTCTGTCAGATGTTGTCTTAGGTTACTTTTCTGTTTCTGTGATAAAGGCAACTTCTCAAACTAAACATGTAACTTGGAGCTCATGGCTGCAGAGGGTTAGAGTCTACGATAGTGGAGCAAAGGCATGGTGGCAGAATGTCTAGAAACTTACGTGTTAATCTGCTAGTTGAAAGCAGAAAGAGCAAGATGACGGCAATGGCACTAGCCTTTTAAAACCTGAAAGCTGTCCCCTAGAGACACACCTTCTCCAAAAAGATTCCACATAACTCTTCCCAAATAGCTCCATCAACTGGGAATCAAGTATTCAATCATATGAGTAGACATATAGATAGAAAAATTTCCTGCTATTCTGCAGCCAGTCTTTGACTTTGACTGACTCTTACTTTGGCTGTGCAGAGCCTTTTAATTTCATAAACCCACAGTTATCAAATTGTTGCCATTATTATCCCTGTGTAACTGGAGTCCTATTCAAAATATCCTTGCCTATGCCTACACCTTGAAGTGTTTTTGCTATTGTTTCATTTAATAGTTTCAGAATTTCAGGTCTTAGATTTGGTCTTTGCTACATTGGGAGTTGATTTTTGTGCAGTGTGAGAGACAAAGATTGAGTTTCTGTCATCTATATGCATACACCTAGATTTCCTAGCACCATTTGTTGAAGAAGCTATCTTTCCCCCAAGAAATTTCAACACCTTTGTCAAAAATTAGGTGATTGTAGCTATGTAGTCCTCTTGTCTTCTACATGTCTGTTTTTGTACCAGTGTCACGGTGTTTTTGCTATTATGACTGTAGTATAAATGAAACTAGGTATGGCAATTTTATAGCATTATTCTTTTTGTTCATGCTTATTATGGTTATCTGATATCTTTTGTATTTTCATATACACTTTAATGTTTTTTTTCTTTTTCTGTTTAGAATGACATTGGCACCTTAGTGGAAGATGCACTGAAGTCGCACATTTATTTTGGGAACTGTTCCTAATTCACGTTAATTGTTTCTATTAGTGAGCATGGGAGGTCTTTTTTTAGTGTCTTGTTTCATTTCTTTACACAGTGTGTAAACAAAATTGATTCTTTAAAATGTACAACTATATTTAGTGAATTCTTCTATAACACAGATGTAAACCTTAATTAAATGTGCTCATAAGCAAAGGATCCACAATTTTAATAGAGTGTTAAATATCCATTTTACATGACAGATGTAAATGCAATGTCCATTATCTTTGTTTATACTATAGATTTCAGTGTACAGAGTTTAGGGAGTAGGGTAAAGACATGATTAAAAAACATCTGAAAAAATATGGGCCTGCAAAGTGTGAAAGATTAAAATCAATGAGAAACTGTATGGTATTTCTGCATCTCAGGTTAGAGACTGAAATACAGAAGAAATATGGCCATAAACCTCATTACCTGTGCTGTGACATTTCTCAGTGATTAAAATTTTGTAGGTGTTATATATTAAAAGTCAAATAACATGTGTATAGAATAATCAATGTATAAAGTAAAAAAAAAATCAAGAAGCATTTATACAGTGATAAAATCAGTAAAAGCATGTCACCATAGTAAGAGAGTGTTCATTAATAACAGAAGAAATAATTTTATGCCAAGTACTTCAATTACTAAAACAAATGAGAGATTCAACATTTAATCAGAGCAATATGTTATAAATAAAACATTGTTGTTTAATTTGTTTACCTCAGAATAATGTAATAAAACAACTGGTTCCTGATCTTAAAGTTTACTGAAAGTTTAATTAAATTCTATTGCATTCTGAAGAATAATAAGAAAACTGAATGAAGTGGCTAGGTATAAACATGTAGTGAATTGGAGGGTAAATGCTGGGACTCTTGACAGCTAAGATATGATGTCATGGTCAGCTGTGTTTAGGTATTATCATTATGCAAAGAAAATCAGAGATTTGGATCTTAACCCAAAATTTCCTAAAATCTGTACACCTAAAGAACCTAAGCAAGGAGGACGCTGGCTAAGATGATCAATCCTCATTCAGAAATGCAAATGGGACAGACACTGGAAGAGGGAGAAAACAGGGAACAGGACAGGAGCCTACCTCTTTCAGAGGGCCCAGCAGGGTATCAAAGTAGATGCTGAGACTTATAGCCAAATTTTGGGCAGAGTGCAGGGAAAGAAAGGGGAGAAGGGGGAGAGAGAAAGACCAGGAGGGGAAAGGAGTTCCAAAAAGACAGCAACAGAACCAAAAGATCTGGGCCCAGGGATCTTTTCTGAGACTGATACTCCAACCAAGGACCATGCATAGAGATAATCTAGAACCCCTGTACAGATGAAGCCCATAGCAGCTCAGTGTTCAAGTGAGTTCCCTAGTAATGGGAACAGCGACTGTCTCTGAAATGAACTCAGTGGCTGGCTCTTTGATCACCTCCCCCTGAGGGGGAGCAGCCTTTCCTGTCCACAGACAATGAAGCCAGTCCTGATGAGACCTGATAGGAGTCAGAGGGAAGGGAAGGAGTACCTCCCCTATCAGTGGACTTGGGGAGGGGCATGGGAGGAGTTGAGGGACAGGACGAGGGAAGGGGCTACAGCTGGGATACAAAGTGAATAAACTGTAATTAATAAAAAAATAAATCAGTAAATTACAGGAGGAAATGGTTTGCAAATTTCTGTTATAGTTATATAAGGTTTATATTTACAGTAAAGAAAATGTTTAAAATATTTCAACACAATTTTCTTGTGTGTTATACAGCACTTTCCTCTGACATAAAACATTCCATCTTGGAAAAGAAATTCCTTATGACTCAGAATGTTTAAAGGGAGGCTCATTAAGACCTAGGAAGTAAACAATCCAAAAGCTTCAGGAAATCTGTTTCCCAGAAATTGAACATGTATAGCATGCCCACTTTCCCAAAAATGTATATAAGCAGCAAAACTGCTGAGAGACATGGTCAGACAAGCTAACTACTCTGAGGCTCAGACCAACTGAGCTGCCTCGGAAATCGATTTCCAACCTGCTGAGCTGACCGTAAGATCCACAGAACACTTCAAGTTTCCAGCTTTCGTAGTATCTCACCCATGCTGTGACGGGCTTCTGGTGGCTGTTGTTGAGCCACCCATATTCCTGCAGGTAACCTCTCATTGTTACCACTGTAACACCAGTGACACTCACTGGTTCACTAAGTTGAACTTTGTTGGCATCCTTCTGTTGGTCCATCACCAGTTCTACTGCTGACGAACAGATGTCTGTTCATGCTTCCCAGCAACAGTGTCACTCAACATTGTGGCAGTCCTCTCCACCATTCTTCTCAGTAACTTTCCAAATGATGATGAAGAAGTGTAAGAGAGATCTCATCAGCTTTGATTTCCAAATGGTTTGACACTATGTACAAAACAGGATAGAAACGAGAAGCTACCCGTGTAACAGAATCCATAGCATTTAATGAAGAACAGGTGCCACCCTTACAGTTTACAGCCGAAAAGAGTGCACTGAGATTAATTCAGTTACCTCTCAACTATCCAGAGTGACAGAGCGCTGGAAACCATTCTGTGCATTTGCTACAGAAGCAGATGGCAAAACTAGCTGCTTTAAAGTGTGATCAAGTGTGAAGTCTCTGCTTAGTATTTATTTTTCTTTTAAGCCTCCGATTTTAGGCTGAAGCAACTTTAATCACGGCAAGAACCAGACAGCTGCTGTAGCCCTATCCAACTGCTTATGTATCTTTGGTGGGAATATTCACAATAAAATACACAGCAACATGAAAATGAATTTATCTTTTACCAAGGTTATGAGGAATGTCACTCATTTTATATCTCAAGTTTAGAGTGGATATACAACATTAACAGACAACCACTAACTAATTTCTATAAATGTCTAAAATGAATTAATATTTTAGATTGTGATTATGGTGATAGTTCTAAAGTCTGTAAGAGTGTAAAAATTCATTGAGTTATTACTTACAAATGAAGAAAATGTCATACCAAACAATTAAATAGAAAAATCCTAAATATGTGGGCACATATTTGAGTCCAGCATTTATATAATGAGGCATTATCTTAAAATAACTAATCATAAACAAGGAAGAAAAAAATGAAGGATAAAAAGCAAATTAACCTCACAAGAGTTTGATCATTCTATGGTCATACCCATACATAAGTAGCAGTAGAAACAATTTACAACTATCATGTCACATAACTTCATAATCACTCATTTGGCATAAGAAATAGTTTATATTTTTACAAACAAAACACTAAGAGGAAACTCCTGGGACTCTATGGGGTAACCCTAGCTGAGACTCCTAGCAGTGGTAGATAGGGAGCCTGATGTTGCCACCTCCTGTAGCCAGGTGGGACTTCCAGTGGAGGGAGGTGGACACCAACCCACCCACAAAACCTTCCACCAAAAATATGTCTCACCTACAAGAATTGTAGGGATAAAGATGGTGCCGAGATTGAGATAATGGCAAATCAATGACTGGCTCAACATAAGACCCACGTCATGGGAGAGAGCCAACCCCTGACAATATTAATGATGATCCACTATGATTGCAAACAGGAGCCTAGCTTAGCTGTCATCTGAGAGTCTTCATCCAGCAGCTGATGGAAATAGATGCAGAGACCCTCAGCAAAACAATAGGTGGAGTTAGGGGAGTGGAGCTAGGGGAGTTTTATAGAAGAGTATGGGGAAGAACTGAGGGACCCAGAGGAGTCAAGGACACCACAAAACCTACAGAATTAACTAATGTGGGTCCATGGAGCTCACAGAGACTGAACCACCAACCAAACAGCATGCATGGGCTGGACCTAGAGCTTCTTACACATATGTAGCAGATGTGTAGCTTGCTTATCTTGTGGCTTCTCTGACAATGGGAGTAGAGGCTGTCTCTGACTCTGTGGCCTGCCACTGGATCCCTTTCCTGAAGCTGGGCTCCCTAAGTGGGAGAGGATGTGCTTAGTCTTTCTGTGGCTTAATCTGTGACTTGATGTGCCCAGGGAGGTTGGTACCTATGAGGGGTCCCTTTTTCTAAGAAGGGGTGAGGGAAAGGGCTGTGAGGGTGGGACTGGTAGGAGAGAAGGGAGGGGCTGTAAAAAATTAACGAAAAAAAAAATCAAAAGAGCAGTTACAGTTTAGTTCTTAAAAGTATTCATCCCAGTCTACTAAAGGTATGTGATAATAATTTTATATGAACAAGAAGGAAATGGCTATGAAACTCACTTCTGGGCTGAAAGTAGGTTTCTTAACATTTTTGTTTCAAATTGCTAACAACTAAGTATTAGATGATGTGGCTGAAAGAACAAAGGATTCTAATACTTTGGTCTCAGAAGTTAAACTGTCAAATGGAAGAACCAGATAATGTACTTCTTCTGCCTTGCCACCCCCTAAAACCTCTTCTTACTACTCTCACTGAGGATGGTCCCTCATTTCCCAAAGTGCAAAGTAGAGATCCAACAGACTTTCTTATCAGCTCTATGAAGCTACCTTATGGACTGATGGCAAGCAGTCACAGTCTACATATGCAGTGAGTCACAGCTGATCTGTCCTCACACCATATTTCATTTATTGTTTACAAGTATGCCAGTTATGTGACTATCGTCAAAAATTATATGATTAATAAAATAAACTAACATTCAGAGACTGATGAGTGGGTAAGATCCTATAGCCCATCAGGACAGAAGTCAAATTCCAACAGCTGTTCTAATCCTATATTCAAATAATTTTCTGTTGTGGTACAGTTCACCTGAAGTAAATCTACAGCTGGGTAAGAAGAGGTAGCTAAAGAGCACCGTCTCCGGTAAGGGTGGTAATGTTGCTATGTGTGCAAGGTAGCTGAAGAGCACTGTCTCTGGTAAGGGCGGTAATGTTGCTATGTGTGCATTTGCTTACATATGTGTACACGTCTGTGAAACTTAAGTCAACCTTAGGTGCCATTTCTGAAAGCTGTATTTGCTGGTTCTGGATACAGGGTTTCTAACTGGGACCTGGGACGTGGTGATTAGGCTAGTCTGGATGGTCCGAGAACTCAGAACTGAGGTTATGGGCCTGGACTGCCAAATTCATGCGAGTGCTGGACATTAATCTGGGGAACTTTTTTGTAATCTGAGTTAAATCCCAGTCTCAAGTGTAGCTAAGTCTTTTTATTCTGTGAAAATTTCACACATGTGCACGTGAGCATATGAAATCATACCTACCATTCTTTACCTTTTTCTAGCTCCTTTCCCAACATTTTCCAGTGTGTCTTTTCTCAACTTCATGTTCTATTTGTAAAACCAAACCAAACCAAACCAAACAACAACAAAAATAAGCTCCTGAGTCCATATGTACATAGGTAATGGGGTCATAACCCACTGGAAATGGGCCTTGACCACTGCTTATACACACCAAAAGGGGTGATTTGCTTTCTCTTAGCAGCCATAGTTCCACAGCACAAGTGGAGGAGTAGGAGCCAGTCAAGGGCATGGGTTAAGTATTAAAAGTTAGTTTACAATAAAAAGAACATCCAGTAGTGAAAACTGCCTTTGAAGATAATTTATATAACAAATAAAATATGGAACATACTATGTCTACATATAGTTAACAACCCCAATAATATTTAATTTCAAAGTACAAATTAATTTGCCAAATATACTAGGGTAAAAACTTAAATTTACTTATATTCTTCATGTATTTCATGATAGAGTGACTATAGGTGAAAACATACCCACACATATGTACTCACATACATATACCTACACACATATATACAAAGCCATTTTTAAAAGATTATTATGTATTTATTTCTCTAGGTTCATTTAATATTTCTTTTTTATAATTTTTATTTTTTTTTAAATATTAATCACAGGTTATTTACTTTGTATCCCAGCCAAAGCCCTCTTCCTCACTCCCTCCCAACCCCACCCTCCCTCCCTCATCTCCTCCCATGCCCCTTTCCAAGTCCACTGACAGGGGAGGTCCTCCTCCCCTTCCTTCGGACCCTAGCTTATCAGGTATCTCCAGGTCTGGTTGCAATGTCCTCCTCTGTGGCCTGGTAAGGCTGCTCAATTTCAATGTTTAATTACACTATATGAGTTACAATATATGCTGGTGCTTTATATTTACTATATTAGTCCTTTAAAAATTTCCATGAGGTTGATAAACTTTTCTACAAACAAACGAGAAAACAAAGACTTAAAAAAGTTGAAGCTTCCAGGAATATAGTATTAGTGTCATCAGATTTTAAATCTATACAGTTTGAGTCTACTAGTCAGGTCTCAGATTATAAATTAGTATGCATATATCTATTGTGATTTGCTTACCAGGACATTTTATGGGGCAGCAGACCAGGTTTGACAAAAGATTGAGACCCTAATTTCCAAATCCTAATGTGGAAACTATATGGATAGTACTTTTGGTCACAATGTTATTTGAAGTGTATATTTTCTGATACAGATACTTAACAACCATGGATAAAGTACAAATTAAAAAGCTAAGAGATTTCCAAAAACATAACAAAAATTACAGGATAAAGCCAGTTAAACATGGGGGACTATTACAGCAATGCTAGTACTGTGGAGCCTGAAATAGGAAGACTATGAATTAGTTGAGTTCTAAGGCTCGCCTATACCTCGTAAGGCTGCACTAAAAATAGAAACTGCCATGTCACACATCATAAATACGTGGGCCAGTCTTATAGAGCATGAAATTGCACTCAGATGTGAGTTCCCAAACTCTAAAGCAGAATGAGAAAGAACCTTTTAGAGTTAATTAACCCTTACATAAAATGCCTAGGACCTAAAATCAAGGCCAATGAATCCACCGACTCAGGAAACAGATATAAAAATAGAACAAACCCGTAACTGAATTTCTAAAGCATCAAGGAAGACTAAAGCTATGAAAGTAAAGATACAACAAAGGGAAGTATCTGTAACTTAGAAAAAGGAAACATAAAAATAAGGTAGAAATGTACATAGAGCAAAACAATCTATCTTTTTTTGATGTTGTTGTTGTTTTTGAGACAGGGTTTCTCTGTGTAGCCCTGTGACTGTCCTTGAACTTAGAGATTCACCTGCTTCTGCATCCAGGGTGCTGGGATTAAAGGCATGCACCACAACCTCCTAGCTCAGAAAATACCTTAAAATACAACCTTACTTAGATCCATAAAAAGAAAGAAATAACACCCATGTAAAATAACAAGAAATTGTATAACAGACCAATAAAAAAATATAAGAACAGTCATATAAAAAAATCACAGCAAGATTATCAGAAATAAACATAAAAAAAAGAACCTTACTGGGAAATACAAATTATATAATGGATATGGTAGGAAACACCATTAATAAAGTGGAAAACAGGACTAAGATGGGAAGAAAACTGAAGTAGCCACTGAAGTAAAAGTGACTGGAGGGCTTAATACTTCACATCAAAGTTGAAAAAGAATATAGAAGTTGTGTTGTCTTAGCAATACTTGAGCAGATAGGACCTAAGGTATTTCCATAATCAAAGATCAGTGACACACTTCAGACTGAAAGTTCCATTAACAAAGCCAGAAAAAGATACAAGAAGTTATTTATACTCCAAGCCACCTCAACTGACACAATTACTAAAACATGTCTCTTTCTATATGTGATTGGGTCTGTATCTAGAAAACTCAGACAATTAGTATAAAAATTAAATTTGAATCCGAGACAACTGTTATATGGGGGAAAGTGGCATTTATAATATGGGAATGCCAATACGCTGAAATCGGCCTTAATAGACTGAACAGCATATGGACAAAACTGAATAAAAATTCACTAACACAAAATATTTGCATTCACAAACACAGACACACAGGGACACATGGACACATTTGCATACACACACACACACACACACACATAAATACATCCACACAAAATAGAAATTATATGGCTCAAGTTCTTAAGAAAATAGATCTCAACAAGAAAACTGATAAGCCTTTCTTTTGGAACCTGTACACTCATGTACCAAAACTATAGGGAATTCTTTCAAGCACACATACAAGATTACACCTTCATACATGTATAAGGATCAAGATCAGGCAAATGGTGGAAACCAGAAAAGATCATTCTGAGTGAGGAGACCCAGAAGCAGTAAGACACACACGGTATATACTCACTTATAAGTGGATATTAGTCATATAATATAGGATGAACATACTAAAATCTATACTCCTAAAGAAGCTAAACAAGAAGGAGGACCCTAGGGCAGTTGCTCAATCCTCACTTAAAAAGCAAATGGGATAGACATCAGAAGTTGGAGAAGACAGGGAACAGGACAGGAGCCCACCACAGGGGGCCTCTGAAAGACTCTACACAGTAGGGTATCAAAGCAGATGCTGAGACTCACAGTTAAACTTTGGGCAGAGTGCTGGGAATCTTTAGAAAGGGGAGAAAGAAAGACCTGGAGGGGACAGGAAAGCAAGGAGAGCAACAGAACCAAAAAATCTGGGCCCAAGGACCATGCACGGTGATAACCTAGACCCCCTGCTCAGATGTAGCCCATGGTAGCTCCAAGTAGGTTTCATAGTAAGGGGAGCAGTGGCTGTCTCTCACATGACTCAGGGGCTGGCTCTTTGATCACCTCCCCCTGAATGGGGAGCAGCCTTACCAGGCCACAGAGGAAGACAATGCAGCCAGTCCTGATGAGACCTGATAGGCTAGGGTCAGAGTGAAGGGGAAGAGGACTACCCCTATCAGTGGACTGAGGGAGGGGCAAGGGAGCAGAAGAGTTAGTGAAGGTAGGATTGGGAGGGGACAAGGAAGAGATCTACAGCTGGGATACAAAGTGAATAAATTGTAATTAAAAAAAAAAAAGAGGAATTAGGATCAGAAAACCAGACTCTGATTATAATGATCTAATGATTTACACAATATATATATATATATATATTAAATTATTTATTTTTTATTTTTGTATTTTATTTTTTTCTTATCAGTTACATTTTATTAACTCTGTACCCCAGCCGTGTCCCGATCCCTCATTCCCTCCCAGTCCCTCCCTCCCTCCCTCCCTCCCTCCTCTCCACCGCGCCCCTTGCCAAGTCCACTGATGGGGGGACCTCCTCCCCATTCATCTGATCCTGTTTTATCAGGTATCTTCAGGACTGGCTGCAAAGCTCTCCTCTGTGGCCTAACAGGACTACTCCTCCCTTGGGGGGTGGGGAGGCCAAAGAGCCAGTCATTGAGTTCCTGTTAGAAATAGTCCTTGTTCCCCTCACTATGGGAAACCAATTGGTTACTGAGCTACCACAGGCTACATCTGAGCAGAGGTTCTAGGTTACATTCATACATGGTCCTTGGTTGCATGTCAGTCTCAGAAAAGACCCTGTGCCCAGATATCTTTGGTCCTTGTAGAGCTCCTATCCTTTCTCCATCAGACTAACTTCCCTTCTTTCTTATGATTCCCTGTACTCTGCCAAAGGTTTGGTCATGAGTCTTTGCTTTGAAAACACTGCTAGTTAGAGTCTTTCCAATGCGCTCAGTAGACTCCTGTCATACGTTCAATGCACATCCCATCTGTCATTCTAAACGAGGATTGATCATCTTACCCCATGTCCACTCTCTTCATTATCTTTTATAGGTGTACAGATTTCATTATTTTTATTATATCTTATAGGTCTATATAAGTGAGTATAAACCGTGTTTGTCTTTCTCCTTCTGGGATATTTCACTCAGGATGATCTTTTCTAGGTCCCACCATTTGCTTGCAAATTTCATGATTTCCTCCTTTTTGATTGCTGAGTAGTATTCCATGATTTACACAATATTATAAATGGATTTAAAATGTTAAGTGACAGAAGGCTACAAGTATGGTTATATTTATATAACACTATGGAAAGGAATTACTACAGGGAAAGAAAATGAGTCAAGGGTTGTCAGGGACTGACAAGACTAGGAAGACTGACTGAGTATAAATGAACATGAAAGGATTTTTGAGGTTGAGAAAAGTTCCAGTTCATGACTATGATAGAGAACAAATGAGTGTGTACACATGCCAAAACTAAAATATATACATTAAGATGGTATTTTTTTACTTCCTATCAATAAGTCTTAATTAACCTGTTTAAAAATTCAATAAATAATGAATTAAATTAAAAAACAAGTGCACTATCTCAAATGAACTTATCTAATAAATGAAAAAAAAAAAGAGAAAAAATACAGAAGAGGAGGAGAATGATGAACATAAAACTAAGGACCATTCTTCAGCAAGACTGAAGAACAACATTTTAAATGAAAAGGGGAAATAATCTCTAAAAGATTATATAAAAAGATGGCATTAAACATGTTAAGACATAGTTTTCAAAAGAAAATTAAAAAATCTACTAACGCACACAGGCACATGTGTGTGTCCTCATCAAAACCAGAAACTATACAAATCAAATTCCTAATAGATTTCAACAAGAAAACTGATAGGGTTTTCTAACAACTAAATGTAAATTCCTGTACCAAACACACACATGAATATATTTAGTTATATGTATACATATGTGCCTATTTTTATGTTTTTCATTTTTTTTTGCAAAGGGTTTCACTCTGTATTCCTGGCCTGCTATTCTCTATAAAGGCCAGGCTGTCCTAGAATTCAGAGATTTACTTGCCTCTGCCTAGCAAGTGCTAGAACTAAAGACATGTGCCACTATGTCCCATCTTACATGTTTATGCTTAGACTTTCTTTGGCAAAACTCAAATTAAAGGACAAGATCTACAGTATTTCACAGTATCACATAATAAAGATCAGACTTTAATGATCTGTATTTGTCCTGAACTTTCACTAAAAAATGCTCCCACAACTCTCCAAATCTTTAAATACTCAGCTCCCATGATTCCTAGTAACTGCTTCTCAGTTGTTGTAACAATATGGTTAGTGTTCACCGAACTAGACCATATACGCTGTAGCCTCTGCAATGCAACCCTCTGTAAGTACCATGGGGGGAAACCGAGAATCACTCTTTAAGTTAAGGTTGAAGAAACAAATGTTTGATCGCTGAAGTTACTGCTTCAAAAGTACTGTAATTGGCTATGTTGAACCTATAGAAAAACAAAACAATTTTTCTTCCATTCTGTATTTAAATTTTCTTTTGTTTCATTTTATTTATTTTTTTTACAATTTTCATTTTAATTTTTATCAATTACACTTTATTCACTTTGTATCCACCTGTAAGCCCCTCACTCCTCCAGTCCCAATCCCACCTACCCTCCCCCTTCTCCATGCATGCCCCTCCCCAAGTCCATTGATAGGGGATCTTCCTCTCCTTCCTTCTGATCCTAGTCTATCAGATCTCATCAGGAGTGGCTGCATTGTCTTCCTCTGTGGCCTGGTAAGCTGCTCCCCCCTCAGGGGGAGGTGATCAAAGAGCAGGCCAATCAATTCATGTCAGAGGCAGTCCCTGTTCCCATTACTATGGAACCCACTTGGACACTGAACTGCCATGGGCTACATCTGTGCAGGGGTTCTAGGTTATCTCCATGCATGGTACTTGGCTGGAGTATGAGCCTCAGGAAAGACCCCTGTGCTCACATTTTTTGGATTCTGTTGCTCTCCTTGTGGAGCTCCTGTCCTCTCCAGATCTTACTATTTCCCACTTCTTTCATAAGATTCCATGTACACTGCCCAACAGTTGGCCATAAGTCTCAGCATCTGCTTTGATAGTCTGCAGGGCAGAGCCTTTCAAAGGCCCTCTGTGGCAGGCTCCTAACTTTTTTCCTGTTTTCTTCTTCTTCTTATGTCCATCCTCTTTGCCTTCTGGGATGGGGATTGAGCACTATAGCCAGAGTCCTCCCTCTTGATTAGTTTCTTTAGGTGTACAGATTTTAGTAGGTTTATCCTATATTATATGTCTATATGAGTGAGTATATACCATGTGTGTCTTTCTGCTTTTGGGATAGCTCACTCAAGACAGGGTTTCTCTGTATAGCCTTGGCTGTCCTGTATTCACTTTGTAGAGCAGGCTGGCCTTGAACTCACAGAGCTGTCTCTACCTCCCCAAATGCAAGGATTATCGGCATGTGCCAATGTGGCTGACTCTATATGTATTTAAAATTTCAATAATACAATTTTTAATGAAAATTCTGAAACCCTGATATTCTGTATATATAAACATATTCTTTAAGGATAAAAAGAAAATGTCTAAAAAAATTTAGCCATCAAATGTCTAAAAAGAAGATCATTCTGATAATTCATTCCAAAAAAATTCCCCTTGAAATAGATTTATGCCAAGAAAATGAAAGCCAACTACGAAAGTTCTGCATAGTATCTTAAAACTTTGTATAATTCTTTGGTGAAGAGAAAAGAAAAATGCTATAAAAAGATGTTATTCAAATAATTATAAAAACTATATACTAGAATATATATTATAGTATTCTATCAAGCTTCACTTTCTTGCATGTGTTAGCTGTTTTAAAGGATGTTAAAGAATATTTCTGGTGGTTTATCTTGGTTGTCAACTTGACACACCTGCAAAGGGGGACTCTCAACTGAGGAACTACCTGTATTATACTGGCCTGTGGACATGTCTGTGGGGCATTTACCTGATTGCTAATTGATAGAAGAGGGCCCAGGTCACTGTGGTCATGCCATTCCTGGGCAGGTGGGTCTGTGTTGTATAAGTAAGAAAGCTGAAAGTGAGCTCTTGGGAGCAATCCCTGGCTCCTGCCTCTGCTCTCACTTGATGTTCTGTACCCATGTCTCTCAATGATGGATTGTGTAAATAAACCCTTTCTGTCCTTCTGGTCAGTGGTTTATTGCAACAAATACAAACCAATGCAATATTCTTAGGGGACACATGTTGAAACATTTAGGGAAAAGTTAACAATCTCTGAAATTTATTCTCAGAAGGTCAGCCAAATAATGGCAAATAATGCACAAATAAGAAATTAACCTCATGAAATTTGCAGGCAAATGGATGGAACTAGAAAAAATCTTCCTGAGTCAGGTAATCTAGAAGCAGAAAGACACACATGGTATATACTCACTTATAAGCGGATATTACCCTCATAATATACGATAATCATACTAAAATCTATAGACCTAAAAAAAGCAAACAACAAGGAGGACCCTAGGGAGGATGCTTAATTCTCATTCAGAAGGGCAAATGGGATAGATACCAGGAGTGGTGGAAGACAAGAAACAGGATGGGAGCCTACTATAGAGGTCCTCTGAAAGGCTCCACCCAACAGGTATCAAAACAGATGCTGAGACTCACAATCCAACTTTGGGCAGAGTGCAGGGAGGAGGGGACAGGAGCTCCATAAGGAGATCAACAAAGCCTAAAACTCTGGGCCCAGGGTCCTGCAGAGACTGAAGCACCAACCAAGGACCATGCATGGAGAGGACCTAGAACCTCAGATGTAGGTGATAGGCAGCTCAGAGAACAGAGTCCAAGATGGTGGCGACCAGCTTGCACCATATCTGAGGAGCACAGATTCCAAAACTCTGATATGGGTGAGTGGAGGGGCAGCTGAAGCCAGACATTGACATTGAGGCTTTCTGAGCGAGATGGGACAACCTGAGCTGGGGCAGTTTGGATCCAGGTCAGCCGTGGATGTCTCTGGGGACTGAAAGTGGCGAACATTCAATCCCCCTGCACTTTCCCTTGCCCCAAGCATGGGCCTCCCTGTTTGGTGGAAACAGCAGTGGTTGCTCCAAACACAAGCCTCCATCCTCCCTGACTGAGATGGCAGAGACAGCAGCAGTGTGGACCTCCCAGGTCTGTGGCCGAGGCAGGCAGCAGCTAGACCAAGCAGGACCCTCCATTCTGGTTGACTGAGACAGAGGATGCTGTCCTGAGCAGGAGTCTCCTTGTTGTGTGACTGAGACAGCTGAGGGGGCTGCCCCAAGTACAGGTTTCCCTGCCTGGCGGCCAAACAGTGGACACCGCTCTCATTTGCCCCTGCGGGCCCAAACCTGAAAGGAGAGAACAGGGGGAACCCCTGTGCTTTCCAATTAGGCCTGCGAGTGAGCGAGTAAGTACGCCTTCAAGTGAGTGCATGCAGAGTCCCAGATCCAGGGTCCCTCTATGCTAGCAGACAGACATCAGACCCCTCCCGCCCACACCCACACTGTGGGCAACATAGGAATCCTTGGGACAGTATTCTCAACACTGAAGCCCCTGTTCTGTGGTTCTACCAGTGGAGGCCCAGCAAACAATTCCTGGAGCCCAGGCTGATATGAATACCAGGAGAACAATATGGCAGGCCTAAAGGCCACTGAGTTATTCATGGCACCTCCTGTGCAGGTGCATTACGCCTGAGAACCAGGCCAGCACCTCCACCTGAGCTTCAGCTCCACCCTTCCAGGCATCTACACGCTTTAGCACCCTGTCCTTCAAGGTACACTTCCACGCACACCCCAGCGCTTGCGTACATGCACCTGCAACCTTCCCCCCTTAGCTACAGCTGAAACACCAGCATCCACTCTTGAAACGGTGGAGCTCTCTCATTTTCCTGAAGAATACTCCAGACACCAGAGAAAGATGGACCTACAAAGTACAGACTCCAGGAACAAATAGGAAAGATTATGGACAAACAGATGGCTAGAGGTTGTCCTAAGAACACATCCAATAAAAATAAGGACATCATGGCTTTACTAGCAACGCCCCCCCCATCAATGTATATTCTAATTCATAGAAAACACAGGAAAATGATCTCAAATCTATGCTTATCCAGTTATTAGAGGCACATAAAAAGGAAACGAAAAAAGCTCTCAAAGAAATACAGGCAAATACAGCCAAACGAATAGATGACAAGCCAAGACATACAGAGAGGAAACAAACAAAGCTCTCAAAGAAATAAAGGCAAATACAGCCGAACAAATGGAGGCACATGTAGAGGCATACAGAGAGGAAATGAACAAAAACATAGAGGCCATCATGGAAAGACAGAAATCCACATTCAAACAGATGAAGGAAATGGTGTAAGACATGAAAACAGAATTAAAACCAACAAAGAAAACACAAACAGAGAAAACCGTGGAGCTGGAGAGCTTAGGGAAAAGATAAGGAAGCATCACCAAGAGAGAGAAGACATGGAAGAGAGAATCTTTGGCACTGAAGATACAATTGCAGAAATCAATGCATCTCTCAAAGAAAAAGTAAAATTGGAAAAGTTCCAAACAAAATATCCTAGAAATCATAGATTCCATGAAAAGTCAAAACCTAAGAATAGGAATAGATGAAAAAGAATATTCCAGGCTTCAAGGTCCAGAAAATATTTTCAAGAAAAACATAGAAGAAAATTTTCCTAACTTAAAGAAAGAGATGTCCATTAACATGCAAGAGGCCTTCAGAACACCAAATAGATTAGACCAGAAAAGAAACTCCTCAGATCACATAATAGTCAAAACACTACAGAACAAAGAAGACATATTAAAAGCAGCAAGGGAAAAATGCCAAGTAGCATGTAAAGGTAAACTTACCAGAATCATACCAGACTTCTCAACAGAAACTATGAAATCCAGAAGGGCTTGGAGAGATGTCATGCAGACTCTTAAGAGACCACAGATGCCAAAGACTACTATACCCAGCAAAGCTTTCAATCAACATAGATGGAGAAAACAAAATATTTCATGACAAAAGTAAATTTAAGCAATATCTACATAGCAACCCAGTCCTACAGAAGATACTAGAAGGAAAACTCCAATCTAATTAAATCAACTACACTCAAGAAAACACAGGATATAGATAACGTCACAACAAAAAATTAAAAGGCAACAAGCACTGAAACACAGTAATACCACCAACTCCACAATAAAAGGAACTCACCTTCATTGGTCACTATTAGCAATCAACATCAGTGGACTCAATGCTCCAATAAAGACACAGACTAACAAAATGTTTGTGGAATATTTTTCAAGCAAACGGACCCAGAAAACAAGCTGAGGTAGCTATCCTAATATCTAATAAAAGAGGCTTTCAAATAAAATTAATCAAAAAAGATGACGAGGGCTACTTCATTCTCATCAATGGAAAGATCCACCAGGAGGACATCACAATGCTGAACATCTATGCCCCAAACACAAGAATACCTACATTTGTAAATGAAACATCATTAAAGCTTAAATCACAATCCCCAAACCTTAATAGTGGGAGACTTCAACACTCCACCCTCACCAAGGGACAGATCATCTAGACAGAAACTAAATAGGAAAATAATGACACTTAGAGGACCTAAATCAAATGGACCAATAGATATCTACATAAGTTTTCACCCAAGCTCAAGAGTGTATCTTCTTTTCAGCACCTCACAGAATCTTCTCAAAAAACTGACCATATAGTCAGGCACAAAACAAGCCTCAACGGATACAAGAATATCAAAATAATCCCTCCTATACTATCAGACCACCATGGCCTAAAACTAGACCTCAGCATCAAGAGAAATAACAAAAAGTCTAATACACATGGAAACTAAACAAGTCTCTGCTCAATGACAGCTGGGTCATGGAGAGAATTAAAAAAGAAATAGAAACTTCCTAAAATTCAATGAAACGTAGGCACAATTTACCCAAACTTATGGGACACAATGAAAGCAGTCCCAAGAGGAAAGTTCATAGCACTAAGTGCCTCCAGAAAGAAGTTTGAGAGCTCTCATACTAGCAACTGAACGGCACACCTAAAAGCTCGAGGAAAAAAAAAAAAAAAACCAAAAACCAAAACAAAACAAAATAAAAAAACCCCCAAACAGACACACCCAAGAGGAGTAGAGGATTGGAAATAATCAAACTTAGAGCAGCTGAAATCTATGAATTAGAAACAAAGACAACAATTCAAAGACTCAATGATACCAAGAGCTGGTTCTTTGAGAAAATCAACAAGATAGACAAATCCTTAGCCAAACTAACTAAAAGGCAGAGAGAAACTATCCAAATCAGCAAAATCAGAAATGAAAAGGGAGACATAATGACAGAAACTGAGGAAATCCAATAAATCATTAGGTCTTACTAACAAAGCCTATATGCCACAAAATTTGAAAATCTAAATGAACATTTTTTTTCATAGATTCCATTTATTAAAATTAAATCAAAATCAGGTAAATAGATTATATAGTCCTATATCCCAAATGAAATAGAAGGAGTCATCAAAAGTCTCCCTTCCAACAAAAGCCCAGGGCCAGATGGTTTCAGCGCAGAATTCTACCAGACCTTCTAAGAAGAGCTAACTCCAATTCTCTTCAAACTAATTTACAAAATAGAAACCGAAGAAATATTACCAAACTCATTCTATGAAACCACAGTCACCTTGATACCTAAACCACACACAGACCCAGACCTATCTTTCTTATGAACATTGATGCAAAAATACCCAATAAAATACTGACAAACCAAATCCAAGAACACATAAACCATGACCAAGTAGGCTTCATCCCTGGCATGCAGGGGTGGTTCAATATACAGAAATCCATCAATGTAATCCACCATATAAACAAACTGAAGGAGAAAAACCCTATGATCATCTCCTTACATGCCAAAAAATCATCTGACAAAATCCAATACCCATTTATGTTTAAAGTCTTTAGACATATCAGGGATATAAGGCACATATCTAAACACAGTAAAGACAATCTACAGCAAGCCTATAGCCAACATCAAACTAAATGGAAAGAAATCAATCCCACTTAAATCAGGGACAAGGCAAGGCTGCCCACTCTCTCCATCTCTCTTCAACATAATCCTAGCTAGAGCAATAAGACAACTAAAGGAGATCAAGGGATACAAATTGGAAACGAAGAAGTCAAAGTATCACTATTTGCATGCGATATGCTGGTATACATGAGTGACCCCAAAAATTCAACCAGACAACTCCTTCAGCTGATAAACACTTTTAAAGTTTCTGGATACCAAATTAACTCAGAAACATCAGTAGTCCTCCTGTGTATGAAAGACAAAAGGGCTGAGAAAGAAATTAGGGAAACTATACCCTTCACAATAGCCTCTAATAACATAAAGTACTGATAATCCAACCAATGACCCTGCACGTAGATAAGCTAGAACCCCTGCATAGATGTAGCCCATGGCAGCTCAGTGTCTAAGTGGATTCCCTAGTAATGGGAACAGGGGCTGTCTCTGACATGAACTCAGTAGCTGGCTCTTTGATCACCTACCCCTGAAGGGGGAGCAACCTTACCAGGCCACAGTGCAAGACAGTGCAGCCAGTCCTGATAAGACCTGATAGGGTAGGGTCAGATATAAGGGGAGGAGGACCACCCCTATCAGTGGACTGGGGGAAGGGCATGGGAGAAGAAGAGGTACTAGGGACAGGATTGGGAGCGAATGAGGGAGGGGGCTACAGCTGGGATACAAAGTGAATAAATTATAATAAAACAAAACAACCCAGAGAATAATTCATAATTGAAAAGAATCATTAACTTATTTAGAATAATAAAAATGCTTTAAGTTATAAGTAGATGATTTCTGAAGAAAGTGTGGAGAAATTCTATTAAATTAGTAGAACCTGAATGAAGTAGATTATTTTAGGTCTCATCCATTCACTTAGAGGCCTGTGAAGGAATTTTGTCATTAGACTGCCCCAATCATGTCAGGCAATTCTGTTTAAACTCCCGTTATGTATACACCCATTGGTATGTTTTTATGGAGAATCTTGACTAAAATAGAAGACAGATACAGAAGGTCCAGGAAATAATAGCTAGAGTAGATACAAAGATAATGAAAGAAAATCAAAGAAATAGCAGAAATTTTCCTGAAAGGAAGGAAAAGTAAAATTTTAGAACAGAAAAACTTATTCAAATATAGTAAGAAAGCAACATACCTGTAGAAATTACAAATTGAATATCAGAAATGAATAGATTTGAGAGATTTATAAGGCAAAACTTGCAGAGGTCTCAGCAGAAAAATCATTGCATAATAGCAACAAAAAATGGACCTGATATTAGACTTCTATTACAGCATCAAATGACACAACACATAACAGAACATGCTCATTTTTTTAAAGGTAAAAATTTCTATAGAAAAACTTTAGGCCTATTCCAGTTTAAGCATTCACTTAAAATTTTTAGATTTATTTATTTCATTTTATATGTATGAGTGCTTTGTCTGCTTATATGTATGTATACCACATGCATGCCTGGTGACTATGGAGGTTTGAAGTAGATGCAGGATCCTCTAGAATTGGAGTTACAGATGGTTGTGAATCACCATGTACTTGCTGGAAACTGAACTTGGATCCTTTGCAAGAGTACCCGGTACTCTTAGTGGTGAGCCATGTTTGTAGCCTTCCAGACATTTACTTTTAAAGACAAGCGAGTACTGTAATCTTTGTCACTGTACCTTTTGTCCCTTGCAACCTTACTACTGTTTTTTTTTTTTTTTAGCAATATAACTTAATATGTAAAAAGGTCTCTTCATGAGTGTCAGCAATAAAACAAGAAGCTTCTCTGTTCTACCTAAGTTAACATGGCACTAAGGCAATACATGTTAAAAGAGCCATATGATAACAGTCAAGATTATTTCAACAAAAATGATGGTGAGCAAGAGGTAAGACAGGAAGAAACAAAGTCACTGCATATATATAAATATTATGAAACTTTATTCATGAAAATGATGTCCTATTAGGATAAGAAGATGATATACTTTCAGATGAGAACTCAGAAAAAAAAAAAATCAAAGAAACCTTACAGCTGTAGTAAAACATAGGAAGATGAAAGGATTCTTGAATACTGTTACGAAGATAGGTTTTGAGTGTCACAAGAACAACAAAAATTTTACATGAGGGTACTGTGTATGTTAATTAACTTCCTCTAGCCATATCATCATTTATACATACTTTTGAACATTTATACATTATAAATATATATAATTTTTTTGTCAATTTCTACAATAAAGGAAAAATGACAGTATTAATATACTTGTGAAGTGAAAACAAAATGTATTATACTCACAAACTGAATAATATTCATCAAAATGTGAAGTTATGTAATGAGGATATATATTTCATGAACTTTTATAGTACAACTAACAGCACTGGAATATAAATAGAAGCTATTTAAAATTAAAGAGAACATGAAAAGACAGAAATAATTGTTCTGGGGAGGTAATTTCACTTATAGTCATTTATAAATCAGGCATTCTAATGTAAATTAACTCAAAATATATACAACTCTGTACAACAGAGAACAAAATTCTCTTTAAAATATGTCCTAGAAATGTTCACCAAATTTGATTCTATCCTATAATATAAAGATAATTTCAGTCAGGTGTGGTGATACATGCTTTAGTCCTAGAACTTGGGAGGCAGTGGCAGATGAATCTCTGTGATTTCATGTCTGGTCTGGTCTATATAGTGAGTTCCAGCCCAGCAGGACTATATATAGAGACCCTATCTAAGAAAGAGAGAAACCATCATTGATTAAAAAAAAATTAGGAGTCAGCAACTTACCATAGGTAAAAAGTAGGAAATACTAACTACAGGTAAAGAGAATACTTATACAAGTACCTAGAGACTAAACATTATTCTCCAGTGAAGAAATCAACATATCATTATGCATTCTAAATAAAAAAATAATAAAATAGCCAAAACTCTGAAAATGGATTTCTGTTATAAAAATGATGACTTGAAGTCATTCTTCCTTCCTCTCTCTTGAGATCTCTCTAAAATAGCAGTAAAGAAATATTCTACTGAAAGGTAAAACAAACAGTAAGGAAGAAAGATGCGAAATTATCTACCAGTGTCAAAGGTAGGTTAACAATTTTACAATGGCAAAGACAAGAAGATAAAAAAACAGAACAGTAAAGAAGGCGATGGTAAACAGATACACCAACATGCCAGAGTAGCTCTAGAGGTGTTGAAATCAAACACAAATGATGATGGACATTTAGTAGTCACATGGGATGGAAAAAGTGGAAAACTGAAAGACAAATCCATGAACTATTCTCATGATAACACACAGGAAACCTTGGCTAACTACTGAAGGCTCCTCTAAATAATGATTAATAGCAATAAATCATAATAATAATTAGTACAAATAAACAGTAGTAGAAAATGAAGTTTCTTCATCAGGGTAAAAAGGCTTCATTTAAAAAAAAATCAGCCTTTTGATATTTGGGGTTGTGAAACATGGCGGCACTTGGAGACCAGAGGACATCGTTCTGGAGATGGTTCTTCCTTTCTGTTGTGAGTTCTGAGTACAAAGCTTAGCTTATCAGGCTTGTGCCACAGTGCTTTCCCCAGTGAATCGACTCCATGCCCAGCACTAACAATTGTGCAAGGCTCTATTCAGCCTCTTCTTTATCGCTCCCTATGAATGTATAAATTTATACAAACTTTTAAATTTAAAACCATACGTATCATCACAAATGTCTGAAAATCCAGGGCTTCTTTATTTAGACTTACACAATGTTCATAAAGCTTTTTAACAATTTATTTATTCACTTTACATCTCAATTGTAGCTCCTGCCTCCTCTCCTTTTGGTCCCTCCCCTCTATCCCTCCCTCATCCCCTACCCCCTCCCCTGCCTCTCAGAAAAGGTGAGTACCCCTGGCAAACCCGCCCCCAGTACATCCAGTCTCATCAGGACTGTGTACTTCCTCTTTCAGTGTTCTGGCAAAGCAGCCATGCCAGGGCGAAGTGATCAGAAAGCATGCAACAAAAACCATGTCAGAGACAGCCCCATCCCCGTTCTGGGGGACTCACATGGAGGCTAGGCTGTACATTAGGTATACGTGTGTAGACGGTTGAAGTCTAGTCCTGGTCCTTGGTTGGTGCTTCAGTCTCTGCAAGCCCCTCTGGGACCAGGTTAGTTGGGACTGTTGGTCTTCTTGTGAAGCTCCTGTCCTCTTGAGGTTGTTCTAGCCTCCCCCCACCCCCACCTCTTCTACAGTGATCCCTATGCTCCACCCAATGTCTGGCTCTGAGTCTGTTTCTGTTTTTCTTTTTTTCTTTTATTTTTCTCTTTTTTAAATTTGTATTTATACATTTATTTGTATATATTTACTTTTTACATTTTATTCTTTATATGTCCCGATTGAATCCCACCCTCCCTCTCTTCCCACCTATTCCACTGAAAGGGGGAATTCTCCTCTGCCACGTATCTGCCTGTAGCTTATCAAGTGTCATCAGGACTGCCTGGATCCTCTTCCTCTGTGGCCCGGGAAGGCTGCATCACCAGGGGAAAGTGATCAAAGAGCAGGCAAGGGAGTTCATGACAGGGGCAGCTCTGGCTCCCCTTATTCAGGTACCCAATAAAGACTGAGCTGCGATTCAGCTACATCTGAGCAGAGGGTCTTGGTCCTCTCCATGCGTCTTCGCTTGGTGTATCAGTGTTTGCACGACCACTTGGGCTCAAATGTTTTAGCTTGGTTGGTCTCCTTGGGGGGCTCCTGTCGCCTCCATGTCCTTCTATCCTCCCATCCCCTTCTTCCATAAGACTCACTGCACTCTGTTTGAATCCATTGCTAGGCAAAGCCTCTCAGGGGACAGCCATGCAAGGCTCCCATCCTTTGTCTCTTTCTGAGTCTGTGTTACCTCACTAAGGATGATCTTTTCTAGTTCTATCCATTTGCCTGCAAATTTCATGATTTCCCTGTTTTTAATAGTTGAGTAGTATTCCACTGTGTAACTGTACAAGGGTTTCTTTATTCATTCTTTGGTTGGGTGACATCTAGGTTGTTTCCAGCTTCTGACTATTATGAATAGAGCTGCTAAGAACATATTTGTGCAAATATCGTTGTTGTGTGATGGGACATCTCTTGCATATATGTCCAGGAGTTGTAAAGCTGGTTCTTATGGTAGAGCTATACCCAGTATTCCGAGAATTGGCCAGGTTGATTTCCAAAGTGGCTGACCAGGTTTGCACTCCCACCAGCAATGGAGGAGAGTTCCCTTTCTCCACATCCTTGCCAGCATGTGCTGTCACTTGAGTTTTTGATCTTAGCCATACTGACAGGTGTAAGATGGAATCTCAGAGTCATTCTGATTTGCATTTCACTGATGTTTAAGGATGTTGAACACTTATTTATGTATTTACTCATTTACTTTTACACTTTATTTGTGTTCTAGATGTAGCCCACTCCCTCATACCCTCCCAATCCTACCCTCCCTCCCTCTTCTAATCCCATGACCCACCCTCCCCTTCTATCTGACCCTAGGCCATCAGGTCCCATTAGGACTGGCTGCATTGTCTTCCTCTGTGGCCTGGTAAGGCTGCTCCCCATTCAGGGAGAGGTGAACAAAGAGCCAGCCACTGAGTTCATGTCAGAGAAAGCCCCTGTTCCCCATACTAGGGAACCACCTTGGACACCGAGTTGGCCATGGGCTACATCTGTGCAGGGGTTCTAGCTTATCTACATGCATGGTCCTTGGTTGGAGTATCAATCTCAGAAAAGACCCTTATGGCTAGTTTTTGGTTCTGTTGCTCTCTTTGTGGAACTCCTGTCCCCTCCAGGTCTTTCTATCTCCCCTTCTTTCATAAGATTCCCTGCACTCTGCCCAAATTTTTGCTATGAGCCTCAGCATCTGCTTTGATACCCTGCTGGGTAGAGTCTTTCAGAGGCCCTCTGTGGTTGGTAGGCTCCTGTCCTGTTCCTGTTTTCTCCCTTTTCTGATGTCTGCCCTGCTTGCCTTTCTGAATGAGGATTGATCATCTTACCCAGGATCCTCCTTCTTGTTTAGCTTCTTTAAGTGTACAGATTTCAGTATGTTTATTCTATATGATATGTCTAATACCCACTTATAATTGAGTATATACCATGTGTGTCTTTCTGCTTCTGGGATACCTCACTCGGGATGATCTTTTCTAGTTCCCACCATTTGCCTGCAAATTTCATGATTTCCTTGTTTTTAATTGCTAAGTAGTATTCCATTGTGTAAATGTACCACAATTTCTGTATCCATTCCTCCATTTAGAGATATATGGGTTGTTTTCAGATTCTGGCTATTATGAATAAAGCTGCTATGAACACGGTTGAGCAAATCTGCTTGTTGTATCCTTGAGAAAAATTTGGATATATGACTAGGAGTATATAGCTGAATCTTTAGGTAGCACTATTCCTAATTGTCTGAGATAGTGCCAGATTGATCTCCAAAGTGTTTGTAAAAGTTTACATTCCCACTAGCACTTGTTCATATCCTCTCCAGCATGTGTTGTCACTCAGGTTTTTGATCTTAGCCATTCTGATGGGTGTAAGGTGAAATCTCAGGGGCTTTTTGATTTCCCTGATGACTAAGGATGTTGAACATTTCTTTAAGTGTTTCTCTGCCATTCAACATTCCTCTATTGAGAATTCTCTGTTTAGCTCTGCACTCCAGTTTAATTGGATTACTTGATTTGTTGGTGGTTATATTTTTGAGTTCTTTATATATTCCAGATATTAACCCTCTGTCAGATATAGGGTTGGTGAGGATCTTTCCCAGTTTGTAGGCTGTTGTTTTGTTCTGATGACGGTGTCCTTTGCTTTACAGAAGCTTTTCAGTTTCATGATGTCCCATTTATTGATTATTGATCTTAGAGCTTGTGGTGTTTCCTGTTCTGTTCAGGAAGTTGTCTTCTGTGCCATGAGTTCAAGCTCTTCCCCACTTTTTCTTCTAAGCGGTTTAGTGTGTCTGGTTTTATGTTGAGGTCTTTGATCTACTTGGACTTGAGCTTTGTGCAGGGTGATAAGTATGGATCTATTTGCAGTTGTCTACATGTAGGCATCCATTTAGATCAGCACCATTTGTTGAAGATGCATTTTTTCCATTGTATGGTTTTGCTTCCTTGTCAAAAATCAAGTGTCTGTAGGTGTGTGGGTTTATGTCTGGATGTTCAATTTGACCCCATTGATCTACCATTCTGTTTCTATCCCAGTAACATGCAGTTTTTAATTCTACTGCTCTGTAGAGCAGCTTGAAGTCAGGGATAGAGACACCGCCAGAAGAGCTTTTATTGTATAGGATTGTTTTAGGAATTCTGTTTTTTTTTTTTTTCCACATGAAGTTGAGAATTGTTCTTTTGAGATCTGTAAAGAATTCTGTTGGTATTTTGATGGGAATTGCATTGAGTATATAGATTGCTTTTGGTGGGATGGCCATTTTTGATATGTTAATCCTACTGACCCATGAGCATGGGACATCTTTCCATCTATTGATATCTTCTTCAATTTCTTTCTTCAGAGACTTGAAAGTTTTTTCATACAAGTCTTTCAGTTGCTTGGTTAGTGTTACACCAAGATACTTTATATTATTTGTAGCTATTGTGAAGTGTTTGATTCCATAATTCCTTTCTCAGCCCATTTGCCATTTGTGTACAGGAGGTTTACTGATTTTTTTGAATTAATTTTGTATCTAGCCACTTTGCTGAAGTTGCTCATAATCTGTAGGAGTTCCTTGGTAAAATTTTTGGGTCACTTATGTATATTATCATATCATCTGCAAATAGGGATACTTTTACTTCTTTCCAATTTGTTTTCCTTTGATTTTCTTTAGTTGCATTATTACTCTAGCTAGAACTTAAGGTACTATATTCAAGAGATCATCTTTTTTGAAAATTTTATACATCAATACAATGAAATTTGGCCGTATTCATCTCTATTTTTCCCCTCCAACTCTCCTGATATCCCTCCAGACACTGTAAAAAGGAGTGAGAGGGAGAAGAAAGCCACTATTCCTTGACAATCAGGAGCAAGAAAAATTCAGTTTACCATTTGTATTCATCAGAGTGTGCAAAGTCTAGCCAGGAAAAAAAAGAGCATCAGATTAGAGAAATTATTTGAACTATCCCTGTTGAGAAACAATATAATCTATTATTTAGAAAATATTCATGGTACTACCAAAAATACAAGAACTTCATATTTAAACACTTATGTAAACACATGAACACATACTAGAATAAAAATATACATATAGGAATAATGTAACCAATAATTAAAAGATGTCTTTATTGAAAAATACAAAACATTGATTAAGAAGTTGAAGAAAGTTCAAACAAACGGAATGGAATCTCATGCCTAATTGAGATTGTAAAAATTAAGATTGTAAAAATATCCATAGTACTTAAAATATATGGATGTTTAGATTTACTACAGCATTCATCAAAATATCATTAACAGTCTCAACAAAAATAGAAAAGAGAATTGCTGCAATCTTGAGCTCAAACAAAGAAATCTGTAAGAATGCTATCTGACTTCAAAATATTCCAGGAAGCTACAGGAATCTAAACACTATCATTTTAGCATAAAACATACAAACATATTTTGAACACTAGACAACTTTCCTAGCTAAATCACTTCTTCTCTTCCTACCCTTCCAACAATCTTAGATCATCTGCAAATTTACTTTCCTAGGTATAAACCTGAAGCCCCTGAACCTTCATTATGAGCCACCTTTGCTGTCTTTCCCTACGCTTACTTCAACCATCCACCATCTTCAAACCCACAATTTTAATTCCCAGACGTGTAGCCTGAACCTTCTTCATCTTTGTTTGCCCTAACTCCAGATCAGTGGTTTGGTTTCCTGGTCCAAACAGTCAGCTTTACCTGGCTTAGCTCAGATCACATGTCTCCTGCAATGGCCCACATTACGGAAGGCCAGATTATGAAATTAGACAACCACAGAAAGGAGTCAATATGCTCAAGACAAAACAAACACCTCCAAAGAAAAGGTAAACAAAGACCAAACCAACCAAACAAAAAAACCCAACAAACAACATGAATGACTAAAACAGCATGTTTCCTATCAAAACAATCAGTCATATAAAAGTTTTCTCCAATGAGAACTAATTAGATGGACTACAGGACACAAAATTTAAAATAACAATATTAAAGATTATTATTAAAGAATTCAAGGTATTGTAGAAAACATGATCAAAAACTTAATTGAACTTCAAGAGCATAGCAATAAATACTTGAATGATGTCAAAGAGAAAATATAAATACATATCTGAAAGAAATAATACAGATAACTCAATATTTGAAAACTGAATTCAACAAAGAGATAAAAACAGTGAAGAGAATGCAAGGCAAAATTGAAAAGTCCCAAGTAGCAGACTTGGGAAAAACAAGGATAATTAGCCAAGAAGATAAAATATCAGTATTCAAAAATAATGTAGGGGATCTACATGAAGTAAGCAATGAAAATAAAAAAAATGAAAACGCACAGGATAAGAGTACCATCAATAGGCCAAATATTTGAACTGCTGGCAGAGAAAAGGGAGAAGATTCCAGAACAATGCCATAGACCAGATCTTCAACAAGATCATAAAAGGAAACCTTTTCAAGCTAATGTACCCATAAAAATGTAAAACATTTACAGTTTTCCAACTAGATAAAAGCAAAAAAAAAAAAAAAAAAATCCAAAGCATAATATAGTCAAAACACCAAACATACAGAACAAGGAAGAAGTACTGAAACCTACTATATATATATATCAAACAAACAAACAAACAAACATCATGTATAAAGAAACCCCATCAGAATAATACCTGATTTTTGAATGGAAACTCTAAAACTCAAAAGTTCTAAAAGATCATGAATGCCAAATTAGATTATGATAACCAGCAAAACTATGTCTTAGTTAATGGCAGGGGTGGGGGAAACTTTACATGATTTAAAGAGCCACGAAAAATTCATATCAACAACAGCAAACCACTAAACATATATGTATTACTCATGTATCTGAAATTCTCAAAAAAGGTGAAATCATAGCTATTATTGAAAAGATGGAAGACAGAAAGTGTGAGAAGACTGTGGAGAAAAGAGAACACCTAAGAAACCATCTGTGAGAATGCAACTGAGTACACCTATTATAGATGAGAATATGTAGATGTCTCAAAAATGAAGAAGAAAGATATCAATAAATTCCCCTACTGAGTATACACTAAAGGAAAATGAAATCAGCACACAGAAAATATTTGTTTATATTTATTGAAGCATTATTGCTAATAACCAAGATACCAAAAATATAACTGACCATAAATAGAAGAAGTTATAAAAAACATGACACACACACACACGGAATATTATTAAGCTCCAAAGAGCATAAAATCCTGTCATTTCAACATCAGGGAGGACATTATGTCAAGTGAAATAAAGCAGACACAAAAAAGAATAATACTGTATAAACTTAATTGTGTGGGACATAAAAAAGGCAAACCATACATGTATAAAGGAGAATAGTAGCTTCAGAAGAAGGGATACTTCTAAATCAATAAGTACAAAATTACAGTTTGGTAGAATGAAAAATTCTTTTGTTCCATTGAGCAGTTAGATCACAATTGAGAACAGTTACATATAGGCCTATGTAATTTTCTAAGTTAATAATTCTGCAGTGTTCTCTTCAACATAGAGAGAAGAGAGTATTTTGAATGTTTTTACCGTAAAGAAATAGTCAATGTTGTTTGAGGTGAGAGATGTTTTAATTAAATATTATACAGTGTAAAAATGTGCCAAGCATTATGTTACTTCATCATTATGTACAAGTACTTTGTACCAGTTGAAAAATCTGAGGTTAGTAGAATGTGTTCACCAAGGAAGTTTGTAATAGTTAATAGGGGATCATTTGTAGAAAAGATAAAAGAAAAGTTCTATACAACATTGACATCGTGGTCCTAGGTTTTGGAACATCCACAGACAAGAAAATTTGATATTGTTTTCAAAGATAATTATGAGTGAGCTTTGGTATTACCATATATGTTTGTGATCTGACCTTTGTTATATATTTGTACTTGGAGCTTCATAATTTTACAAAGCAAGTTCTAAAGGTTTATCTTTCCTGTAGGATGACAAGAAGAGTAACATGATTTCCAGGAAGGTGGGCTATATAACTTTCCAAGTTTAATGGGACCATGCAATGATTCCTGGAGTCATATAAAAATACTCTCTTTCCTGGGACATCTATTTTTATTTCAAATACACGTTCAAGTCATTCCTAAGCACCTGTAAACTGTCTCTGAAGAGGTAGAATCATATATATAGGACTGTTAAAATTGCTTTCAATACATGCAGACTTCTAGAAGATAAGATATTTGCCAGTCTTTTAGTATACTACTACCAGTACGTACTCATAGTACCTGGTAAGAATCAATACCTAAGTAATGCACGAATTACGAAGGAGTAAATAATAATTCCTAAGTGTATGAAATTAAACACTAAGTAAATTTTATTTATAAATCACAACACATTTTTGTTTAATAAAAAAATAAATAATATGAAGTACTTTCCATTTCCTGTTGGATATAAAAATTCTTCTATTTACTCTCAGGTAACTTCAGTGTTCTAGTTTTAATAGTAGTGTGTCATAAAACTTCAGTTTCATCTATCCGTTCTTAGTAAAAGAAATAGTAATAGGAATAGTTACTAAACCATGTTTTGTACCTAACTGTTACAGAACTATATAAACATAGACTAATTATCTCATTCATTCTTCCGAGAAAACTCGTCAGAAAAATATTACCACTATGTTTTATAGATGAGGAATCCCGGAATTTAATAGAGAAATATTTTATTAAAGGTTACAAAATGGTAGAACCTAGACAAAGCATCAGGATAAATTTAAAGTAACTGGCTTACTTATAGACAGTTCATATACTATACGAACATTCATAGTGCACAATAGCCTGCTCTCCATTTCCAGGGATGAGAGAATATTCACCTCTACTTTTAACACTTGCCTAATATTTAGAATGACACTAAGTGCTTTTAAAAGATCACCTGTGATTCTGATCTATAATTAGAAACCGGTACATATAGGCATTCTTCTTGAGGTCTATACTTTCAATGCTGCCCCACTCTGCATATATCTACATGCTTTTGTTTGTTCTGTAAAACTTCATACTTCTTTGACGTAATGTCAAATGAGATTAATTTACAGCAATCTTAAAAATGTCTAGTTGGTACTTTGGTAATAAGTTTTTCTTCTTCTGTTTTCCTCTGAGACAGGGTCTTATAGTGAAGTCCTTCCTGGCCTGCCTTTTTCTCCTAAGTGCTGGGACAACAAGCTCAGCTTCCTAAGAAATTCCTAATAAACACTGTCAAAGATTGCTAGTGTGAATAAACAACTTTTTAGATGAGAATTTAAATATTTATATTCATTTTTTCTGCCAATTATTGTATAGTTAAAAACGTACAAATACCCAAATTGCTTTATAATTGTAAACATTTTATTTTAGTTCAACTTAAATTAAAATTGCTCTACTTTCATAAACAAATAGTAAAGATATTTTATATTTTAATAAAACATTAAATTTATAACTCTCATGTGCTATGCAAATAGGCAAATGTTTACTTTTTAGATCATAATTTTAGGTAATATTTATAATATAGCTTTCTACAATTCAAATTAGTGTGTACAAGGATAAAGGTAATTCATCTTAAAATGCATAAGTAAGTTAATTTTTTTTCTCTAGAGCTATAGTGATTATAGAAATATTTGAACATTTGATTTGTACAAAGCCAAACCCTGACAGGAAATTATTTTATTTCCTCACATGATACTGCATTTTTATTCTTCAATAACAATAAAATCAACTGGAAAGGCCAGAATTTAATCTGAAATGTTATTGCACATTCTTATTTTCTTGGTAGAAGAGAGTATGTGAAATTTTTGCTGTGCATTGGAGATCAGATTCTTGCCCCAGGTTTACATGATTGATGGGTTTCTATTTGAGCAAGCATAAACATGAATAGGAACTGTGAAATGTTTATCAGAGACAGAGCTAACGCAACCGCCAACCAGTTTCCCTTTTTATCCTCACCATGAACTTGCTTTCTACTATAGCAAAATGTTTTTGAAACCACATACAACATCTTAATATACAGCTTAAATAAAACACAAAGCAACAAACACACACATTCATAACAAAATTCTAACAAACTGGTCAAACATAGATGCTAACAATTCACAAAAAGCCCATCCAATAAACAATTTTTGAAATAACATGTTTGCTCAGGATACAAATCATTCAGTTTTAAGTCAACTAACCTTCTAAGGATAGAATATCTGATTCCATACTGGGTCTTTAATTTTTTTTAAATAATACTCTATACAGACCATATATACAAATGCTATTTGTTTTACTAAGCCAGACAATTCTTACAGAATAGTCCAACTGCCTTAAAAGTTAAAAATTTCAATAAACTCATTTATAGATAAGAAAAAAGTCCAGTGGTCCTGGCACTAAAAAAAAAAGAACATTGTTCAGACCCCTGGTACTGTAATTAGTATTTATTACAATGTTGCTTTTCCAAATGACAATCAAGCAATTGTCAATCTTCCCCACATAAAATTTACTGAAAGTAGAACATCTGGAGGCATAAACTCACTTCATAGGATCAACTTAACTGATCTGTATTATGGATACCCAGAAGCAGAGTCCTGGGTAATTAGCCCTAAATGGTAATATCCAACCACATAACATAATTATGGGCATAAAGGGTAGTAGCATTTAGAAGTGCAAACTGAGTTGTAAATATTATGCCCAGGTTTTACATATACTTTAATGTCTAAAGGAAACTGTAAAAGTACAAATGATTATTTTTGTTACATAGAGGGGATACTAATGATCAGAAATCTAAAATAAATCAGTAATAAACAGCAGAGTCAGGAATAAAAGCTAGACCCAATTGATTGCATTCAATTTGAAGTGAGAACAGATACATGAAGTAAACAGGTAAATATAAAAATATAAATACCCAAGGATGCCAATTCTGATAATCATGGAGTGAAGTAAGCCACAATAATTCTTCCAGTAATAACAACAACAACAACAAAAAACTATGTAAAACTATTGAAAAATGAAAAACAAAACAAAAAACATTCTTGAGGATATCCTGGCAATTAACCAAAGCTAAATAGACTGAAGAGAAAAAAGAGAATACCACTGGGTAAAACATGTGTTTTCAACCTTAATGAAAATTACTGGACACAAACATATAGCATGGGAATTTAAAGGGCTCAACAAGAGCAGAAAGACAAGAGAGAGTAACAGGGGTGGGCATGACTGAGACACTATATATTTATCTATGATGTCATAATTAATATATGCTGACTAAAGCCACAGAAACAGATATTACTTAACCGGAAAACCTTACTTACTGCCCTGTTTGTTAGAAGTATCAGAGGCCAGAACGCAGACAGAGAGAATAAATGTAAGCTGAGAATGGAAGGAGGAAAGAAAGAAAGAAGGAAAACGGTGGCGGAAGCTCTCAACACTTCTGCTGGCCCTGCACTATATACGACACACACACATATGCGTGCCCTGCTTAGGGAGTGTGACCAGAGCCCCGTGGGGAGGACAGCATGGCAGCGGAAATAGCAGCTCTCCTTGTAGGAGAAAACAAATAAAGAAGGTTCACACAGGAGCCACTCTAGAATCAAGGCAGAGGGTAAACCGATCTATCTTAATAGTAATAAAAAAAGTCAGCCTCCATTAGGTGAAGTCAAATGGCTAGTGACTCCGCTAAGTTAAGACACCAGCAACTTCAGTACAAGGCAACCAAATTTAGCCTCAAAAAGTAAACCATCTACGTCCAATTCATGAGACAAAAATTCCTAGACATGCAAAAAAAAAAAAAAAAAAAAAGACAAAACAAGACAGGAAAACAACCCAAGGTTTACCAAAAAGCAGTTAACAGAAAACCATGAGATTACTGATACAAATACTTCAAGCAGCCATTACCTAGGAAAATTATCATTGGGAATTTCATCAGGGAAAGAAAAAGTAAGAAAAATTCAAGAGCACTTAAAAATGGTGTTGACAGAGGAATATCAAATGGCAGAGAAACACTTAAAGAAATGCTCCAATGTTGAGAATGCTGTCCCAAGGATCCCTATGTTTCCCTTCCTATCCTCCAATGTTCATCACACTGAGAAATCCATCATGGGTGTTGCTTATACCCAAGCAGCATTTCTTAGAAAGATGCTCACTCTATTCTATGAGTCTGGCTTATTCATAGCTAGCACTTGCATCAAAGCAGCTGTGTTCTGGCTAGGTTGCTTGCTCTTTGATCACCTCCCCCTGGTGGGGTAGTCTTACTAGGCCACAGAGAAAGAGGAGCCAGACAGTCCTGATGAGATCTGATAGGTTAGGGTCAGATAATAGGGGAGGAGACTGGGAAGAGATAAAGGAGGGGGCTACAGCTGGGGTACAAAGGTGAATAAATTGCAATTAATAATAATAATAAATTAAAAAAGAAAATTCGTTTAAAACCTAATTAATTTGACGAAATTTTAACATTTTATAGGGTCATTGTTGCATTCAGTGGTTGCTGATTGTGGTGAATTACATCATCCATAATCCTGTCCTTCATGTAAAGAGGTATAAGTGTCAAAAAAGGATGGTTTTTCCTAATCCTTCACCTCCTCCGTTCTCCCCAATTTCCCACCCATCAATCCCCAAGCCTACTTTCTCTTTAGAAAGCAAGCAGGCAACAACCAACCAACCAAAACTAAACAAATAGATCATAAATTTCTATAACTTCTGTCAATTATTGCATTATTGCAAGCAAGCAAAGAGTAATAGCTACTGCCCCAAAATTTTAGAAAGTACAGCTATCGACAAGACAGTGAGGACCAAAGAAACAGTTATAGAGATGTTCATAGGGAAAATAAACGCATCTGTTCAGAGATCTGTTCATCACAAATGCAACAGCTTTTCGGGAGCTGAACAGAAGAAATAAAATTTCTTCTTTAACTTTATATCCAGCTAAAGACAGAATATACAGAGTTACAATCAAATTATGTTCTTCTAAAAGGTCTGCTTATACCCTGGTCCCCAGTATCTATGAATGTGATCTTATTAGGATATATTGTGGCTTTTGCAGATGTAATCAAGGAAAGAAAGCTCCTTCCTGCATTAGCTGTAGAGTTGAAGTGAACACGAATGTTATCTATGAAGAAAGGGAGATGGAGCTGTAATGATAGATCAGTAAAGTTCCAGCTGCCAACATGAAACCTGAATTTGGATGCCTATTTCCATGTAACAGCTGAGTGTGATGTCACCAGCGCATGTCTCCCCAGAACTGGGGTAGGGGACAGGAACAGGTAAATTGCTGGGGTTCCCTGGTCAGTGAGCCTAGAAAAATCACTGTTTCTAGTTCAGTGAGAGACCCTATTCCAAAATAAAAGGTGGAGACTGATCATGGAAAACATCCAATGTTGAGCTCTCATCTCCACGCATACTATTCACATGAACACTCACATGCACGCATGTGCTCTCTCTCTTCTCCCTCCTTGACTATTGCATCTGTTGCCTCCAGCTTACAGAACTGGAGAGAAGAGTTTTTGCAATTTTAAGTCATTAAGTTTGGGGTAGTTTTTTTACAGTGATATAGGAAACTTATGATTTCTCTAGTCACTTTTACCTATGAATGAAATTATTTCCCCAAATAATAGTGCTTAGTGTAAAAATACAATTTTAGTGAGTCTATTTACACCCTACAATTCCTAATACCATTCGGAATGTATACAGTTTTCATGGGACTCAAGAAAACAACTATTGGCATAATGTTTTCTCAACAGTGAGTTCTGAAAAAATTGCATTTCCACATTTTGAAACATAAGCTTTAAGGTTCCCATTGACTTGTTCCCTCTTTTCTCCTTCTTCTGATGTCCAGCCTCTTTGCCTTTCTGGATAGGAATTGAGCATTTTAGCAAGAGTCCTCCCTCTTGATTAGTTTCTTTAGGTGTACAGATTTTAGTAGGTTTATCCTATATGATATGTCTATATGAGTGAGTATATACCATGTGCATCTGGTATACTTTTCTGCTTCTGGGACAGCTCACTCAGGATGATCTTTTCCAGATCCCATCATTTACCTGCAAATTTCATGATTTCCTTGTTTTTTATTGCTGAGTAATATTCCATTGTGTAGATGTACCACAATTTGTGCATCCATTCTTCAGTTGAGGGGCATCTGGGCTGTTTCCAGCTTCTGGCTATTACAAATAAGGCTGCTACAAACATGGTTGAGCAAATGTCCTTATTGTGTACTTGAGAATCTTTTGGATATATGCCTAGGAGTGGTATAGCTGGATCTTGAGGAAGCACTATTCCTAGTTGTCTGAGAAAGGGCCAGATTGCTTTCCAGAGTGGTTGTACAAGTTTACATTCCCTCCAGCAGTGGAGGAGGGGAAGTTCCCCTTTCTCCACAACCTCTCCAGCATGTGTTGTCTCTTGAGTTTTTTATCTTAGCCATTCTGATGGGTGTAAGGTGAAATCTTAAGGTCGTTTTGATTTGCATTTCCCTAACGGCTAATGAGGTTGAGCATTTCTTTAAGTGTTTCTCTGCCATTCGATATTCCTCTTCAGAGAATTCTCTGTTTACCCCATTTTTTAATTGGATTACTTGATTTTTTGCTGTTTAACTCCTTTAGTTCTTTATATATACTGGATATTAGCCTTTTGTCAGATATAGGGTTGGTTAAGATCCTTTCCCAATCTGTAGGCTGTTGTTTTGTTCTGAGGACAGTGTCCTTTGCTTTAGCTCTGCCCTGCAGACTATCAATGCAGATGCTGAGACTTATGGGCAACCTTTGGGCAGAGTGCAGGGAATCTTATGAAAGAAGTGGGAAACAGTAAGATCTGGAGAGGACAGGAACTCCACAAGAAGAGCAACAGAACCAAAAAATCTGAGCACAGGGGTCTTTCCTGAGACTGATACTCCAACTAAGGACTATGCATGGAGATAACCTAAGACCCATGCACAGATGTAGCCCATGGTAGTTCAGTATCCAAGTGGGTTCCATTGTAATAGGAACAGGGACTGTCTCTGACATGAACTGATTGGCCTGCTCTTCAATTTCCTCCCCCTGAGGGGGAAGCAGCATTACCAGGCCACAGAGGAAGACAATGCAGCCACTCCTGATGAGACCTAATTGACTAGGATCAGAAGGAAGGAAAAGAAGACCTCCCCTATCAGTGGACTTGGGGAGGGGCATGCATGCAGAGGGTGGTGGAAGGGAAGGATTGGGATGGGAAGGGGGAGGGAACCACAGGAGGAATACAAAGGGAATAAAGTGTAATTAATAAAGAAAAAATGTAAAAATAAATTAAGAAAAAAGATTCCCAATGAGATATTTCAGTGTGAGCAAATTTATCAGGATAATAGACATATGAGGTAAAATAAATTATTCAAGAGCAGAGCTTATAAGAATAGCTATTGTTTATCAAATCACAGAAGTAGAAAAATTACAACATCTACTGATTAAAATGTGTTAGGCAATTGTTAAATACCTATTACTTACATACCTATCATATTTAATCCTCAAAATTACATTATTATTTGTACTCAAATTTTAAAGCTAAATAAGGTGGGGTTCAAAGAAAGTTAGTACTTTTCACAAGGCCATACACTAATGGGTATTACAGTTGAGGTTAATTGGTCAGTCTCATCTGCTCTATGAAGCTAATAATTTCTATCTAAATACTCTAATTGTCCTTTTACTTTGTAAAAGTTTTCATCACCATAAATTGCAACAAATCCTAAAGTCATGGGAGATGAATGAGATACAACATTGAATTACAGTGTAAGTATCTTCTTTGGCTTATTAATGATGTAGTCACAAATAGAGTGATATTAACCCAGAACAAGGGGGTGGATTCCTAATAGTATTGGGAAAACATGAATTAGAGCCATCTGACACTGATATATTATAGTGGCTAAAGAATACTTAAAACTGAACTAGCGGGGTGTCTCAGCTGGCACAGCTAGGTAAGTAATATCTTAGTTGAAGCCGCAGAGCTGACATGGTGGAAGGAGACAATCAACTCTTGCAGTTTGTCTTTTGACATCCACAAGTGCACCGTGCACACATGTAGCCCACCCTCACACAAGTGAATGTAAACCAAAAGTAATAAAAAGTGCTTGAACCAAGGTATGGCAGAGAGATGTTAAAAAGTTATTTTCAACAGAATTTTGATGGGCTGTTAATGGAGGAACTTAGCCTACAAAAGTATTTATCTGTTAAAAATTAAGTCAAGTTCTACTCTTTTTTAAAAATACTAAGTGGTTGGTTATAGCAAACTAAGAAAAGATATAAAATTCTATAGTAAAAAAAAAATTGAAATGGTGACTTAGCAAGGTATTTAAAGGTTAAGCAAGCGTGTTTTCTTCGAACATCTGGTAGATGGGTACATGTGGCTCTTCTCAAACACAAGGCAGCGTCTCCAGGAGCGCCTAAGCTCAGGTATGTTTTTGTCAGAAGTGTAGTGATCACATACCAGCACAGCTGCTGTCACCGTGTGGCAAGGGCAGTGCGCCTGCCTGGGAGTGGGTGATCAGGATCTCATGTCCCAAAAGTTTCCCAGTTCATCACAAGAATTGATTTTTTTTTTTTTCGTTTTAAAAGGAAACCTCTGAGCTCCATCCTGTTTTTTTTTTTTTTTTTTTTTTTTTTTTTTTTTTTTTTTTTTT